>NC_138754.1:10665576-10828076 GCF_965113315.1 Podarcis vaucheri | reverse complement strand
GCAGAGAAAGAAGTTAATGAGCTGATGGAGGAGCTGTTTGAGACGGTAAGGCTCTCAGCTGCCCTTGTATATATTGGATATTGCCCTTGTATTTTTCACTCCTTAAGACGCACTTTTTCCCTCCTAAAAAGCAAGGGAAAATGTGTGTGCGTCTTATGGAGTGAATGCAGGGGGGAGGCAGGCAGGAAAAGCCCCCAAGAGCCGCGCACAAGCTCCATGCGGCTCTTGGGGGCTTTTCCCTGAGGAGGGAGAAGGGACTGACTGGCTGCATCAGTCCCTTCTCCCACCTCGTAAAAAAGCCTGCAGGAGCCGCGCGCTCCTTAAAGGGTGCGCAGCTCCTGTGGGCTTTTGCGGGAGGTGGGGAATACTCCCAGAGCTTGTCGGGGCTGGAGGGGGAAGCCCGATAAGCTCCTGAGCAGCTCTGGGGTAGCCCGCGAAGCCTCCGCAGGGCAGTGGGATGAAGGCTCGCTGCCGCCCTGCGGAGGCTTCATGGGCTACCCCTGAAGCCAGAACAGCTAGAGAGAGAGATGCGCAGTGCTCCCTCTAGCTGTTTTAGCTTCTGCCTTAGCGGCGCAAAGCCTCCGCAGGGCAGCGTGGAGCCTTCATCCTGCTGCCCTGCAGAGGCTTCACATGGCTATCCCTGGCTTTTGCGAGAGGTGGGGGAAGGGACAGAGCGCGGCAAAAGCCAAGGATAGCTGCGCTCCCTTTACAGAGCCACGTGGAGTATGTGTGTGGCTCTTGGGGGCTGCCCTTCTCCCTCCTCGGGGAAAAGCCCCCAAGAGCCATACACACACTCCACACAGCTTGTGAAAGGGAGCGCTGAGCAGAGCCTGGGATGCATACAGGCTCTGCTCAGCGCTCCCTTTAAATAATTTTTTTCCCCTTGAATACCTCGTCTAGAAACTAGGTGCGCCTTATGATCAGGTGCGCCTTATGGAGCGAAAAATACAGTAAATTCCTAGCCCTTTGAGAAATTTGCTAATGCAAAAATTAAAAAAGAGGAAGTACAGTCGACTCACAACTTAATTCGCTCGATGGCAGTTTTTTTGCACCCAGTGGCTGCACAAATTAAAACACATGCAAGGCAGAGCGTTCAAAAGCTGCTTCTGTGCTTTCCTTGCTGTGGAAAGAGCTTCTAAGCTCTCCTCCTGCTGCTTACTGGGCTTTGGGAAGGTGTGTGAGAACCTCCCAGAGCCCAGTAAGCAAAGCGGAGAGCTTCAAAGCTCTCCACCTTGCATTGAGGGCAAGGCCAGCTTGGTGTGCCAGCTTTGGAAAGGTAGGGATGGTTGTTCACGGACGATTCTGGGGTTCTGATTATATACAATTTATGCGCAACTCCAGAAAACGTAACTGCTACGCAAGTTGCAAGTCATTACCTCTTAAATGTAAGGAAGATGGGCTGAATTTTCAGTGGCGCTCTGGTAGTGGGTGCCCTTCTGTGCCAGCTAAGGCTGTTAATCTCCAAGCCCTTTCTGCCCATGGCTGTGCCACTGACTTGGCCTGTGTGTTGTTTCTGCTTCAGTTTCAGGACGAGATGGGCTTCTCCAACGTAGAGGATGAAGGGCCAGAGGACGAGGACAGTGCTGCGGAGGCCCGGCCAAATTTTAACACTCCACAGGTGCTCAGGTAGGATGGGCTGTTCTCGCCCTGCCCCAAGCCATTTTGTTCCCCCTCTGTTAGGGCGGAAGGCCATAGCTCAGGGAGAGAGCCTTCACTTTGCACACAGAAGGTCCCAGATTCACTCCCAGACATCTCCAAGTAGGTCTGGGGAGGCTCCCTTCCTGAAGCGCTGGAGAGCTGCTGCCAGTTAGTGCTGCCAGTAGGAAGATGGACCAGGGGACTGGGAAGATTTCTGAGGACCAGACAGAGCCACTTTCAGCACCCCAGGCCTGAGGTTCTTAGCTGGACCCATCCTGAAAAACAGGGAGGAAGTGTGGGAGAAAAAATCAGTTGACCAATAATTGACTTGAATGAACTTTTCAGGAACAGGAGAAGTGGCTGGCTAGGTGTAGTGGTTTGTGGGAAGGCGGTGGAGGGCTGGTCAGGATTCTGCCACGCAGTTCACCTTCTTGGTTGCTTCTTGGCCCAGGGAGAGGAGTAGGAAGGAGCTGCTGCTGCAGCCGCCCATTTCTCCCCCTTCATCTTGCAAATGGGGCCTGGTGTGCATCTCCACCAAGGAGGCCGTGGGCAAGCCTCTTTGTCTATGGGGCAGGTTGGCTCAAAGGAAAGCTGACTCTGTTTGGGAAGGGAGGCAAAGGAACCGCTGGGCCTCCGCCATCCCTTCTAGGTTGAGCAGTACTGGAAGGGGGCGGCAAGACCAGCTCTGCCCAGCTACAGTCTGATAACCAGAGTGGGAATGTGTGTGTGGAAGAAAGAAAGAAAGAAAGAAAGAAAGAAAGAAAGAAAGAGGCTCCTTGCTTCTCCTGCATCAGACATCCTGATTTGGGGAAAGGGCATCTCCCAATGCTAGGCATGTCCTTATGGGCCTGTCGTTTCCCCAAAGTTCCTAAGCTGCCTCTTGCTCCTGTGTGGCTGATAGAGCACGTGAGAGGCACGTGGTGGCTTGCAGGTCCCCGTTTCATGTTGCCTTTGGCAAGCTGCTCTCTCTCAGCCTCACCCCCCTCCACCTTTCACCTGCAACATGGAGAAGATGAGAGTGACCTACTGCACAGGGACACTGTGCCGTGTCCCACTATGTCTTCTTCCCCATGGCCTGTGCTGCGTCCCTTAAAAGCAAGCTTTGATGGTTCTTGCTTGGTTCTTCCGGGGACTTGGGACTGTCTGGGGAACCTGAGTGCTGGATGATTTAGGACAGACGAAATGAAGGACCTCTTAACACTGTGAATAGCTATGGAGTCCCCCCCCCCCCTCAGGAGGCAGCAGCAGCCACCAACTTGAATGGCGTGAAAAGAGGATAAAGCTATCAGTGACCACTAGCCACAGTGGCTGTGTTCTACCTCAGAGGCTGTACACCTCTGAACACCAGTTGCTGGGACTCAAAAGTGGAGAGAGAGATGGGCTTGGTTTGTGCTTGTGGGCGTTTCTTTCTTTAATAGAGTGCTGGACTAGATTGGCCTTTTGCCCAAGTGGTGTGCGGTCAGAGGACTAGGGGGACTAGGCTAGGCCCCTAAATGCTCCCCTGGCGTCTCTTTCCCAAACCCAGGAAGCTTCTGCCCAACTTAGGGAGGTGCGATGCTCATGTGCGCAACGTCCCCGTCCCCCCAATTGCTCTCACCAGCTGGCGCCTCTGGCCCTCAATGTTCCCCTACAGAAAATAATTCACTGCATGCCACTGCTTTTTGGGCTGATCCAACAGGGTTCCTCTGATGGGTAAGAGTGAGGGAGGGTTCTTGCATTCATGCCATTCTGCTGGGCTCCCTGGAGGAATCTGATTGGCCAGTGTGAGAAGCAGGATGCTGGACTAGGTGGGACATTGGCCTGAGCTAGCAGCCGGGCTCTTCTGGTTTTTGTGAGCAAACGTGACCTTGATTTGGACAAGAACAGCCTAGTCCAGCCAAGTCCACAAACAGGATTCTCCTCTCCTGCGGTTTCCAGCAACCCATGTTCAGAAGCATGATTGCCTCTGACAGTGGATGCAGAGCCCCCGCAACTCGGTGACCGAAGCTGAGATTGGTAGAATACTTACCTGGGTCTTCAGAGCCGTCCTTTGACCCTCTGCAGGTTTGAGGAGCCCCTGGCCAACTTGCTGAATGAGCAGCACCGGACGGTCAAGGAGCAGCTGGAGCAGCTGCGCATGAAGAAGTCGGCCGCCAAGCTGCCCCAGGAAGCGGAGAGGCTGAAGCTCCGCGAGAAGCCGGTCCAAACCCTGGTGCTGGACGCCGGGCAGAAGAAGAGGCTGCAGCAGCAGATGCAACAGGTATTGTTTGGAAGGAAAAACAGCACCACGCCAGACGAGGAAGGGCTTTCTCTGCTTTCTCCTGTTTGCTTTCTGCTTTTGTGCTGATTTCCCTCTCTCTTATTTACAGTGGTACCCCGCAAGACGAACGCCTCGCGAGACAAAAAACTCGCAAAACGAAAGGTTTTTTCGTTTTCGAGTTGCCTCGCAAGACGAATTTCCCTATGGGCTTGCTTCGCAAAACGAAGCTTGCCCCGGGGACAGCGGGTCTTCTCTTTTGAAGCAAGGGGCGGCAGGGAGATCGCTTCTCCGAAGCGGGGTGGGGGGGCGGGAACACCTTCTGAAGGCGGGCGGGGGGCGAAAGTCTTTGTCCCCCCCTGCCTGCCTTCCCAGGGGCTTTTAAATTGCCCCGGACAGCGGAGAAGTCCTCCGCTGTCCCGGGGCGATTTTAAAATGCCGCCCGCCAGCATTTTAAGATCGCCCGGACAGCGGAGAAGTCCTCCGCTGTCCCGGGGTTTTTTAAAATGCTGGGGGTGGGAAGAAAAGCCCTTGTCCCCCCCCCCCAGCCTTCAGAAGAGGTCCGGGGACAGACTGTCCCCGGACCTGGTCTGAAGGCGGTTTCCCTAGGAACGCATTAATTGATTTTCAATGCATTCCTATGGGAAACCGTGCATCGCAAGACGAAAAAACCGCAAGACGAAGAGACTTGCGGAACGAATTAATTTCGTCTTGCGAGGCACCACTGTATTTTACATTCATTTCCCATCCTTGGAGTGGCTTGCTAAAATCAGTTCCTGTTCTGCCGCAACCCTTGACCTCGCAGTCTAAAAAACCCCCAGTGTTTCCCAAACTTGGGTCTCCAGCTGTTTTTGGACTACGACTCCCATCATCCCTAGCTAGCAGGACCAACGTTCAGGGATGATGGGAATTGTAGTCCAAAAGCAGCCGGAGACCCACATTTTGGGAAACACTGGTCTAAAAAGTCATGGCCCATGAGGAAAAAGGGTTGGGGAGGGAAAGTCCACCTCCCGTCCCCCACTGTCCCCTTGGTCATGAGATGATGAGGAGGTTTCATCCTTTCCAAAAGGGTCATAGAGCTGAAGGTGGAAGTGCGAAGGAGCGGCAGCCTTTCACACTTCCTCCTTCAGCTCAGTGTGCTTTCCAAGGCTCAGATTACTTCCACTGGGTCTGACCTTTACCCGGATCTTTTGGGAAAGCGGAGCTTGTGTCTGCATGCGCTACTTCTATTGTGGGAACAGGGTGGGGTGTCTGCAGTGCTTGCCCCAAAATCCAGATGGGGTGTGTGTGTCTGCAGAGGTCGCTGGTCTCCTGACCTGTGGCTATAGCACCCATTTCTGGTGGGCAGCAACTCGGATTCCTGCATTGCAGTGGGTTGTATTCTCGGGGACCCTTCTAACTCTTCCACTCTGATTCTTTTCCCTCTGCTCGCAGCATGTGCAGCTCTTGACCCAGGCCTACCTTCTCAGCAGCTGCAACCCCAGCCTGAGCTCGGAGGCCAGCACCACACGGCTCTTTCTGGTAAGGAGTTTGGCTCAGCTTGACCGCGGCAGTCCTTTCTGCTGCCGCACGTAGGACTGAGGCCATGCCTTCCCTCATCTGTGCTTTGTTCTGGTTGGGTTTGGGGCTTGTGTTGCAGAATAGCCAGAGTGTTACTTGTTGGGATACTGCCAGGGAGATAAAGTCCATCATGGCCCCCAAGCCGGCTGCCGGACGATCCATCGATCTCCCGTAGTCACGTAGTATGAGCGATTAGCGACACGAGTTTCCTGAAAATACCTTGCCACATTCCAGGGCTCATGCACACTCTTATCAGCAGATAATGCACAGCCAGAAGTCGCACTCAGGAGAGCATTATTTACAAGCTTTTATTCAGCGTTGATCAGAACAAAGAAAGACATGACTGTCTGCGTCAGTGTCTTCGACAGAGAAATGAAAGCAATAGCAAACATAAACATCCTGTGAACAGGATATGCGCAGACTCTGTGACTCACAAAGCCTGCTCCCTTTTAAGGTGGAACGGAAATTTCGCACTTCAATGGGGCTGGGTTTCCACAGCTTAGGGGCTTCCGCAGAGAATGCCCTCTCCCAGACTGCTGCTCTCCCCCATCCACCACCAGAGTTGGCCATAAGGACTAGCGGCTTAGGTTTTAATTTTGTTTCTTTTTAAACCTGAAGGCTAACTGGTGGTCTAGTATCCCACTGGGCTTTGGATGAATCTAAAGTACTTTGCAGCATGCAGCTCAGATATAATAAAAGGCAATCTGACTGAGATGGTATTTTGAAGTGTTTGGGGTTTGTGGGGCAACTGCAGCCGCAAAGGTTTTCCCTACCCCATTTCGTTCGTCTCAGCTTTGATTCCCCGGTATCTCCACCATGCAAGCGCTAATAAGGTTTAGCGTGAGAGAGGGCCGGCCTTACAATGAAGCAGTCAGGCAACAGATGCTGAGTTGTGTGTGTGTGTGGGGGGAGCGAACAGCTATGGGTGCCCTGCACTAGCCCCTTGAGTGCGGTGAAAGATGCAGTCCTTTCACCTGTATTGAAGTAACATTCAGCTACCAGTCCAGCTGGCTTCTGTCTAGGCTTCGTGGGAGGAGGGCGCCTCCTTGTCCCTCGTCTCAGGCAGCAAAATGTCTAGAGCTGGCCCTGCGCCCTGTCCAGCCCTGCAGTTTGGAAGCAGCCTCAGTGAAGGCTAATAATAATAATAATAATAATAATAATAATAATAATTTTTTATTTATACCCCGCCCTCTCCGGCCAGAGCCAGGCTCAGGGCGGCTAACACCAGTAAAATTACAATAAAAACATAATAGGAAAAAAAGAGAAAAAAACCCAATTTAAAATATGGGTTAAAATACAGTTTAAAATGCAGCCTCATTTTAAAAGTAGCCCATAGATCAAAACCATAAGGGGAGGGAAACATAAGGGTCAGACTGAGTCCAAACCAAAGGCCAGGTGGAACAGCTGTGTCTTGCAGGCCCTGCAGAAAGATGTCAAGTCCCGCAGGGCCCTAGTCTCTTGTGACAGAGCGTTCCACCAAGTCGGGGCCTGTACTGAAAAGGCCCTGGCCCTAGTTGAGACCAATCTAACCAGCTTGCGAGCTGGGACCTCCAAAGTGTTGTCATTTGTGGATCTTAAGGTCCTCCGCGGGGCATAAAACCCTCTGTAGGAGTAAGGCATGGCAGGCAGGGGGCGTCATTTTCTGGTTTGCCTCAGGCGGCAAAATGTCTTGGTCAGGCCCTGGGCTGAGAAGCCATTGTGCCCCTTCACCCCCGGTTGCCTGCCGTTTCTTCCCTCTTCTCTTCTCGTTTCATAGACTGAGCTGGATACTTTCGCTCAGGGCTCCGCCATCCTCCGCCAGCCCTTGGGGCCCAAATTCCAGACCACGTTTCAGCCGTGCAACTTGAAGGATGCCTTGCAGCTCATCGAGGACTTTGACTCGCACGTTAAGATCGAATGGAGCCCCCGCAAAGCGGTTAAGAAGAACGGTGTGTAACAGGGTCCCTTGGGCAGAGCCTCTGGAGTCAACTTTTAATTGTCTGTTTGAGGCATTTAGGTCTCGCCTTTCCTCTAAGGAGCTCATGGTGGTGTGTCTCGTTCTCCTTCATATCGTTTTACCCTCACAACAATCCTGTGAGGCGGGTTAGGCTGAGAGATGGCGCTTGGCCCAAGGTCCCCCAGCGAGCTCCATGACTGTGTGGGGATTTGAACCCTGGTCTCACAGGTTCATACTGTGGAACTCCCTGCCGATTGACATAAAGGCATGCGCCTTCGCTATTTCAGGTGCCTGCTAAGAAACACGTTTGTTTAGGCAATCCAGACATATAAACGCTGATAGGTGTTTTAATACTTTTTAAATTAACTTTATTTGAATTGCATTTTGATTTTTTTTTAAAAAAAATGCCTGTTTCAAACAGATGTTTAACTGGTTTTCAATCACATTCAGTGCATCATCACTTTAGATGTAGCCTTATTGGAGTTCACCGATTGGGTCTGCATTGCTCCCGGACAGGAGGAAGGAAGTCAAATGACACCGAGGGTTGGTTCAGAGAAAGAGTTCTTTATTTCTGCTCTCCGGAACAGCAGAAAGGCACCTGCTTGGTGTGTCCGCAGCAAGTCCAAAGAAATGAGAAATTTCATGCAGTATATATATATCCTCCAGGCACCTTCTCCCTCCTTCCCCAGGAATCCAACCACGTCAGCCTATACACGCAGGTTGACATCACATGTGTTCCTGCTCCGGTATTCTTAACCATAAAAGGGTATTCCTTCCTGTACTTCTGACCATAAAAGGGTATTCCCGTTCCTACTCTTATCTTGGGGCAAGAGGTCACCAACTCCAAGAACACACTCTGGCACTGTTCCCGGACTAGGTCTGTGCGTCAGGATGTGAGATAAGCCCTAGACATGTCATCCCTACTTCTACTGGAACAGCCAAGGTCATCCCTTGCTGTGACTGATAAAGGAGAGAGTTTGTTTATACAGCTGTGTTCTTGTTATGCATTTGCTCAACA
Source organism: Podarcis vaucheri (assembly GCF_965113315.1). Lineage (NCBI taxonomy): Eukaryota > Metazoa > Chordata > Lepidosauria > Squamata > Lacertidae > Podarcis > Podarcis vaucheri. The sequence continues at coordinate 10,819,688 of NC_138754.1, read as the reverse complement.
GCTCAAGCTGATGCATTTTAGAGTGCTCTCTTGGAGAAAGAAGAAAAGGGGGGGGGGTTGAGTCAGTTTTAAACTGACTGCACAGAAACCCATTCCTTCATAGAGCCATCTTGTCTGAAGGTGGCAACTAGGCATTCTCTTTTGGCATCTGTAACCTTGGTTTAAGGAGACATTCGGCACCTAGCTTTTATATTTGAGTTTCTAACACTGCCTTGCAGATGGTCCCTTGGGTGGCGCTGTGTGTCTTCAGCTCATCCTTCTGATTGCTGCCTCTCCTCTCCTCTCCCCTCTTGCTCCTTCCTTCCTGACGGTTCTTCCTACAGTGAGCGACTTTGTTTGCCTGCCGAAGCAGGTTGCGTGGATTTTGGCCACACGGAGGGTCTTCATGTACCCAGAGTTGCTGCCCACCTGCTCCTTAAAGGCCAAGTTGCCCCGGGACAAGATTATCTTCACGAAAGGGGAAGACAAGTAGGTGCTTAGATCCGTGTATGCAACCCTTGGGGCGAGTGGTTGTGGCAGCTTGGGGGGAGGGAAGACCTCCTAGGAATCGGAAGATCCGCCTTTATTCCAGGCTCTGCCACCACCATGGTCTTCAGATGTTCTTGGGACTCCCGAAACCCCCAGCCAGCATGGCCAATGATCAGGGGTGATGGGAGCTGCAACCCCCATCTAGAGTCTGGTGGTTCAACTGGCTTTCCCCTCTGTCTTCTCTCTCCCATCCCCGCCAGTTTGTTAGCCTTGGGACTGAAGCATTTCGAAGGGACAGAGTTCCCCAAACCTCTGATCAGCAGGTACCTCCTGATGACCAAGACAGCCCGCCAGCTGACAGTGCGGATCAAGAACCTCAATATGAACCGGGTCCCCGACAACATCATCAAAGTGAGTGGGGCGCCAGGTGGTTTACTCTGGTGTGGAGTCAGCAACTCTTCCTCACGTGTTTGGTGGAAGTGAGCTGGCCTCGCCGGCTGCAATCCCAGGAAGACGACCATATGGGCTGGGTTGGGCTGCAGTTTGGGGGCCTCCAAGGATGCTGGATCTCAGCTTAATCTGGAAGGGTTGGGGTGCGGGTATGAGTGCTCGGCCCCAACCTTACTTGGGCTATCAAGGAGCAGGCGTAGCTGGAGCCAGGGGGGCAGGGAAGGAAGGCTAGCCCAGGGTTTCCCCAAACTTGGTTCTCTACAGCAGTTTTTGGACTACAACTCCCATCACCCCTAGCTAGCAGGACCAGTGGTCAGGGATGATGGGAATTGTAGTCCTAAAACAGGTATAGTTTGGGAAAATACGTTATTGTATTTTAATATTTTGTTGGAAGCCGCCCAGAGTGGCTGGGGAAACACAGCCAGATGGGCAGGGAATGAATGAGTGAATGAATGAATGAATATTGTTAGAGCTGAACTCCTTCCTTTCCTTTGCACCCTGCCCCAGTGGAAGTAAAGGCTGCGGCCCTCCAGATATTGCTGGACTACAACTCCCATCATCTCTGACCATTGACTAGGACTGATGGAGTCCAGCAACATCCGAATGGCCATGGACTCCCCATCTTTGCTTCACAGCTCTGTAGGTGCATTGAATATGTGATCCCTGATAGGTTGGAATATGATTGGCGTAAGACAGGGGTGGGGAGCCTGCAGCCCTCCAGGTGTTGCTGGACTTCCATTGTCCCCGACCCTTTGGCCATGTTGGCTGGGGCTGATGGGAGCTGGAGTCCAGCACCATCTGGAGGGCCTAACAGGTTCTTCACCCCAGGAGAGAGCCATACTGGTGCAGGGAGTCAGAACTTGCCTTGTTTCTCTCTCTCTTCGATTCTCAGCACTATAAGACAACGAAGCAATTGCCTAGCCTGCCGAAGCTTTGTGACGAGATCCAGCCTGGGGAATGGAAACCCCCCGTGGAACAAGAGGAGCATCGTTTGCCCTTCTGGTTGAAGGTATTTCCTCCTTTGAGGTCGGGGACGAAGCTCAGTGGCAGAGCATCAGGAAGTCGTTAGGTGTTTTGGGTGCTTTTGCTGAGATTCCTGCATCGCAGGGGGTCAGACTAGATGACCATTGGGTTCCTTCCAACTCTTAAGATTCTATTATCCCAAGTCCTAGGTTCAGCCCCTCTCTGAGTATGGGCTGGGAAAGACAATCAGTGTCGACCCAAGATGGGGAAGCTGTGGCCCTCTAGAGGTTGCTGGGCTCTACCTCCCATCATCCCTGACTACAGTGGTACCTCGGGTTACATACGCTTCAGGTTACATGTGCTTCAGGTTACAGACTCCGCTAACCCAGAAATAGTGCTTCAGGTTAAGAACTTTGCTTCAGGTTGAGAACAGAAATCGTGCTCCGGCAGCGCGGCGGCAGCAGGAGGCCCCATTAGCTAAAGAGGTGCTTCAGGTTAAGAACAGTTTCAGGTTAGGTACGGACCTCTGGAACGAATTAAGTACTTAACCCGAGGTACCACTGTATTGGCCACACTGGCTGGGACGGATGGGAGTTGAAGTCCCCTGGCATTTGGAAGGAAACAGCTTCCCCATCCCTGAGCGATGGTGAAGACAGTACTGAACAAGACACAGTATAAGGCGGCTTCTGAAGGGATTGAACAACGTAACTTTCGGTCCTGACCCCTTTCTTAGCCCAGACCCTCCATATTCACTGCCGGTCCACGTAAGGAGAGTTCCACGCCAAATGGAGCAATGGTTAAATTTGGTGTAAGGCATTTTCCTTATGTTCCTGTTCAATCCAGTCTTTTATGCAGCACCATGAGGACTGGAAGCTTACTTTATTTCCAGGGGAAGGACCGTAGCTCAGTGGCCAAGCACATGCATTGCATATATAGAATCACAGAACTGTAGAGTTGAAAGGGACCTGAGTGTCATCTAGTCCAATGCAGGAATCTCATCTAGATAATACAAGACAGGTGGCCATCCAACCTCTGCTTAAAAACCTCCAAGGAAGGAGAATCCACCACCTTCCAAGGCAGTCTGTTTCACAGCTCTTGCCGTCAGAAAGTTATTTCTGCTGTTTCGTTGGAATCTCCTTTCTTGTAACTTGAAGCCATTGGTTCGAGTCCTACCCTCCAGAGCAGGAGAAAAGAGGCTTGCTCCATCTTCCATGGGGCAGCCCTTTAAGATATTTGAAGAAGGCTATCCTACCTCCTCTCAGGCTCCTCAGCGGACACGGAGCAATGGATCCAAACTACAAGAAAGAAGATTCCACCTAAACATTAGGAAGAACTTCCTGACAGTAAGAGCTGTTCGACAGTGGAATTTGCTGCCAAGGAGTGTGGTGGAGTCTCCTTCTTTGGAGGTCTTTAAGCAGAGGCTTGACAACCATATGTCAGGAGTGCTCTGATGGTGTTTCCTGCTTGGCAGGGGGTTGGACTCGATGGCCCTTGTGGTCTCTTCCAACTCTATCATTCTATGATTCCTCTTTCCCAAGCTAAACACACCCAGCTCCCTCAACCGTTCCTCCTAAGGCCTGGTTTCCAGACCTTTGATCATCTTGCAGACAGTCTGAGATTCAATCCCCAGCGTCTCCACGTAAGGCTGGGAAACGTGTCCGTGCCAAAAGTCCTGGAGAGCCACTGCTAATCAGTGTAGACATATACCTCCCTGTATATACTAATAGGCTGGGCTCAGGATGAGACCTGGGGCCCCACGATGCATAATTCACCCCTTGGAACTCACTGCCACAAGAAGTGGTGAAGACCACAGTAATAGAGCTGAGCTACGTGGGCCCAGTGGTCTGACTTGGTGTAAGGCAGCTTGCAATCCCTCACCTGTTTTTGAGGTTCAGAAAAGCCATCCTCCATCACCTCGCTAATCTCTCTGCTTTAGGCATACCGTATTTTTCGCTCTATAGGACACACTTCCCCCCCCCAAAAAAATGAAGGGGAAATGTGTGTGCGTCCTATGGAGCGAATGCAGGCTCCTTGGCTTCAGTGATAGCAACGCAAAGCCTCCGAAGCGCAGAGGGAGAGCTCCCCCCACGCTCTGGAGGCTTCGCGTTGCTTTCGCTGAAGCCACCTGAAGCCCCTAGAGCACAGCGCGAACTCCCACTGCGCTCCGGGGGCTTCAGGCAGCTATCCGCAAGCCTTCGGAGCACAAGTTCCTGCTGCACTTCCCGCAGAAGTTCCCGCTGCGCTCCGAAGGCTTGCGGATAGCCGCCTGGAGAGCGAGAGGGGTCAGTGCACACCGATCCCTCTTGCTCTCTAGGCTTCGCTTCACTGGAGAGGCGCTGCACAGTTTTCCCTCTCTGCGCAGCGCCCCTTCAGCGAAGTGGGAGGAGAAATGGAAGGGGCTCTGTTTCTGCTGCCGCTTCGCTGAAGGGGTGCTGAGCAGAGAGGGGGAGAAATTTATTTTCCTGTTCTCCCCCTCCTGTGGTCCGGTGTGTCCTATAGAGCGAAAAATACGGTAATTTTGTTTTGGCTCTTTCCCCTTCCCTGCCCCTTTCATGTTGTTTCTTCTTCCAGGCCAGCTTGCCATCCATCCAGGAGGCACTGGAGCAAAGCGCTGGAGCTGTGTCCAGCTTCCCTGGCTCCGATCCTGACCTGGGTAAAGCGGGGAGGGATCCTGCGGAGACAGCGAGGGATGAGAAATACCCCCTGCGCATGCCCGAGGGTTTGCAGCTGATCCTGAGGCCCCTCACTAGCCGCATCTGCCGGAAGGCCTGGAGGCGGCAGAGACAGGCCGCCGCCAAGCCCCTCCCTGTCCGGCCAGGCCTTTGCCTGCTCCCCGCCGGCACCAACCACTACCTGAAGGTGGGCGCCCGGCAGCCTCAGCCAGAAGCCCCTCCCAGCAAGCCTCCCGGGCGCGTCCCCCGCCTGATTCAGCCTGCCCCGCTGGTGCAGCCCTTGCCAGGGGGGATTCAGCACTTGAGCCTTCTGCCGGCCACAGGGAGCAGTGCCAGCTTTGACCTCCAGGGGGTGCTCTCCGCTCCGCCCCAGTCCGGCTCCAGGGCCTGCTTGGCTGCTGCTCTGCCCCAGAACTTGGTCTCCTCCCTGCCGGTCGCCTTCCAGACCAAGATGATCCCGCCGGCGCTGCCTGCGACGAAGGTCCGAAAGCCTAGCACCCCCAGGGGCTACCAGAAAAAGAAGAGCCCCAAAGCCACTCCCCTGTTCAAGCCCTCTCCCCTCCTGCACCCGGCCCCGGTCATCTTCACCGTCCCGGCCGGTGCCGTGAAAGTGGTCGGCATCGCCAACGGCTGCAATGTCCTGCACCCGTTGGCCTCGAGCGCCGCAGGCAGCGCTGCTCAGCCCATCCCCATCACTACCTTGCTGGTCAACCCCAACCCTTTCCCGTGCCCGCTAAGCCAGCCGCTAGCAACCCCTCCCGCACCGTCGCTGGTGGTGACGACAAATGCCACCGGCTCCCCTGTCCCCACGTCCGCCAAGGATTCCACGTTCGTTAGCCCGCCTCCCGGCGGAATCGCATCCCCGGAGCCACGAGAGACGTCGCCGTTGGTCTCCGCCGGTGAAGACAGCGGCCGGTGGTCGTCCGATCCTGACCTTGGGGTCCAAGGAGAGACTCCCGTCGAAGGGTTCGGGGAACCGAGCGAAGGGAAGTCTGCTGATCTGGGGACCCCAGGGCTCTTCTCCTCTTTGCCTGAGATGGGGGAGAACGTGAAGGTTGAAACAGAGAAACCCAGAGACCTCCCTCCAGTGGCTTCCCCCATTCCGGAGGAGCTGAGCTCCGCCAGCAGCCCGGTCAGAGAGGAGCTGGTGTTGGAACTGGGGCAGGAGCTGGATGTGGAGCCGAGACCAGAGGGCGCCGCTGAGCAGAAGGAAGCTCACGGCAAGCCGGGCTCTGGCCAGAACGAGGAGAGAGGCCAAGGCGACGGCCTGCAGAGCGCAGCCGGCGCTGCGGAAAACACCAGCAGCAGTTCTCCCGAGAAAGCCTGCAGCTCTGCTGCCGGAGGGTCTGATTCTGGCGCCGCCTTGGAGAAGGATCTGTCCACCGCAGGCGGCCGTGCCATTGGGGGGATTCCCGCCAGGCAGGAGGCATCGGCAGGCGAGAAAGAGGGGCCAGAGGAGGAGGAAGAAGAGGACTTTGATGATTTCACTCAAGATGAGGAAGATGAGGAAATGTCGTCCGCCTCGGAGGAGTCGGTCCTCTCCGTACCAGAGCTGCAGGTAGAGCTGTTTTGTCTGGGGGTGGGGAGAAACAAAAATGACTGTGGGGAAAGGGGGTGGGGAGAGACATGTTTTCTGTGACGGCATCAGGGCCCAGGAGAAGGGAAAATGGCCCCTAGGCCTGCTTTCCTTTCCATGGGGCTTCCTACGAGAGCGAGTGGACGGGGTATGGCCTCTGCTCGGATGCCCTATTCCACCTATGGAGAAGCATAGAATCTGCTGTGTGATATGGATTTCAGTGTATCTTGATTCTAGATTTTCATTTTTCTAGTATTTGTGTGAAATAAGCAGAGGTGCGCGTGAATGTACCAAGCTTCCAGTTCTTATGGTTGTGGGATATACATTTCGCTGTTCCTTTCCCTTCCTTTCTCTTGCCCCAAACCATTAGAAGAGGGGTAGAGAACCCTTTTCAGCTCGAGGGCCGCACTCTCTTCTGGGCAGCCTTTTGAGGGCCGCAGGTCATTGGTGGGTAGGGCACATGCAAAAGCAGAAGGGGCAGTGAATGTAGAATTTGAAATTATTTCTCTCTATATGTATTGTTTTATTGTCAAATGGATTTGGGGTGTTCTGTGGGAAGCAATTAGGAAATGATAGAAAATAAAATGAAGATACGTGTGCCATCCTATTCTTGCATGGGTTTTGCAGCGTAGCCTGAGTGGTGAGTCTCACACATTGGGCTGGCAGGGCAGAAGGAAGGGAGCCCAACAGTAGGTGGCGCCAGAGACAGTTGGAGACAGAGCAGGCCAATGGATGGGTGGAGGTATCCTCTAGTGGTGGCTGGTGCCAGTTGGGGCTGGTGGGGTGGAAGGAGCCCAACAGTAGGTGGCGCCAGCGAGAGGCGGAGCTGACTGATACTAGTTTTCTTCCCTTCCTCCTAGCTGAATTCTATAAGGGCAGTGCTAAGGGGAGGAGGCTGACAGCCAGTGCCTCCCCCTAGATTGGCTGTAAGTAAGGAGGTAGGGGCTGGCTAAGAGCAGGCTGAAGCTGGTGGGGCAGTAAGGAGCCATCTCTAGCCATTTGGCAGGCCTCATCTTCGCTAGGAGTCACTGCCTGCCCCAGCTGAGTTCCAGCTTCATAGCTAGAATGGACTGTGATAGGAATTTTATGGTCTTAGACATATGGTCATGTTCATAAGTGTACCAACCAAGCACATACATAGATCAGCACAGGAAGGCCAACCTGGAACCATTTTGATTCCCAAACTGTCCCAAACTGACCAAATGTTTTCTCTGCAAGGTCAAAGGAAAATGGAAAAGCCTCCCCATTGTCTTTTCCTTCACAAAATCCTGTCTGTGTTTGAATAGGATGTGAGCCTGTGACCTGGCCCAGGAACTAAGTATTTATCATTACAAAAGACTGGCCAGGCTCCCCAGGCAATCCAATCAAGTAACCTGCCAGACAGGAGATAAACAAGGACAGGAGAAAAACAACATTCAAATTGCTTCCTTCCAGTAGCACCTTAAAGACCAACTAAGTTAGTTCTTGGTATGAGCTTTCGTGTGCATGCACACTTCTTCAGATGGTATCAGATGGTATCTGAAGAAGTGTGCATGCACACGAAAGCTCATACCAAGAACTAACTTAGTTGGTCTTTAAGGTGGTACTGGAAGGAATTTTTTTATTTTGACTATGGCAGACCAACACGGCTACCTATCTGTAATTCAAATTTCTGTTTAGACCGCCTTTTCTGTGATGTAGGTATGATGTATCTGAGGGGTGGTCTTAGGTTACACCCCCTTCTGTGATGTACCGTATTTTTCGCTCTATAAGACGCACCAGAGTTTTTGGAGGAGGAAAACAAAAAAAATATATTCTGAATCTCAGAAGCCAGAACAGCAAGAGGGATCGCTGTGCAATGAAAGCAGCAACCCCTCTTGCTGTTCTGGCTTCTGGGATAGCTGCGCAGCCTGCATTCGTTCCATAAGACGCACATACATTTCCCCATACTTTTTAGGAGGGAAAATGTGAGTCTTATGGAGCAAAAAATACGGTATGTATGATGTTTCTGGGGGTGGTCTTGATCTACAGGATGGGAATTTCAAAAGTCTTTATAAGGCCTTGCACGCCATTTTTCTGGGTTCCTCCTCTCTCCTGCGGGTGAGGGGGGCACCCTGTGGCAACAGATCAATAAAGATCAAGCTTACTAGCTGCTTTGCTTCTCAATATTCTCTGGTTGGCCTCTGTTATTCTCTCCTACCAATAGGGAACCTATGTAAGGACTCTATATGGGCTCTTGGATACTCTATAAGGGAAAAGGGCATTTTTTTGTTTACAACAGGATCATGCTGCTTCTTCCACAGGGTGGGGCAGATGAGGCGGGAATTATGAGAGCTGACAAGATGCTTTGGTCCTTGTGCGCTACAGGAGACGATGGAGAAGTTGACGTGGCTGGCCTCTGAGAGGCGCCTGAGCCAAGAGGGCGAATCCGAGGAGGAGAATTCCCAGGAGGAGAACTCTGAGCCGGAGGAGGAGGAGGAAGAAGAGGAAGAGGAAGGGGAGGGGGAGAACTCGGAAAACTTGCAGAAAGAGGACGAAATGGCCGACGAGGTCGCAGACCCCAGAGACGGGCCGGCAGAGTCTCTTGCCCTCACTTGCGCTGCCCCGGAGGTGGAGCCCAGCAGGGATGCCCCAGGTGAGTCGCAGGCAGCAGAATTGGGGAGAGGACCTGGCCCCATCTCCTTGGGACACACAGGAACAGAGCAGGTTGACTTCTGCCAAGGCAAACCATTGGTCCATCTAGCTCAGTGTTGTCTACACTGACTGGCAGTGGCTCTCCAGGGTTTCAGGCAGAGAGTCTCTCTCAGCCCTACCTGGAGATGCCATTGGGGACCAATCCTGGGAATGTTTTGCATGCAAAGAAGATGCTCTACCATTGAACAATGGCCCTGCCCCTATACAAGTTGAAAAGTGTGTGTGTGTGTGAGAGAGAGAGAGAGAGAGAGAGAAAGAAAGAAAGAAAGAAAGAAAGAAAGAAAGAAAGAGTCATAAATAAATCCCCCTTAGCCTGGATCTCTTAGAGAGAATCAGGACTGAGCGATTCCAATAATAATAATAATAATAATAATAATAATAATAATAATAATAATAATAATGGTTGTTATTATCAGTATCATTATTCTGCCTTGCATCCTAAGGTCTCAGAGCAGGTTACAGCATTAAAGGACAGTATTAAAATCAAAATCTCACAAGACAGTATGACCCAGGTTTTGCTCCCGTTCATTCACTTTGCGCATAAAGATGTATTTGCTCCTTTTTGTTCTGCTTCTTCCTGCCATGGGAGGGAGTCATAGCCTGGAGGGTCACCTGGTCTCTCCCCCCCCCCATGTGCTTGAATCGAGATCTGCCACGCAGAAGGTGGCAACCCTGGAAAAGTGGGACACGCAGCCTCTTCCACGGACTGCAGTCGGATCGCTTTCTGTGTTTTTTCCAGGAGAGAGCACCAAAGCACCGGGCAAAAGCCGCGGCTCCCACCGAGCAAGAGCGAAGAGAGGCCGGGCTCGTGCCAGCAAAGACACCTCCAAGCTGTTGCTCCTCTACGACGAAGACATTCTGGAGAGAGACCCCTTGCGGGAGCAGAAGGACTTGGCCTTTGCACAGGCTTACCTGAGCAGGGTAAGGAGGGCCCTCTTCAACTGCTAAGTCAGGATGTAGAGTTGCAAGCGACCTTAAATCAGGAGAGAGTTCCAGATGTTCACCAAACCAGAGAGTGCTTAGGTCCTGTAGACCGGGGAGCCTCAGGCCTGGAGACCAGATGTGCCCCCCGATAGCTCTCTTATCTGGCCCTCGGGACTCTTCCCAGGCCAAACCTCTTCATAGCACACTGCACCTTCCTTCAAGTGCTTTCTCCTGGCCGGACCACATCCTTGATGGCGCCTCTTGCTTCTCCAAATGTGGGTTTCCCAGCGAGGGACGCATACTGTCCCCGGCAGTGGAGGAAAAGCATAGCCATCAGGGCTGGCAGCCATTGGTAGCTCTACCAGTGTGAGAGCCCGTGTGGTGTAGTGGTTAAGAGTGGTAGTCTCGTAATCTGGTGAACCGGGTTCGATTCCCTGCTCCTCCACTTGCAGCTGCTGGGTGACCTTGGGCCAGTCACACTTCTCTGAAGTCTCTCAGCCCCACTCACCTCACAGAGTGTTTGTTGTGGGGGAGGAAGGGAAAGGAGAATGTTAGCCGCTTTGAGACTCCTTAAAGGGAGTGAAAGGCGAGATATCAAATCCAAACTCTTCTTCTCTTCTTCTATGCTCCTCCACAAATTTGCCCATTCCTCTTCTAAAGCCATCCATTTGGTGGCCTTCGCTGCCTTCTTTGGGAGCGGGGAATGCCTAGCTCTGCAATGAAGCCTGCCGGCCTGTAGGCTTGTGTAGTTGATTTCGGATTTGGGGTTTGCTCTGCGCACGAGCGGCGTTTCTCCCCGTGCTCCGTCTGAGCTAAGGCCGGCGTCTTCCTCTGCAGGTGCGCGAGGCCTTGCGGAATGTCCCCGGCAAGTACGAGGAGTTCCTGCACATCATTTACGAATTCGAGAGCAACGCCCAGAAGCAGACGGCCGTCGACCTCTACGCGGGACTGCGGAACCTGCTAAGGGAGTGGCCGCAGTTGCTCACTGACTTTGCTGCTTTCCTCTTGCCTGAGCAGGCCCTGGAGTGCGGGCTGGTATGTAGATGTGCTGGGGCAGCTGGGGGTCGGGAGTTCAAGGATGGCTCACTTGGTGCTGCTGCCTTGAATCGGCAACCCCACCTTACGACGACCTTTAAAGCCCTAAACAGCCTCAGCCCTGTATATCTGAAGGAGCGTTTCCCTCCCATTGTTCAGTCTGTACACTGAAGGCCAGCTCCGAGGGCCTTCTGGCGGTTCCCTCACTGCAATAAGTGAGGTTACAGGAAACCAGGCAGAGGACCTTCTAGGTAGTGGCACCTGCCCTGTGGAACGCCCTCCCATCAGATGCCAAGGATCCTCTATTCCCTTTCCCCCTTTTCTCTTCTATGAAGAAACCCTTTCTGGAACCCCACATTTAAATTCTTCCCTGGTCTCCTTGCTGGCCCTAGTAGGACCAACTTGGCCAGTTAGCCCTGGTGATCATTTGATCTCTACTGACTGGGGTTTGCTTGCCCCCCCCAATGACCCCTGAATTTTTGAATTTTATTGATATTGCTGCTGCATTTTATATTGTATTTTATGCTGTTTTATGCTGTTTTTAAGTCGCAGTTTAATCAATTTTTATATTTGCTGTTAGCCGCCCTGAGCCCGGTTTTTAAACTGGGAAGGGCAGGGTATAAATATTATTATTATTATTATTATTATTATTATTATTATTATTATTATTGAGATAAATAACTACAGCTTTTAGAAGACATCTAAACAATTGTGGGACTTCAGGTAGTAGATATGTGAAGTGGGCCTCTACATTTAGGGAGTTCCCATCAAAGGCAGTATTGTATATGAATCAACAATACGTTCTTCCAACTATGTCAAAGGGAAAACAGCAAATTAAAAAAAAAGTTTCAAACTTCCTGGCATATGGAAGGTGTTAATGTTTGATGTTTTATTATGCTTTTGTCGGAAGCTGCTTGGAGTGGCTGGGACAACCCAGTCATGCGGGTGGGGTACAAATAATAAAATTATTACTACTGCAAAGTTACTGGGGCCGTAAGTGGTCTTTAAGAAGGTGTGTGATTGCCCTTCGCATGCCACCCCAGCCTCACTTTGGAGCTGCTTCTCCCTGATGCCCTCTCACATGACCAAGGGCTGCACTGAAGAGGGCAGATTTCCTACCTAAATTCTGTGCCCTGTTATAAATTAGTTTTTGTACGTGAGGTTTTGATGTCTAGCTTATTGGGGGTGAGGGGCAACACTGGGCACCTGCTGATCTCCTGGAAATCTTACTTCCCCACCCCTCTGGCTTCTGACATTCCCCTCCACCCCCAGTATTTGCCCACAAAACTAGAAGTACAATGCATCTTTTCAGCAATAGGGACTAGAAACTTTGCTTGCTAACAAAAGCTGAGATTCTGAAGGCTCTGACTTCTTCTGAGCAAGCAGACTGGGGCATCTGTTGCTTGCACTGTTGTCTGGGTTTGAGCGAGAAGGCAAGCAGGTGGCAGTTCTGAAGAGGAGGGGCAGGACAAATACAAGATGGGTGACACCTGGCTTGAGAGCAGTACATGTGAAAAGGATCTAGGAGTCTTGGTTGACCACAAACTTGACATGAGCCAACAGTGTGACGCGGCAGCTAAAAAAGCCAATGCAATTCTGGGCTGCATCAATAGAAGTATAGCACCTAGATCAAGGGAAGTAATAGTGCCACTGTATTCTGCTCTGGTCAGACCACACCTGGAGTACTGTGTCCAGTTCTGGGCACCACAATTCAAGAAGGACACTGACAAACTGGAACGTGTCCAGAGGAGGGCAACCAAAATGGTCAAAGGCCTGGAAACGATGCCTTATGAGGAACGGCTAAGGGAGCTGGGCATGTTTAGCCTGGAGAAGAGGAGCTTAAGGGGTGATATGATAGCCATGTTCAAATATATAAAAGGATATCACATAGAGGAGGGAGAAAGGTTGTTTTCTGCTGCTCCGGAGAAGCGGACACGGAGCAATGGATCCAAACTACAAGAAAGAAGATTCCACCTAAACATTAGGAAGAACTTCCTGACAGTAAGAGCTGTTCGACAGTGGAATTTGCTGCCAAGGAGTGTGGTGGAGTCTCCTCCTTTGGAGGTCTTTAAGCAGAGGCTTGACAACCATATGTCAGGAGTGCTCTGATGGTGTTTCCTGCTTGGCAGGGGGTTGGACTCGATGGCCCTTGTGGACTCTTCCAACTCTATGATTCTATGATTCTATGACCAGTGGGCTCTTTGCCAGGGCGAGGGGCATCAGCAGGTACCTGATTCTGCTGGCATCAGCTCTCTTCTCTGTGTGGTACAGCTGTATAGCTTCACTGATCTGACCTGGGTTTGTTGTCTGTTGCTTGCCATCTGCTGGCCAGGTAGGGAATTTCACTTTTGGAGCCACCCCCCCCCCAAAAAAAAGAACCCAGGTGGTGATTGGACAGTGCCAGTGATGTCAAGATGGCACATGAACAGTGAAGATTGTTTCTCTTCCTTGGGGCAGTTTGAGGAGCAACAAGCTTTTGAGAAGAGCAGGAAGTTCCTTAGGCAACTGGAGATCTGCTTTGCGGAAAACCCTTCCCACCACCAGAAGATCATCAAAGTGCTGCAGGGCTGTGCAGAGTGCTTGCCCCAGGAGATAATCGAGGTAAGCAGACCTATGGGGGCTCATGGGAAATATGCTTGTCCTCTCTGTGCCCTGTCCCCTCAGCAAATTCTGGCTGTGGTGGGAATTGCAGGCTTTTTCTTGTGGCTGAAATACAACATTGCTGCAAATTTGGGTTTCCTGGCTTGTATGTAACATGGATATACAGGTAACTCTCCTCTTAAGCTTAATTTACTTATGTGATTGCAGCTTTGTGGGACTGTGGGGAGAAAATGAATAAATGGAGAGCTGATGAAACCCATTCTTCACTCATTTATTCCCTTCCACCCATGCAAAGCTGCGATCACAGAATTACCTAGCTTTGGGAAGGTGTAATAGGTAGCAGGGCTCATTTCATCACATTCGCTGGAGGCCCATTTCCACCAAGCTCCTCCTGCCCCTGAATCGTGCTAGCTGGTTAACCGTGAAGGAAAAACCTACCGTATTTTTCGCTCTGTAAGACGCACATGACCATAAGATGCACCTAGTTTTTAGAGGAGTGAAACAAGAAACAAGAAAGCAATGCAAAGCCTCTTGAGCAAAGAGGCAGGAGCACTCCCTGAAGCCAGAAGAGGGATAGAAGAGGCTTCTGGGACAGCTGCGCAGCCTCTTCAGCCAGAAGCTAGAACAGCGCTGCGCAGCTATCCCTTTCGCTGTTCTGGCTTCTGGGATAGCTGCACAGCCTGCATTCGCTCCATAAGACGCACACACATTTCCCCTTACTTTTTAGGAGGGAAAAAGTACTTCTTATAGAGCGAAAAATACAGTACGTTGAAATTAGTGCCTTGGTTGGATGTTGATTCTCCTCTGCCCTCCTTTGTCCTTTTCCCGTGTGTGTGTGTGTGTGTGTGTGTGTGTGTGTGTTTGTGTGTGTTTTTGTATTGTAAGCCTGCAGGTATGGGCTGCCTTGTTTCGATTGTGTGTAAGCTGTTCTGGGAGCCCTTTAGGCTGAAGAGTGGGCTACAAATGCTCCAAACCAATAAATAAGAAAGGATTGAAGAAAAAAGACATTGGACAAATGCTGAAAATGTTCCACACAGGGGTGGGCAAACAGGGTTTGGTCGGTAGGCTGGATCCTAAGCTTCCCCCCACCCCGGTGGGCCATGGGGGGTGGGAGGCACCTATAATTCAGGTACCAGTCGCCCCTCTCCTTATTTTGCTTACTTGGCATGTCTCTGTGCAGCTGAAGACCCAGATGTGGCAGTTGCTGAAGGGGCACGACCACCTTCAGGATGAGTTCTCAGTCTTCTTTGACCACCTGCGCCCGTCGGCCAACCGCCTGGGAGATTTTGAGGAAATCAACTGGACGGAAGAGAAAGAGTATGAGGTGGAGTTATCCCTTGACCCTCCTGGGCAGCCTGGGAGAGGGGGGCACCTGCGTATTGCACGGCTTTCTGGGGTTGCGGGGAGAAGCGGCTCTGAGAGTGACTAAGGGGTGTGGGATTTTAAGCTTCAGGGGGTTCCCTGCATCCCAACCACACTACCTGACAATGGCTCCTGTGCTTCTTTTCCTAGTTTGATGGATTTGAAGAGGTGTCCTTGCCAGATGTGGAGGAGGAGGAGGACCCCCCCAAAATCCACGCGACTGCAAAAAATAAGAAGAGGAAGGAGCTTGGGGGGCAGAATATTGACAAGGTGAGGCTGGGGGAGCCCTTGGCGCGAAGCATTGCTGCTTTTTTAAAAGATTTTAAAGATTTTCTTGTTTTACAGAAGTATGTGTAATGTCTCTCGTATTTTTTCCATGTAACATTTTTACAAATCCGTTTCATTTGTTGAGACATTAGGGGGAGAAAAAAAGGGGTGGGGTGGGGAGATGGGTGGCGATGTTTCTATTATGCTTAATGTATGTAGGGTTTGGTGTCAGCGTTGCTCGTGCAGGTTCTCTGCTGTTCACTTGTGTTCCTTTGGTGGCGAGAGAGGTTGGGGTTGGCCTTGTTTGTTTGTGATTAGCTGTGATCTTTGTTTTCACGTGTGAGTAGGGTGGGCGGGTGTTTTGGATCAGGTTAGCCATATTGATTTGTACGCTGTTCGTGGATTATTGTCATTGTCTTGTTGGGCTGTGTATGTGATAAAGGGGAGCCATACCGGGGTAAAGGTGTCTTCTTCTGTTTGTCCCCGTGTCAGTTTCAGTTTATTGGTTAATTTTTCTAGTAGGGCTGTTTCCCATACTATTTGGCACCTTCGGTCCATGCTTACTCCTAACAGGTCTCTCCAGTGTCTGGTTATGGTGTTTCTGGCTGCTGAAAGTAGGTGGGTTATGAGTTCTTTGGGCATTGTTGTCTTGGAAAATGTTTAGTAGGGCCAATTCTGGGGTGATGTCTAATACTTGCTTAGTTATGTTACATATTTCTCATATGGCTGTTGTCCAGAATAGTTGGATTTGGGGACACTCCCACCACATGTGGAGGTATGTGCCTGTGGAGGTGCACCCTCTCCAGCATTTTGGTGAGGTCCCTGGACGTATTAGCGCTAGTTTTCTTGGTGTTAGGTACCACCTGTAGGTGAGTTTCAGAGTGAGTTCTTTTCTTTTCGTTGATATGGATTTAAAGGGGCAAAGCATTGCTTTCGAGAGCTCCTTCTCCCTGCTGCCTGTCCTGCTGAGGGTTGCTCCTCTTCTCTTGTGTGTGATTTCAGGAGTCTGAGTGGTCCGAGGGGGCCAAGGAGTGCTGCTGCTCCTGCCACGAGGGGAGCAGTGATCTCAGGCTGAAGAGGAGCAAGCGAAGGACCTGCAGCCACTGCAGCAGCAGCAGCAGCAACAAGGTCAGTCCACAGCAATGGCAGAGGGAGCGTGAGACGCTGGGGCTTCAGCTCAGCGCACTGGGCCATAGATCAGTGGTAGAGCTTTACATGCAGAAGGTGACATGTTCAGTCCATCGTCTCCAGGTAGATTCACACTTGAAACCCTGCAGAGCCCCTGCCAGTCAGTGTGGACAATACTGAGCTTGATGGACCAATGGCCTGATTCAGTATAAGGCAGCTCTCTTGGTTCCTATGTGTGTGAGTTCATCTGTGTGTTTCTCCCTTGAAGCCTTGAAAAGGCTTCAAGTGCTGATTCTGTTCAGCTTACACAACAACAACCCTGTATCGGGAAATTTTTGACGTCTAATGTTTTACTTTTTTTTAATGTGCTGTAAGCTACCCAGAGTGGCTGGGGAAACCAGCGTACAAATAATAATAAAATTATTATTATTACTTTATTTAACTGAATTTGCATACCCCTTAGCTGTAAATAAAACCTCCAAGAGGATTACAAAGATAAAAAGTGCACTGAAATTGCTGGTGAAAATAAAGGTCAAACACTAGTTTGTAAAAAAGCAAAGTGAACAAAATCAGCCGTTACATTCCAGATTAAATTGCACGTCAACTTTAGGCGTCCGGGTTGCCTAAGCAGAAAGGATTTTAGGAGGTGCTGAAAAGATACAGGGAAGGTACCATCCTAATGTCAACAGGCAGAGTTCCAGAGTGAAGACTGGATCCTTACAGATGCGTAATGAAGTTTTCTGGATGGAAGTGGTTGAGGGGGCATCTGTGGGTTAAGCCAACCCTCCAGATAAGCTGCTCCCAAACTGTTAAAAGCTCTGTATACTAATGGTAACATCTCAAACCCATTGTTGCTGCCATTTCAGCTGCCTGCATGTAGTTCTGGATGATGAAGGGTTAAGGTTTCTGCCTTAGACATGGCGTTCATCTACATTTATTCATTTTATCCCACCTTTCTTCCAAGGAGTTCAAGGTGGTATTCAAGGTGGCTCTCTTCCTCCCCATTTTATCTTCACAACAACCCTGTGAAGTAGGTTAAGCTGAGAGACTGTGACTGGGCCCATGGGCACCCAGTGAGTTTCATGACTGAGCGGCAATTTGAACCCTGGGTCTCTGGGGTCCTGGCCAAACTATAGAGTCTCATGGCTTTTTAGGGGTGGGTGGCGAAGGGAAGCATACTAGTTTCATGAGTTTGGAGCAGGAGGTGTTCTGAGACGCTCTTGGACTTCCCTTGGTCCACAGGCAGGAGATGGCAAGGCCTACAGGAACAAAGATGCCCAGGAGCTCACCGACAGCCTCGTCCAGCGCGAACTGAGCCCTCGCCCCGAAGGGAAGGAGCCTGCGGAAGAGAGTCTGGAGCAGAGAGAGGACGGGGAGCCTCCCCAGAGCAGGATGAGGACAGGCGCCAGGAGAGCAGACTCCACAGCAGGAGGTATGTGGGGAGTGAAAGGGGTGGGAAGCATGGACCCATGAACTTTCCCATGCAGCCCTGGGATCTTGTGCCAAGCAACCTCCTAACTGGCTCCGTGGGCAGGAGGGAGGGGATCCTGGCAGGGGCTGTGTAAGATTTCATACTTTGTCCCTTCTGAGGACAGGGGCATCCTCTCTGGTCCTAATTCTGCTCTGTGCTTTGGAAACTTTTTCAGAAGCCACCAAGGCTGATTGTTAAACCTGATATGTCATGCTAGAAATGGCACCTTTTAAACATGAAACAGATTTGTGGCTGTATATAATGCTTCGTGAGAGCCAGTGTGGTGTAGTGGTTAAGAGCAGTAGTCTTGCAATCTGGGGAACCGGGTTCGCTTCCCCGCTCCTCCACATGCAGCTGCTGGGTGACCTTGGGCCAGTCACACTTCTCTGAAGTCTCTCAGCCCCACTCACCTCACAGAGTGTTTGTTGTCGGGGAGGAAGGGAAAGGAGAATGTTAGCCGCTTTGAGACTCCTGAAGGGGAGTGAAAGGCGGGATATCAAATCCAAACTACTCCTCCTCCTCCTCCTCCTCCTCCTCCTTCTTCTTCTTCTTCGTGAAGTAGAGCCTTTTTGATGAAGAGGGCTCTAGTCTGCAGGGTTATCTCCCACAATAAGCCTTGTTAGTCTTTTACGGTACCACAAGACTCCTTCAGGAGTGTCTGGAAGGAGGGCTTGGGGTGGCTATAAACCAAGGCTGAATCCAGTTAAAGATGGAGATTCCGTGGCCATTAAAAAAAAGTTTTTATTTTGTTAAGATTGCATTGTTTTTTGCCACGCTTGGGCCCCTTTAGAGTGGGAGTACGAGAGAAATTTACGAAATGAGTTTGGTCTTCCTCTCTTGTAGGTGAAGCTGAGGGGCCTGTGTGCAGTGCTTGAAGGAAGCACCCTCTCCTCTTAATGGCACATGGCACTAGGAGCAGTTTGCTAGCTGTGGCTGTTTTCACGCAGGCTGGAAGGTGCATTGGCACCTAATGCTAGTTTTTAAGCTTAGCGTATCTCAGCAGTGCCATCTGCATAACCTTGTGCAGTATTTCATTTCCACAGTTTCTAATAATGCTGTGCAATGAGCAAGTGAGTGTGAACAATCCTTTCCCTATTGTTTTTCTTCTTTCCCAGCTTCTCGCGTGGAAGGAAAACTGCCTTTGCCCAAGGAGACCCCTACGGAAGGGGGTGGGCTGCCAGGACCTCCCTGCCTCCCCAAAGTCAGCGATCCTGCCAAGCCGCTGCCTCCTAGTATTGCTGCCTCTTCCACGCTGCAGGTGCAGAGGGGCGCCCCACCGAAACCCCACCGACCCAAAAGTGGCTCTTGCCATATAGGAGGCGAGAGCGACGCAGGACTCGGCCCGAGGAGCGGGGAAGCTTCTTCAGGCATTTCAGGGGGTGAGACTCTTGCAGGAGCAGCGGGGGGTGTAGCTAGCTCAGGTGTCAACCCCCCTCTGGCCAAGAGTTGGCCACAAAAGCCTGCCTTTCAGTCCAGCCCCTCGCGGGGGGCATCTTCTGCTCCTCCTCGAGTGTGTCTCAAGGACAAGGAATTGGACAGGTTGCCATTGTCTCTGGATACAAAGCCCAAAGGAAGGGATCTTTGCGGGTCACACTCCAAGGACCTCATGCCGCCGAAAGCAGGAGCAGCAAACTGTGGCTCTCAGACTCCAGCAGTGGCCTCTGGAGTTTGCAGCCCTCTGGCTACAGAGAAGAAAGGAAATGCCACGGAGAGACTGTGTGCTAGTGCCCGCTCGGAGCTGCCAGCTGCAGGCGGTGGGGAGCGGGCCGCCTCGCTGCGGGGAGATGAGCTGCACCAAAGGGCGGTCGAAGCGACTGTGTGCGCCAAGAACATCAAGGTCAGCTCCACCGGGGAAAAGGTTGTATTGTGGACCAGGTACTTTTTTTTGCTTCCTTGTTCAAAAGCCAGTACTAGGGGAGAACCGGGGTGGGTCCCCGTATAAGTGGTTTTGCTTTAGAATCCCTTTGTCCCCAGAGGTATAAGGCATCCCCTGACCCCAACACTTGGATGCACTGAGGAAAAGCCCAGTCCTACATCAGGATGTACAGATAAGATTGAAAAAGCAGTGTGGGCGGTGAAACAGGTAGGCTGTGAGAAAAAGCAGTTAATCGGTGGAGTGTTGCAAAACAAGGAAGCCTGGTAGCACCTTTGTCAACATGCCCCTATTGCTCCATTTCTGATAGGAAGCTGCCTTATACTGCTTCAGACCATTGGGTCCATGCAGCTCAGTATTGTCCACACTGACTGGCAGCGGCTCCCTCCAGGGTTTCAGGCAAGGAATATTTACCATCCCTGCCTGTAGGCCGTTTCACTGAGTTTAAAGCCATTCCCCTGTGGATGGTGTGATTCTGTTAAAGGCTAACAGTGAGGACTTTCTTAAACACACGTCTCCACCTGACAACGAGCCTTGTGGGATTCATGAAGTCTGGTCCAAGGAGCAGCCCACTCCAGTTCCCTTTCCCCAGTGTCAGGTGTTTCTCTTTCAGAGAGGCTGACCGGGTCATTCTGACCACTTGCCAGGAGCGAGGAGCTCACCCAGACACATTCAGTGCCATCTCGCAGCAGCTGTGCAACAAAACGGCAGAGGAGGTGAGTCCTGGGGGAGACAAATCTCTCGGAAGCGTTGAGTTCTTCTGTAAAGCTTAGGAATCCCTGGGTCCACAGATACGACTGGTGACACTTTACCCATGCAGTTAGCATTGCATGTATTTCTAATTTCACAAAAGAAATAAGATCCACGGTGAGCTGCTCTGCAAATTGTGTGCTGTGGTCCCTTTAAAAATCTGCCCTGAATGACAGGATGAAATGCAGTTTACAGATAAGGACACTTTCAAAGAAGAAAGTTTAACTGAGCAGGGAGAGCCTTGTGTTTCAATCTTAGCTGGACACTTGGCAGTATTCAGAGATCCCTTTATGCCCATGGCCAATCGTTGGTGGCACATTATCCTGTATTTGAATACAGGGTTTATTTTACGAGCCAGGAAATACAGATTTCTTGTTTGGTGGTGGATTTAGAGTAGAAGGTAAGTGTGCCATTGCTTATCTTTCCTACCTTCATCTAAAAAAATTGAAATAGTATCAGTTGTAGACTAGATTAGCTTCGGAGGCAATTTGCTTGTTTCACCTTGTCTCCCTCCATTACAACCCTGTTCTGCTCTCAGGTCGCCCATCGGTTCAGGGAACTGATGACTTTATTTCACACGGCTTGTGATGTCAGCTCAGAGGACGAAGAAGATGGAATGAGCACCAGCAACACTGACCAGCTTTCTGACAAAGACCCAGTCCTCTCTGAGGAAGAGCAGGAGGAGCAAGGCTTTTGAAAGCGTGAGCCAGTACTACTGAAGAGGAATGGAGATGGCTGGGCAATCTTGTTTGCATATGGCTCCAAAGAACTCCATCTGACCCCCACCTCCCGCATCAAACTTGAAGTCACCTCAAAAGATTCCCCCTTCCATAAAAAAGTAGGGTCTGCTGTGTGATGGAAGTCATGTAGGCTGCACTTGTTATTGGATAATGGCTGGTGTAAATATTTTAAATAGTAGGAAAAATATGTACATTCTCTCTTTGTGCTGCTTCTGAGTGAATATTTATTGTGGCAGTTGTATTTTAAGGAATAAAAAGTAATTCCTGTTGTAGAAGATGAAGAGCACCTTCTTACCTCTGTGCACAGAATCTTTCAGAATCTTGAAGGTCATGCAGATGACTTTTTTGAAAATACCTTGAGCTTAACAGCCGTAGTAGCACAAGACATGAGGAGGAGGAGACTGTATTAGGGGATTTATTGTTTTTATAAATGTGTGCAAGGGCTAGTAGATGTTTTCCTGTTCAAAGGCACTGCAGAAAATACGCACACACTCAGTCCGTCTCATCCTCCGAATCTGCTGCTGAGCCCCCGCTCTCTTTGTAACAGTGAGACAGTGTCCTCAGCTGCTCCAGAGCTTCCTCAAAGTCATCCATTTCAACTCCAACCGAGAAAAAGCTTGCCCATCGCCGGACGTCAACTTGGCGCAGCTCTTCGTAGAAACTGCCAAGGGTTTTACGCAGGATAGCCAAGGACTGGAGGGCTCCGAAGACAGGAATACTTTCAACAGCTGTGTAGGAGAGAATGAAAGGATTTGAGAAAACCCATTCTGACTGCAGCAGTGCCAGAGCACCTTTGTGTCTACTGCCCCCATAGCCTTGTTAATGGTGCAGCATAACCCATCTTCCAAATGAGGCTGGTGCCCCCCCCCCCCAACTCTTGCCTTGTGCTAGTGCAAAAGGGAGAGAGAGATAATACCAGCAAGCCTTGCTTCACTGGGACAACGCTGGCCTATTGAGAATCAATGTTTCTACAACACAGTGGTGGGAAAGTGACGGAAAACATTAAACGGGAAGTACTTGGCTAGTCACTGAATTAGCTTCTTGCCAAACTTGCTGCACATATGATCTATGCAAGCCCTTCCCAGCCTCATGCCCTCCAGACTAACCCCAAGGGGTGAGGGGGAGCTGTCATCCAACACATGGAGGGCCACACTCGTCCTATGCACATGCCCCAACCAATCAGGGATCAATCACATATTAGAAGCACAGGGGTATAAAGGGTTGAATAACTTGTCGGGCTCTAACCCCCATCAGCCCCAGGCAGTAGGGCAAATGGTCAAGGATGAGGGGAGCTGCAGTTCAGCAACAGGAAGGCCACAGGCTCCTGAGCCCTGAGCTATGCCAACTGGCAGTGATGGGCCATGGTCCCTTTTTAAACTGGAACTGCTGGGAATTGAAAGTGGGAGCCGCGGTCTGTAAAACTCTTCTACTGAACTGGGAGGAGAGGACAAATACTTAGGCCCCTACCCATCATCCCAGAACTTCCACATTGCAGCCCTGACCCAGTTTATGTAGAAGCAAGTCTTTCTGAGTACAGTGGAGCTGACTTCTGCAGTAAGTGGGGTCAGGAGTGCAGCCACAGTAAAAGTGCCAAAATAGTTTCAAGTGGGTTTCTAACACGTTACCTCGCAGAACTCCACATTCCCACTTTTCATTACCCCTCACCATAAAAGTTATAATGGGCCAAACACAAACCTGAGACTTCACATTCTAACCTGAGTGAGACCTGCTTCTCCTACTGCATTATCCAGAGCCCAGGCTTCTTACCTGCTGAAGCGCTTGAAGGTTTCTCCAAGAGGAATCCATGCTTGTTGAGGAGAGGAGAGAAGAACTGGGGGTAGGGAGCCAGCAGCTTGCAAGGGCCTCGAAGTAAGTGTGATGTGCTGTTCCGCAAGCACAAAACAAGCATTAGGGACAGAAGCCCGGTCACCACCTTTCCTATACCCCCCACCTTCCCTGTTTCACCAACCTCAAGGTTCTGGGGGAGACGGTGTACAAGTAGCGGGCCAACACCTCCTGTCCAGTCTCACACATGTGGAGGACAGACTTTGGCTCAGTGCCTGAAGAGGAATTGCTACAAGAGACGCAAAATGGGGAATGGGTCAAGGCTGCAGGTATGTGTGTTTGTACTAAAGTCATCTGCATAGCTCTGCAAAAAGTGAGAGGAGTAACCCACTCTAGGCCACTCCCCTGCCACCACTGAAGGAAGAACCCCCACCCACCCAAACCTCTTACCTGACTTGGTGCTCCTTGCCGATTCCTCTCAGCACAACAGACTGAGCGAAGCAGTGGCTCTCTCTTTGCTCGCCACAGGAAGACAGTGGGCTCCAGGGCATGGCAGGCTGCTGGTTGCACAGAGCATCAGGAAGGGACTGCTCTTGTGCCACAGGAAATGGTACAGCTGCTACTGCAGCTGCTACCTGGAAGAGGAGGCATACAATGATCACCAGCAGATGTAGGACCAGAAGGGACTGACTTCTCCAAAGCCCAGGTCACCACAAAGTGCTGTGTACCAGAACAAGTAAAAATGCCAGAAGCAACCAAGGTGCGCCACAAGAGTGGGACTCCAGCAAGTGGGCCAGATGATGCTTGGAAAGGAAAGAAAAACCCAACTTGGAAAAAAAGTGTGAGTTTTAAAAGCCATTAAGCTTTTTTGCACACACAGCAAAACAAGAAATAAACTGGTTTCACTGCTTTCAGTGCACTGACTGGTCAAAATTGGGGCCTAATTATGAAGCAAAACTATGATCTGGCAGATTTCCCCAAAAGGAAGTTCTGATGGGGGTGAAATTTCATCCCTGCCGGTATCTGATGGCCCACAGGGAGGATTCTCTTTCCAAATATGTCACTATTAATGCATTTAAACTCCTATTTTAAAAGACCTTGTATGCAGAAGGTGCCAGGTTTCATCCCTGGCGTCTCCAGGTAGGGCTGGAGAAAGACTCCCTGCCTGAAACCCTGGAGAGCTGCTGCCAGTCAGGGTTGACAACACTGAGTGAGCCAGAAAGTCCAATAGTCCAAACTGGTATAAGCTATAACAGCTAATCCAGACAAACTAGTGCTGGAACGTTTAAGGCACTTAGTAACTGAGTGCACACTCCTGGTCCTGATGGAAGCTGTTCTCATTTTACATTAGAAATCCTGCGACTTCCAACCATGCTTTTGAGTGATTGAAGGGTTGGCTAGGGAAATGGCAGGGGTTCAAAGAGAATCATGTAGTACCTTCCGCCCAGAGAAATTCAGGGCCTCAGCAAGATGTGACATGGAGATGGCTGACGTCTGGAGCCGGTAGGGAACAGTGACCGTGTCCAGGGCTGTGGCGAGGATGGCACTCGTGTGATAGTCCAGTGCTGCCTGCAGAGGGTTATAAAATCAAGGCACAGTCATATCAAGGAATATCTCCTCCCCAAAGTTCCGATTTCTGCTCCCAACAGATGCTATTTGAGTCTAGTGCACTGTGCATTGCAAAAAGACAATTCTGACGGCTGAAATTCCAGTTTGAAACTAAGGAAAAGAAGTTGAGGATCCTTAGAAGCAGGACCAGGGGAAATGAGGGAAGGTGATACAGGATGCACAAACTTCACGCACAGCTCAAAGGAGTTCGTATTCCTCCATCCTCCGTGTGTGTGCGCAGGCATACCCAGGTGTCCACCTGCAGGAATACTGACCTCATAGTGCACGTATGGGAGTGTGATGGGGGGCGCTGGTCTGAGCCCCAGGCTTCCGTATAGTGACAAGGGACAGAAGAGCGAACTGTGGCTGGAAAGATGGACCATTGCCAAGACTGTGTTCATGAGCCTGTAAAAATTCCTTTGTGGAATCTGCAAGGTGGTAGAAAAGGAGTCACACCAGAAGGGTAGTGTTGCACAAAAACTCTCAGTGCATACTTGGTGCAAGTGGGAACAGTGAGTCTGTCTTTATGCAATTTCTTTTTGTGGGGTTGGGGGGGGAATTGACAATGAGATTATTTATTTTCAACAGGACAAATTACAGAACATGGGACAGGCAGTCCAACAAAACAGTTCGGGAGGTCAGGATATGGAAGGGAGAAACAGTTTGCAATTGGGGACTGGGCAGTGAGACAAAGAGAGCCCATTCTAATGAAAGTTTGCTCTAGATCCAAGTGCAGGTATTTCCAGACTAACTGTGCTAACTCCATACGCTTAGCACTTCTAAAGGATTTGTTTCAGCATTCATCAAATGGGGTTGCACCCAATGTCATTCAGAATACACCCATTGAAATTAATGGGCATTACTAAGTTAGGGCCATTAGTTTCAATAGGTCTACTCTGAGAACAAATTAGTAGGCTATAACCCATAGTGAATTAGGAAATAAGAGTCCTAAGGCTACCACTTATGCATCTCTCTCTCCTGCCTTCAAATATCCAATAAGTAGGTCTTTGAGTAACTAATTAACTTTTACCTAAATATCTTATTAATGAACTGACTACACAATCTTGAAGAAGAGCTAATAGATTAATCTAAGATCTTTCTAGACATCAACTAATTAAGAATTCTGCTTGTTGTCAAAACTAAGTTACTTAATTATCATTTCCTTTCATCCTGTTTCTGATGTTTTAATGAAGTTCTTCAATAAATATTTTTGAACTGTTTTCCCACTAGATGCATTGATGTGTTTACTGAATCACATGAAAAGGAAAATCAAATCTATATATTGGTCTTGGGGTATTGTACTTTATAACGATGGCTAGAATCTTCTATGCTAGACCATGGAAAAATGCCCATAAGCCAAGCTAAAAGTGATTTGATCAGGAAACTTTGGGAGCAATTCAGTATAATAAAGCTGGAATTCAGTACAGTATCCCACTATGTTAAGCGGGAATGAGGGATATCAGGAGGAGGGATAGTTTATATTATTTTATAGAGTTTTACTGTGAGAGGAATATAATATTAACTAGCTAATAAATGCTTAGGATGATCCCTGGAATGTATTTAATCATATTTATTATATTCCATTATAAACAATTATATTCAATCAGGTCTGATTATATTTAGTCAGGTGTAAGTATATGTCCAGCTACATTTATCTTCGCAGCTTAAGCCCAGCTCTCCATCCTCTACACAACACTTGTTCTCAGTGAGGAGATCTCTGAACTGCTTTCATTCCTAACCATTTTTCAGGAGGGGAGGAAAGAGCAAAGAGTTTGCATAGAGGGGGGCATACTTACGGCTCCGTTAAGCACTGGCGTCAGCCCCCATGTCAGGACTCCCTTCCCTGCATACTCATCCTGAAGCAGCTCCGTGACCTTTGCCCCAACCCCTGAAAATCCGTTGTGAAGGTCACAGAGAACCTGGAATCCCTGTGCAAGGAGGGAAGTGTGCAGATACATTGTGATCAGCAGCCAGAATTGGGGTGACCTGACAACTCAAGAGTTGGTGCCTGCACACTGTTGCAAGCCCAGGCTGTGCCACATATAATCTCATCTGCTTCACAGCCTTCCCCATGCTGAAGGGACAAATGCCCCAGGAACCTGGGTGCTGCTGACATTCAGCATGTTAAACCTGGGTGGTGCCACATCCTGGCCAAGACACAGACACAGCTTGCCTAAGAATTACGCAGTGCTATTGAAATGGGCTGCTCTATTGCTTTTCCAGTGAGCTTGCCTCATCCCAGGGGTGGAAGGCAGGCTAGTGAGCTGGAGCACGAGACAAAGAGAGTAGACAAAGGGATCTCTGCTCCTAACTGACCAGCACTACTCAGTGCTGAATAGCAGGATGCACCAGAGGTTTCTGGCACAGCCTTTCATCTAAGCACCAGATGTTTCAGCCTGCAGGCCTCTCCCTGGCTGGTGTGAGGGGGGCGGGAAAGGGAGAGAAGGGGACGAGCAGTGATGTCATGGCCGAGGGCCTGAGCAGCTTCTTCAGGAGGATCTGCTCCCTGCCGCCCGGCTCAAGTTCCAGGCTGAAGGAGGTAACTGTTATTTGCCCAATATCTATAATGCAATAACCACCTACAAAACCCCGGAAACCGGGCCAGTGTGCAGCCTCTATGGCACAGCTGTGGAAACCATGGCCTTCCAAATGCTGGACTCCAACTCCCATCAGCCCCCAGCCAGCAAGGGATGATGGGAGTTGTAGTCCAGCAACAGAAGGCCATAGATTATCCACCCCTGCTCTGGGACTAGACACGAGGGCCTGCTTTACTGCTGTTTCTCAAGTGAGCTGGCACCACCCACCCTTCTGGGCCGAACAAGAGACTACAGCAAATGCTCACCTGCAGGTAGTCACACTCTTCCACATAGAAGTGGAGCCTGTCTTCGAGCTCCTCAAGGTATGTGCCCTCTTGTAGCAGCTTCTCCCCCTGTCCAAAAGTCTCCAGCCGGCTGGAATCCCTGAAAGAAAAGTGGCAGCATCGTTCCAAAGCAGGGCAGACAATATTCTAGCCAGCATCTCCTGGCCCGCCCAGGGAAAAAGTAGCCCAGAATGCTGAGAAACATTCCTTACCCATCGTGATTGTACTGGTAGATGGTTACTATGCTACGAGGGTGCAGGTGTGTGCGGAGGAAATCCGACCAGAAGCATGTCCTGCTCTTTGAAGTCTCGTCCTGCCTCTCACGGAGCGGAGGTCTGTCTGGAAGCAGAATGGTTATCACCACCATCTATTAATTTATATACTGCTTATGTGCCAAAATGGCTTCAGAACACAGGCATTGGCTGGGTGGAAATGGCTCTATCAATTTATCATCCTGCTCGCCAGTGGCAAGTACTTCTCTGTTATCAGGTCAGCACACCAGCACTTCCAGAAGAAGTTCTGCCCATGGGGGAGAAACCTCCTCTCTTTTATCCAACCCCCAAGGGAAAAGGAACCACAATTTATTTCACTTACTATTCAGGATTTTGTAGGCGGTGATAGCCATCTAGGTGTGACTTACTGCAGCAGCCCAGCAAAAGGGATTAACACCCCTTCATAGCCTATGTTTTCTGCAATTGCCAGAGGCACCCAGGGCAACCACAAATAATGGATTTGGCTAGCAAATGAAGCCAAAACTTGGAATACCTTGTGAACGGATCAGAAGCCTCCTTAAAATACCCTTTGAAAACATATCTGCCCATTCTACCCCTGCAGGAAGCCATGCATGCAGAGCACACACACATCTTTACCACCAGGAAGGGTCCTTGGAGCAAAACCGCCACTGGGTGGTCTGTTATCCTGAAAAGAGAGAGAGACATTCTGACCAGAGACTGTGATTTAGCCATAAAGGAATCAAGAGATCCATATAGCTGCTGGTAACTCAGGAGAAGCGAACCTCTAGCCCTCCAGATGCTGGTGGACAGCTTACAAACCTGGAGCTTACTATACACCCCTCAAACCAACAGCTGTCATTAGACTTCTCTGTGAATTGGTCTAACTCTTTTAAAACCATCTAAGCTAGGGGCTATTTCTCCAGCTGCCCTTGGCATTTAACAGACATTGGAAAGACGAGTGTTAGCAACTAATTCCAAGAAGGATTGCCAGCAACACAGGAATTTCCACCAAAGCAAAAGTGCCAGGCTTAACAACGCTGGTTCAAGGGCGGAAAAGAAACAGTGAAGCTCCAGGGGTAGAGGATATCTTACCTCCCGCCTGTTGAGGTCTGGCAGGAAAGGGTTCGCAGGGGATGGGTCTTCTTGGTGCGTCGTCAGATTTCCCTTCCTGAAAAATTGAGCCTTTTAACCACATGGTTCTGCACAAATTGCAGCAGAGATTGAAGGGGTGTATGTGGAGTGCAGAATACTGCCCTCCCCTGCTGCCTTTAAAATACAGAGGATCTAGAGTGCCACACCACTGCTGCGCCAAATCTAGCAACTGTAATTAGGCAGATTAAAACTTCTAAGACTTGGTGTCTGAGTTTGCTAGCTTTCTTCTTCCGTTCCCACCACTTTTTTCTTTTCTGTCACAGCATCTAGTCATTATGCATGTGGGCAGGGAGAATGAGATTTTTTATCTGTCTATGGTGCTTAGTAAAGTTTTGGTTCTTTATACATGATGAATAACAAGATTTTCTGTTAATTTTAACTTGTTGAATAATGTTTCCCTCACAGAAACATCGGGTTTGTTAGTTTTTCTTTCCCATCAATATTGTAGAAAATGTCTCGATGTTCATGAAATGTTGGGGAACATAGTGAACTGTTGTGAAAAGAATACCATGCCCAGCCTGACATCTCCTAGCCTCCAAAATTGTAGCAGTAACCTGTCTACAACCATAGGGACTTGAAACATTTTTTAAAAGTTGAAATCAGAAACACCAGGAGTCCATTTTGTATACTATACAATCCTCACCTCTGTGCATCAATAATGCATTGAAAGCTGTTATTAGGTTTTCCCTACAATCATTAGTAAGCCATCCTATAGATCTGATTATGCTGTGCACAGAGTAGTTGTTTATACGTGTTTTTTTCAGGGGTGGGGAGGAACTCACCATGTCAAAGGGGTATTTGTTTTTGCATCTGCATACAGGCATCCCTCCTGCTTCAAAGAACTCAGGCTCCCTGCAGAGAAACAGAAAGCGCTGTCGCTGTGAAAGCTGCTTGTCAAGATAATAACCATGAACACCAAGTATCCCAGATCAGAAGAGAGGCCACAGGAACTGAAGCATTTCCTTTTACTTTATGCCAGGGGAGCTCTAAGGGCCAACACTCAGCCTACATAATACACACCATACATAATACACACCATGGTACACACCATACATTTAAAGCAACGGCTTTCCAACAAATAATCCTGGGCACTGTAGTTTCCCCTAGTACTACAATTCTCAGTACTACCAAACTAGTTCCCAGAGTGATTTGGCGGGGGAGTAATGTGCTTTGAGTGTATGGTATGTTACGCAGTCTAGGAAGGAAATTAGCTAGGACAGCAGCTCCCAAGACCAGATACTCTCTCTTGCAAAACTGGCAGGTCCCAGGGAGATTAAAAAACTTATACAGTGGGGACAGGTGTTTAATTGCATTGTGTTTCCAGTACACCACTTAGAGATGACTGTGAAGTGGTATACACACACTATTTAAATATATAAATAAAGCCAGCCAGTCTGACCAGTCACTAAATTTATTGGTCTTGTGGCTCTCTATTGGAACCTAGCCAACCTTACAGGGTGTTACAAGGATAAAAGGGGTGGGTACTGCATACATTGCCCCCTGATCTCCTTGCAGGAAGGGTGGGCTAAAATAAATAAATACCAGCAATAACAACAGCAACAAGTAGGCAGAAACTGCAATTTCCACTCGCTGTCTGCTTTCATCAAATGGGCTGGGCTGCTTCTCAGCTGGCCTCAACTAGAGCCAGGGCCTTCTCGGCTGCGGCTCCAATCTGGTGGAATGCTCTGTCACAAGAGACTAGGGCCCTGCGGGACCTGACATCTTTCCGCAGGGCCTGCAAGACAGAGTTGTTCCGCCAGGCCTTTGGTCAGGGCGCAGCCTGACTCCCTCCTCTGGCAACCTGCACAGAATTTTGCTTAATTGGTTGCCTTCAATTTGATTTAATTAATTTTTACAATGAAATATTTTTAGATTGTGTAACTATTTTACTGTTTTGATTATTTGATTGTTGTTAGCCGCCCTGAGCCCGGCTTCGGCTGGGGAGGGCGGGATATAAATAAAATTTATTATTATTATTATTATTATTATTATTATTATTATTATTATTATTATTATTGCTTACAGAAACGATTGGTTGTACCTGCCTTGTGAGGGACTGTCACAGGACCATCTGCTCTGGGAGTAATAATAATAATAATAATAATAATAATAATAATAATAATTTATTATTTATACCCCGCCCATCTGGCTGGGCCTCTCCAGCCACTCTGGGCGGCTTCCATAAAAACCAAAAATACAATAAAATATCACACGTTAAAAACTTCCCTGAACAGGGCTGCCTTAAGATGTCTCCTGAATGTCAGGTAGTTGTTTATCGCCTTGACATCTGCTGGAAGGGTGTTCCACAGGGCGGGCGCCACTACCGAGAAGGCCCTCTGCCTGGTTCCCTGTAGCTTTGCTTCTCGCAGTGAGGGAACCGCCAGAAGGCCCTCGGCGCTGGACCTCAGCGTCCGGGCAGACTGATGGGGGTGGAGTCGCTCCTTCAGGTATACTGGACCGAGGCCGTTTAGGGCTTTAAAGGTCAGCACCAACACTTTGAATTGTGCTCGGAAACGTACTGGGAGCCAATGCAGGTCTTTCAAGACCGGTGTCAGCAAGTGTCAGCAAGATCTCGGCTGCAACAGGAGTGACAATCAGCGGGCAGATTTCGGCTAGACCCTCAGAGGCCAAGGTCCCAACCTGAAAGGTTGGTAGTGTCTGGCATTTCCAGGAAGGCTGGGCCACCAGGATATTTCTCGGAGTACTGCCAAGGCCTGTAGCTATGTGGCTCACTTCCGCCCGAGCTGATTACAATAACTAACCTGGAATGTCTTAAGAATTTGTGCCTGAGCTCATTTCCTTTTTCTTCTTCCCTCCCCATCCATTTTTTTTCTTGTGTGTCATGCCATTTATCTGTTGTAACCCCGAGGGCAGGACTATATTCTTTTATTGATTTGTAAGCCACTTCACCAGAAGAGCAGGGTCTAAATGCTTTGAATAAAAACAAATGTACGTACATTGAAGGAATGTGGCCTGTCTGTGTTTTCCTGCTTCCAACATGTGGCTTCCAGGATGCAGAAAATGACATGAAGAAGAAGAGGGTTTGGGCTAAACTCTCCCAAAAACTATACTACACAATTCTGTATATCACCCACCTTTGAGGTCCATGAGGATGAGGCGGGGTGTGTATGTCTCTCGCCCCTGGAGAGTTCTTCCCGCTCGAAAGAGGACGTCATGGCAAATCCCTTCATCTGATTGTGCAGTTGCAGGATCCAAGCAGAATGAAGCTTCCTGGGAAGGGGGAACAAAATTTATGAAAATGCATGAAAAAAGAGTTCTAAACCAGCAAGTACTCCTTGGAGATCCCTGTGGTATACAGTATTTACTCCACTTATTTTGTAAGAGATGCTTTGAACTGGCTGAAGTAGAGGTGTAAGTCTCAGGCGGGGAGCCTGTGATCCTTCAAATATTGTTGGACAACATTATTTGGGGCTTTTAATTTAGAGCAAAGGTAAGAGGAGACATGTATACAATACTGCATGACACGGAGAAAGTGGTTAGAGAAAAGCTTTCCTCCCTCTCTTCAAAATGCTTGGGGACATCCAATGTTGGGAGACTCAGAACAGGCAAAAAATGAGGTATGTTAGCCTACAAACCCCTCCTATTTTATTCTCACAATAAGCTCAACAGAGAGAGAAACCAGCCCCAAGCTTCTACTTTACTCACAACCTCCACGTGAGGTAAGGACCCCTGACCATTAGGTCCAGTTGCGGATGACTCTGGGGTTGTGGCGCTCATCTTGCTTTATTGGCCAAGGGAGCCGGCATACAGCTTCCGGGTCATGTGGCCAGCATGACTAAGCTGCCTCTGGCGAACCAGAACAGCGCATGGAAATGCCATTTACCTTTCCGCCAGAGCGGTACCTACTTATCTACTTGTGCTGGTGTGCTTTCGAACTGCTAGGTTGGCAGGAGCAGGGACCGAGCAACAGGAGCTCACCGCATCGTGGGGATTCGAACCGCCAACCTTCTGATCGACAAGTCCTAGGCTCTGTGGTTTAACCCACAGCGCCACCCACATGAGCTAGGCTTCCCCCAAACCTCATTTTATTTTGCTCATGCGACTATCCTGCGATGTAGTCTAACCACAAATCTCCTATTTGGGACATGTTGTACCTATGAGTTCACTTTGCCCCACACCGGCCCACTCGACCTTTCTGCTGGTGGAACCAGCACTGCCACAGAGCCACACAATACCCACCCCACATTTGTAAGATGGCGGCAGCTCCCTTTTGGAACTCTCTGCCTATTGAGATCAAGCAGGTGCCTTCAAACAGGACTAAGAAAATAGATTAAAAAATCCTGTTGAGACAGGCCTATGCAGGTGCTTAGAAAGCTGAGGTGATTTTAACCTGTTTTAGTATTTTAATTTTGTTTTATCAGTAGGGTTGTGGTTTTTTTCTTGATTTTTATCGTTTTATGGCTTGAGGTGGCTTTTCTTTTTCGTTTTTTTACTGTCAAGCGGTGTATAAATTTTGTGAAGTAAACAAATATTTTTTGCCCTCACAGCAACCGCCCTCGGAGAAGCTGCGCAAACACGGCCGCCCCGCCCCTTCCCCGCCCGCCCGCCCGCGCGCGCACAGCCTGCCCAATCACAGGCTTCCTCCTCTGACATTACCTGAAGCCCCCACCAGTGGGCTCCGACGCTCCCCGCGTAGTGGCCCAACTGGAGCGTCACCACCTCGCGGGCCCCCGACATCCCCCAACTGCCAATGGGAGCGGAGGGGGGAGGGGGCGGAGGAGACGCGGAGCGGCCGTTAGAGAGCAGCGGCGGGCGGATGGGAAAGTGCGCACGCGCCGGAGCGAGTCGCGAGGCGGTTTACAAGTCGGCGACGGCACCGCGAACGTCGCGCGCATCTCCGCGGGGAACCCCACCCCTTCCGCTCTCCTATTGGCTCAGGCGTGCCACCCAATTGCCTGCCGGTTTGCGGTCGGCGCGCGAGCCAGAAGGGTTCGTTGCACCGCCTTGGTCTCTCCCCCCCCCCCATTGGCTTGGAGAACTAGGAAAGGGGGCGGAGCTGCATCGGGAGAGCCGCTCTAGGTATACCTTCGCCTGCGCAGCACCAGAGGCGGTAGGAATGAAGAAATGGGACAGACAAGACTTCCGGCGAAAATTTGAAAGCCGCCATATTGGCCACGGAGGCTGGGTGATGCCGCTCTACCGCTTAGCTGGCATCTTTATGCTCCTGTAATAGTTGACGGGGAAGCAGTTTGGGGACAGCGCCACATAGATGCATTTTCACGCTGGAGGTGCCCAGAGGCGCAAATGGTGACAGCAGGATGGAAAGAATAAGAAAATATTTTAAAAACTCTGATCCTAACGGAGCCTGCCACCCGCTGATCTCAATGACTGAGCTATTCCTCCATCTCTTTAGCTAATTTGCAGCTTGCAAATGAAAAGATATGGCACAAAAGGAAAACAAGGAGAGGAGGGAAGAGGAAAACATACAAAATGCGGGGACAAATTATTTTTATTTAGATGATTTACATACCACAGCCAGACTGAATGGACACAATTCACAGAGAAGACTCAAGTAAGAATACTTTCAGCAGAGGCAATGGAGCAGCTTCTCATCTAGCTACTGCAGCCTCATGGAATGGCAGCTAAAATATGACTGTTGCAACAAGGAAGGGAGCTTGTCTCTCAGCAAAGCAGATGGCATGGTCCAGCTTACCATCCTACCCTCTGTAGTAGCTGGTTGGAAAGACACTGTAATAATGAGAACACTGGCCAACAGCTGGTCTCCATTTTTACAGTACACCCCAAAAAACCCAGTGATGCCCCTCTTATTTTTTCTGTCTCTACAATTTTACAAAGTAAGGGCAAAATGTGATAATTTAAACACCTGGAAATTGCTTTTTTGTTTGTTTTTTCTCTTTTGAGTTTGAGACCAGAAGTAAGAACTCCTGTTAGAAAACAACAGAAATCCAGGATTTTTGGAAGCTGTGATTGGACAGCAAGGCTATCAGAGACCATGCTCTTCCTAACTCAGGTTGAAAAACAATGCCAAGTTATTTTTTTTTAAATAGTCTGAATCTCTTACCGCCGTCCTTTGTCTTATGTTCCTGTGGCTGAGTGAGGTTCTTATGAGAACTCTCAATGTAGCATACACAGTGGATAGTGCAGGTAAAAGATGGCAATGTTGCAAGGCGGCCACGCTTCTAAAACATTTTTAATACAAAATAAAAAAATTCCTTCCAGTAGCACCTTAAAGACCAACTAAGTTAGTTCTTGGTATGAGCTTTCGTGTGCATGCACACTTCTTCAGATACCAATACAGTTTTTAATACAGTGGTACCTCGGGTTACATGCGCTTCAGGTTAGACTTCGCAAACCCAGAAATAGTGCTTCAGGTTAAGAACTTTGCTTCATGATGAGAACAGAAATCGTGCTCCGGCAGCAGCAGGAGGCCCCATTAGCTAAAGTGGTGCTTCAGGCTAAGAACAGTTTCAGGTTAAGTACGGACCTCTGGAACGAATTAAGTACTTAACCCGAGGTACCACTTTAAATGGATTTTACACAAAACAAGGTCTGAGTTAAGAGCATGGTCTCCCATATTTGGTGCTCTGGGGTTCTGTGTTGCCCCCATCAAACTTAATGCTACAATCCTGAACTGATCCACTTTTCCGTCTTATGAGCAGCTTCATTCCAACTGAGAGAAAAACCCATCTCCGCTTAACCAAACTTTCACTCTACCATCATGATGGTAACCAAACTACCATCATCCTTGACCACTTGCCATGCTAGCGGAGGCTGATGGGAGCTGGAGTCTAAGACCCATGGGAGGGCCACAGGTTCCCCAACCCCTGTCATATCGCTGCAGCAAGAAATACCCCCTCCCCCTTTCCTAACTTTCCTATACATGTGTACACAGAGAGACCATGCTAAAACAAAAGTGGCTTTCTGTTTGGTTTTTTATTGAACAGGAAGGAGTTCCTTGCGCTGTGATTCCAATGTTTTGGGGTTGGGGGTGGGGAGGAGGGACACAATGTCACAAGAAGGAGCTGATTTGGTCAAGCAGTCCAGGGTTCTGCCCACTGAGAAAGCGAAGCTCCTTGCGGCCTTCATCTGTGCTGGCTGGTGTGGCAGTGTGAAGAGTTTGATTTCAAAGGCAAAAGAAGAAGGGGAGGGGAATGGAGAGAGTTTATGTCAGAATGGTTGCAGCTTGTTATGTACACACAACCAAGAAAGCAGGACATGCAGAAACGGCACTTCCAGTTCTGCTGCCTCATCTCCTCCCCCCCCCCCGTCCCATTATCTAGTTAGAACAATCTCCCCCCCGCCCCACAATGAGGGAAACATTCCCTTCATGGCCTAGGACCCTCGTACCTACGGGACCGCCTCTCCCGGTATGCCCCATGGAGACCCTCAAGGTCCATAAATAGCAACACCCTAGTGGTCCCGGGCCCTAAGGAAGTTAGATTAGCTTCAACCAGAGCCAGGGCCTTTTCAACGCTGGCTCCGGCCTGGTGGAATGCTCTGTCAGAGACTAGGGCCCTGTGGGACTTGACACCTTTCCACAGGGCCTGCAAGAGAGAGTTGTTCCGCCTGGCCTTTGGCTTGGAGCCAATTTGATTCCCTCCCCCTCTTTCTTTTTTCTTTTCCTTTCTCCTCCTGCGATGAGGCTACATTTTAATATTTTAATGTTGTATTTTAATTTTGTTTTTAAGTTGTATTCATTCAACTTATTTTTATTATTGCTTGTTAGCCACCCTGAGCCCGGCCTTGGCTGGGGAGGGCAGGGTGTAAATAAAAAAATATTATTATTATTCTGTGCAACCTTTTGGGATCTGCATGCTGGTGGCAGGTTGGACCAGAGGCGAAGGTGGGCAGAACAAGGAATGTAAATTGCACCTCTGCCAAAAAAATCCAGGATAGTTTCCACACAACCTGCTCTCTACCCTCCCATCCTTCGCTCAGCTCTCCCTTCCGTGACTCACCTTTTTCATGCTGAAGCCACTTGCGCTCCAGGTAGTACTGGTAGCAGCTCTCAAACTCCCGGTCATTGTAGTTGAGAACATGGATGGGGATGAAGGGGTCCAGGACATCAAAACCCTCCTGGGGTGGGGGCAAAAGGGGCAGAAGCGGAAGAGCAAATGGTTAATCATATGAGATCTGGCAGTTCTGTTTCCCTCCGCTTATCCAAGAGTCTCGGGGGCATGGCGGGGTGGTGAGTTTGGGGAGAATCCCTTCAAATCAAAATGAGGCAGATTACAGAATTGCATAGCAATAAAAGGTCCTAAGCATGGGGTGGGGGGACATGTAGGCCTCTGGATGCTGCTGGACTTCAGCTCCCATCATCCCTGACCATTGGCCATACTGGCAGAGGCTCATGGGAAGTGGAGTCCAACAGCACCTAGAGGGCCCCATCCCTGTTCTAGACGCTGCATGGAATGTAAAAAGCACTACAGCTTCTGCTTTGAAGCTGTAGATTATTAGGCTAAGGAACCCGTGCCACCAGACTCCCACCAGCCCCCACCAGCACGGCCAACTCAGTACTGGCAGCATCCCAGGGCCAGACTCACCTTTCCTAGCAATTCTTGGGGCCTGTAAGCTTTGCGGGGTTGGAACAGAGCGCCTGTCTGGCTGAGGGTTGTCACAATGGCCCCACCAGTCTTTATAAAAAAGAAACCACACAAAGAGAAAAAAAGCACATCAGAAGAGGCAATCCTGTTCTCCTCTGGGGAGGGGAGAGACTTTCTGTTAGCCATCAGGCAATGGCTTTCTCCACCTCCCTTACCCCACCCTCCAGCCCGAGGAGCCTTCAGAACAGAGTTACAAGTATTATTTGCATGGGTCTTTTAATGAACTCAATAGAGTGGAAGATTTCGAGTCATGGGGAGAGTGTATGAATACAACAGTGCTTAGTTTATTTTTTGGCTGCTAGTTTATTAATGCTGTTAATGTCGTTTTACACATTACAAATGCTGCAGCAGTTGGTGAACCCTATATGACTTTTGTTGCCATTTTGCTGTTAGCTTATTTTTTCAGTTGTTAATAGAGTTTTTTATAGGTTATAATTGTTCTACTGATGATCTGTTAATTATTCTGTATGATTTATGTTGTGTTTGTGATTGTTCTTGCTATTCATTGTTTGTAAGCTTCTTTGCGAATTACGTGAACGAAAAGTGGCATAGAAATGTGATAAGAGATCAAACTAACCAACCACCTACTCATGCGAAGTATTCCTTCTGGGAAAGTTTCCTTTACATCAATGGCTGCATGGAGGCAAGGATCCCACTGTGGGTTACTCAGCTTCGTGACAGAAGCAGCATTGGAGATGTGGAACGTGTGTGACCCTCTAGATCAGGGACGGGGAACCTGTGGCCCTCCAGATGTTGCTGGACTACAGCTCCCATCATCCCTGACCCCTGGCTGCGCTGCCTAGGGCTGATGGGTCCTGTAGTTCAAGAATCTTGTTGAGATGCAACTCCCATATATGTGGTCATTAGCCATACATATCCAACTTACGTTGGATGGAATTCCTCTAAGTACCAGTGACACTGTATTCAACGCCATAAAACCAGCCCCAAGTGTTCACACAGAGCTGCTCATCAACTGGAATTGTCTCATAAGTGGATATGTGGTAGGCAAGCAATGGGCAAGATGCAGTGCTCTGTATCTCCAGACATCTGCCTGGCCCTAGTGACCGCTACCCCACTTCCATACAACGGCACAAATCTGGTTGGTGAGCTGGAGGTTCCCCATGCCTGGCTTAAGCAAACCATGGTTTAGCATTACATGCAAACCATGGTTTAGCATTACATGCAAACCATGGTTTAGCATTACATGCAAACCATGGTTTAGCATTACATGTAAACCACAGCCCTGCCTATGTAGCTTGGCTGGTCTGGGAGCATCTCCCAAACAGCTTTATCAAGTCATTGGATTTCTACTGGGAAAAGAACGGAGCTCCAGCCTCCTCCTCCTCCTCACCCAGTCATTAGTCACCATCTTCTTCAGGTTGTGGACCAGCGTCAGCTCCTCTGGGGAGACCTAAGGGCAAAACAGAGAATTGGGCAGAAAGCCCAATAGTATCTTTCAGCTTTCCCCTTTCTCCCATGTTTTAGGAGACTGGCTATGAGGCAGCCTCCCCCACCCCTGCCGCTCCTCCACAGCTTAGATGCCATACATTGCTCTTGTCTTGTTTCTTCAGCGTTGTGCTTCCCCAAAGGGCGTTGACCCCATCCACCGCCACTAGCAGCCTGAAGGACCCCTCTGGGCATTGCTGTTTCAGCTCTTTGAAGACCACCCCTACTACGTCACTGGAGTTTTTCACCCGAGTTAAACCCTAAAAAGTGGGGAGGGAGAGAAAGAGATGTGAGGTCCTGGGGGTTTGCAGCCCCATCCTGTTCATTCATTTTACTTTTTCCCTCTTCCAGGGAGCTCAGTGTGGCATACATGGTTCTCCCCCTCCTCATCTCCACAACAACCCTGTCAAGTGAGTTAAGCCGAGAGACAGCCCAAGGTCACACATAGTGAGCTTCATGACAATAAATAATAATAACAATAACAATAACAATAATAATAATAATAATAATAATAATAATAAAAAATATATATGTATGTGTGTGTGTATATATATATATATTTTCCACCTATCTTGCTGGGTTTCCCAAGCCACTCTGGGCAGCTTCCAACAAAAGATTAAAAATACTTGAAAACATCAGTCATTAAAAACTTCCCTAAACAGGCTTGCCTTCAGATGTCTTCTAAATGTCAGATATTTGTTAATTTCCTTGACATCTGATGGGAGGGTGTTCCACAGGGCGGGTGCCACTACCGAGAAGGCC
Organism: Podarcis vaucheri; assembly: GCF_965113315.1. NCBI lineage: Eukaryota > Metazoa > Chordata > Lepidosauria > Squamata > Lacertidae > Podarcis > Podarcis vaucheri. The sequence continues at coordinate 10,780,304 of NC_138754.1, read as the reverse complement.
CTCTGCCTGGTTCCCTGTAGCTTCACTTCTCACAGTGACTTCTGACTGAGTGAGGATTTGAACCTTGATCTCCCAGGCCCTAGTCGGACACTCTATACCACACCGCCTAGCAGCTGTGACTGCCATACCCACCCACCCGCCCCCAGTTCTCCCCCCTCTCCAGCTTCCTTGCTCACAGACAGCGGACTAGATTGGGTGTGAGACAGGAACCTCTCTCAGCCTGAGGGCTGCATTCCCTTCTGGGGACAGGTGGGTGGGGTCAGAGGTAAATGTGGGTGGAGCCAGGAATGTTAATTTTGCACGTAGGTTCATTTCCTCACACATCCCTCCCTATCCTCCACTGGGGCATTGGGGAACCTCAAGGATGCATTCTAGGCAGGCAAAAGCGCTTGAGGAGGGGGCAAAGCCTGGAGGGGTGTGGCCTGGAGACAGCAGGTGTGGCCAGATGCAGACACCTGGAAGGCCCTCATTCGGCTCCTGGGGGCCAGAGGTTTCCCCACCCTTGTTATTAGACTATGCTTCCTCCCCACACCCTAGCCCCACTCCCCAGCGATCCAGGGCAGAGCATCCGTTTTCCTCACCTGCTCCACCACTTCTATTAGGGGCCGGCCTTCCTCGGTGCTGTCTCGTTTGCCCCACATATACTTCTGCTGCGTTTTGATCTGCAGTGTGCAAAGGTGACATAGGTTAAGAAGGGAATTTCGCTCCCACGAAAGGCAGCAATGGTAGCCACGAAATTGGATGGCTTTTAAAAAGGATTAGACAAATTCACAGAGGATAGTCTTTAACAATAATAACACCGTATTTTTCGCTCTATAAGACGGACTTTTCCCCCTTCAAAAATTAAGGGGAACTGTGTGTGCGCCTTATGGAGCAAATGCAGGCTCCTTGGCTTCAGCGATAGCAATGCGAAGCCTCCGAAGCGCAGAGGGAGAGCACCCCCCGCGCTTCGGAGGCTTCGCCTTGCTTTCGCTGAAGCCGCCTGAAACCCCCGGAGCGCAGCAGGAACTCCCGCTGCGCTCCGGAGGCTTCAGGCAGCTATCCGCAAGCCTTCCGAGCACAGTAGGAGTTTCCGCTGCGCTCTGAAGGCTTGCGGATAGCTGCCTGAAGCGTGGAGAGCGAGAGGGGTCGGTGCACACTGATCCCTCTTGCTCTCCAGGCTTCGCTTCGCTAGAGAGGTGCTGCACAGTTTTCCCTCTCTGCGCAGCGCCCCTTCAGCGAAGCGGGAGGAGAAATGGAAGGGGCTCCATTTCTCCTACCACTTCGCTGAAGGGGCGCTGAGCAGAGAGGGGGAGATTTTCCCCCCTGTTCTCCCCCTCCGGTGCGTCCTATAGAGCGAAAAATACGGTAATTTATTATTTATCCCCAGCCACTCTGGGAAGCTTCCAGCAAAATATTAAAAATACAATTCATCAAATATTAAAAACTTCCCTAAACAGGGCTGCCTTTAGATGTCTTCTAAACGTCAGATAGTTGTTTATTTCATTGACATCTGGTGGGAGGGCGTTCCACAGGGCAGGTGCCACTACCAAGAAGGCCCTCTGCCTGCTTCCCTGTAACTTTGCTTCTCACAGGGAGGGAACTGCCAGACGGCCCTCAACGCTGGACCTCAGTGTCCGTTAATAATAATAATACACCTAAAGTGCCAAAAGCCAGGGCAGAGAGGTGTTTTTAGCGTTCATGGGAAGCTATACAATGAAGGTGCCATTGTATAATAAGGCTCTCAATGGCTACTAGTCCTGATGGCTATGTTCCACTTGCAGTGCTGTGCCTTTGAATACCAGCTGCTGGGAACCCCAAGTGGAGAGAGTTGCTGTTGCAATCAGTTCCTCCCTGCAGACTTCCCACTGGGGCTTCTGGTTATCTGCTGTGAGAACAGGATGCTGGACTGGATAGGCCTTTAGTCAGATCCAGCAGGCTCTTATAGGATTAGACAAATTCATGGATGATAAGGCTATTGTGGCTACAAGCCAATAAACCTTAACACTTCCTGGGGTTACCCTGAGATTCCGCTTGCTCAGATTAAAGAGCTGCTTTTGCAAGCCGCGGTCGTCTGCTTCAAGATTCTCGCTCAGATTGTCTTCACTGCCATGGCAAAGAGTGAAACTCAGTAGGCTACGTACAGTGGTACCTCGGGTTACAAACACTTTGGGTTACAGACTCCGCTAACCTGGAAGTAGTACCTTGGGTTGCGAACTTTGCCCCAGGATGAGAATGGAAATTGCACGGGGGCAGCAGGAAGCCCCATTAGCAAAAGCGCGCCTCAGGTTAAGAATGGTTTCGGGTTAAGAACGGACCTCCGGAACGAATTAAGTTCATAACCTGAAGTACCACTGTACTCATATTCGCCAGATAACAAGGAAAGGACTATATCCTGTTTGGACACCCACTATATTGTGACACAAGATAACACCTTTTTTTCTAGGACAGGCATGCAAGTGCGCAGGATCCTGACTCCTGCCCACCACATGCAGACGGAGGCTTTTGCGTGTGGGTAAGAAAGAGATTTTTTATTCAGCCAAGTAATGGTACAGGCTTGGCTACAGACACAGAGTGCAGGAGCCACAATTCAGGAGCTCTGGAGTTAATTAAGACATTCAGAACTGGACAGAAGCAACAACCTAGCCAACCCCTAAGTTCATCCCTGCTGACTGCACCAGCCATCATTGCCACTGACCTCTTTTAACAGGCGCTCGTTGGTGATTTTGAAGTTCTTCAGCCAAGTCGTGGCTTCCAGAGGCTGGTCAAGGCGGTCCTTGTTGTAGGAAGAGGGCAGCAGTTCTTTGCAATTCTTTACCCAGAGGTGAGCTGTAGTGTGAAGAGGAAGAGGCAGGGCCATGGACAGCAAGCTTGTGCTATACTCATTTTACAGTCCAAACAAAAGCACTGGCTTCACAGCTTCAGCCAGGAACCTTAAGGCAGGGATGGGGGAACCTGGTGGCTCCTTCAGGGGTAATACTGGACTACAGCTCCCATCACCCTTGATCATTGGCCATGTTGGTTGGGGCTGATGGGAGATGGAGACCAACAACAGTGTGAGGGCCAGAGGCTCCCCATTCCTGTTTTATTTTTATTTTTAAGTTTTATTTCGTTTAGATATAAGAAATGCAACAGTTACATAAAATGAGAGTCAGAATAAAACAGCAGTACATGCTCAAATAAATGCCTCTGAATATACTGACAAAGCTGAGTCAAAGAATATACGTCATAATTAATTACAGATGTGAAATGAACTATAATAATATAATATAATATAATATATAATATTAATATTAATATAATATATATAATATAATATTAATATAATAATATAATATATAACGTATATACTTAGATTGTTGATCATTATTTTCCTTCAATGACCATTTATTTTATGGGGCTTTATAGGAATTTATAGGGAGAAAAGGGAAAATTAAAATATATGCTTCATTCACACCAAATTGTGCTATAAACCATGGGTACTGTTCTGCCATATGCCTCATTATTCATATAATTAATAAAGTTACACCAAATTGTGTTTCTTTTAATTTTTCTGCCAACAATGCAGTTTGCCAAATTACACCATATACCATTGATCCATGGTAAATAATTGCAATGATTTCCATGTCCTGGGAATGGTTGTTCTTGCAGCGGCTAACAGATGAGTTATGACGCATCCCTATTTTTTATACCACTTTAACTGTATCTAATAAATGCTCCCTGATGGGTTGGGATATGTGTGTCAGACAGGGGTGGAAAGGCAGGAAGTCTCTCCCAGCCCTTACCGGAGATGCCGGGGATTGAACCTGCGACCTTCTGTGTGCAAAGCAGATGCTCTGCCCCTGAGCTATGGCCCTCACCGTCAAGATAAAGTGACAGTCCAGTCCTCATGGTTCTGGGTGAAGGGCTGATTTAACAAGGAAGCTGCATTCTGCCACTGGGTCCATCTAGCTCAGCATTACCTACACTGACTGGCAGCAGCTCTCTGGGGTTCCAGGCAGGGGATACTCCCAACCCTTACCTGGAGATGCCACTGGGGACTTAACCTGGGACATTCAGCATGCAAAGCAGTTGTTTCCCCACCGAGCAGCAGCTCTTCCTCTTACAATCTGTACCAAAAAGCCCCCTTTCAAAATATTTATACGCTGCCATTTGTGCCTTACAGCAGGCCTTCCCTTGCAACCGGTGACAAAAGGACAACGTTAAGAACACTCATTAGAAAAGCGTGGGGTTGGAATTGAGGCAGCGGGGATGGAGAGAGGCACTGGGGAACACACAAATGCTAAGTGTGATGCAGCTTAAACGATGCTTGTTAGAGACTCTGGCTGAAGGCCAGGATACAGACCGGCAGGCACAAAGAAGAAGACCCCTCAGTCCTTACCATCTGGAATGTGCAGGATGAGCCAGTCCTGCCTCGCACAGTAATGGATGGCGTGGCAGAGGGCCATGGTCTTCCCCGTGGTCTTTTCGCCGTCTTCAAATAAAAGCTGCTAAGGAGAACATGTGTATCCACGCACCCGCCCTAATGCCCGCCACTGCTTCGTGACTCAAGTAAGAATTAAGGGTTGCCCTGTTGGGCAATGAATGAGCGAAGGTACAAACAGCAACACAAACACAAGTCGAGAAGGAATTTTACCTTTAAAAACAACAACAGGGTGGGGTATCACAGGCCCAAGGGTCAAATGCAGCCCTCCAGGTGTCTCTGTCTGGCCTGTGGGATTCTCCTCAGACCACACCCCCTCCACCTAGGCCACACTCCTCACAAGCCCCGTTTCCCACTGTCCTTTGAATGTTTATGCATGGCAAAATGCCTGCGAATTCTGATCACACTTCTTTGCTTTGCCAGGACGAAAGACAAAGGGGTTTGAGAGGGTACGTAGAAAGCAGGCTACAGTACGTAGGTAAAATTGACATTTGTTGCTCCGCCCACTACAAGCATGCGGCTCCTGGAAGGTTGTCCAGGCAGGAATGCGGCCCCTGGGATGAAAAGCTTCACACTCCTAATTCTTAGGGAAGTTTCTAGTCCTCATGAATGAAGGTGGAGACTGAGTAAATGTGCAAAGGAGACACAAAGCGAGGGAGATTAGGGTCCAAATCCTTGGCTGCGCCTTTCCCCAAATGCCTAGGTCTCCCCCTTGCCAACCAAGGCCGCTTGAGCCTCTTTTCCCTGACGGTCTTCTCATCCCTGTTTTCTCTTGCTTAAATGAATTGATCAGGCACTCTGCTCACACTCTGTTTCATGAGGACAAGAACTTGCCTGTTACCAGAATGCCTAACTGCAGGGTGGTCTCAGGAGAACAAGTGCTGCCCTGATTCATAGGATACAGATGACATATCGAATGGCTGGATGAGCAAAGTTGGTTCGTTTTAAGCAGCTGAGGAGTTCGAGAGCGGGTTCCCTCACCATGAAACAGGCCTCGCCAAAGGTTTTAATCTGTCGCGAACAAAACAACAACAATGAAGCAGTGAGATGTCTCACTGTGTTTTTGTATTTTGTTGGAAGCTGCCCAGAGCGGCTGGGGCAACGGGTGGAGTACAAGCAAGAAAATTATTTATTATTATTGCTGAGACAGAGAAGAGCTGCGTACAGCTTCATTCAAGGCAGAGAAAGAGGACCTTAATTCAGACGGGGGCCCAATATTTTTGTCCCATCCCGCCTTGCAGCTCTCCCCTCCACCTTTAGGCCTGCAAGGAAGACACATCACCTGTAACTTGAAGCGTGCTGGGAGTCCGTGAGGAAACACCTTCTTCACCTCCTGGAGGGGGAGCGTGTAATATTGTCCCACGTGCTCTTCCGCGTGATTGGCCTGCAGTATTGGGAGGGTGGGGGGAAGCACACACAATGCATCAAACAACCAAGTGCGACTGTAGCTCTGTGGGTACAGCACCTCCTTTGCATGCCAAGGGTGCCAGGTTCAGTCAAAGGCATCTTCTGGGGGGATGGGAAAGATTCCCTCCTGCGTGAATTTTTGGGACAGCTGCTGCCAGGCAAGGTAGACGATTATGACTATCCCTCAGTAGAAGGCAGCTCCCTATGTTCCCATGACCCTGCTCTTTCTCTGGCCCACTTTAGAGGGTGACAGAAGCTCCCAGGTGCAATCACCAGCTTCTCCCCTGACTGAAACCCCAGAAAGCCCTTGCCAGTCACTGTGTAGACCAGGGGTCAGCAGCCTTTTTCAGCCATGGGCCGGTTGACTGTCCCTCAGACTTTGTGGGGGGCCGGACTGTATTTTGAAAAAATATATAAAAATGAAACAATTCCTATGCCCCACAAATAACCCAGAGATGCATTTTAAATAGAAGGACACATTCTACTCATGTAAAAACATGCTGATTCCTGGATCATCCGCAGGCTGGATTGAGAAGGCGATTGGGCCGGATCCGGGCCCCAGGCCTTAGGTTGCCTACCCCTGGTGTAGACAATCTTGAGCTAAAGGATCTAAGGCTCCAACACAGTCTGATGGCAGCTTCCTGTGGAAGTGACTGGGGGTTGGCATGTCAAGATGCCAACACACGGGAACGGCTTCTTTGCTGGATTTTGAACAGCAGGTGCTCCAAATCGGTGGGTGGGGAAGCTTTTCCGGCACCAGGGCCACATTTCTTCGTGTTTCACCTGGCCCATTTGCAGAGGCAGAGGAAAAAGCTTGGACCCGGGCCTCAAAGATTCCAAAAAAAGCTGAGCCCCAAGACAGAAAAGCTATGACCGCTTATATCTCACTTTGCAAACATTGTGAAATTTCTTTTTGCTTCTGCTCATAGTGAGGGTGGCGCCACAGTTACTGTATGCAGCACGGTACAGTATAAATAGCTAAATTAAGCCTCCAGGTCCAGGGGATGGGATTGAATAAGAGAAAAGGGCTGTTGCCTTTCGAGTTCTGATACTGGTATTCTCAGAAGCCATCAAGGATGGGGAACCCGAAGTCCAGGGGCCCTCTAAGACTCTCAAGACGCTCCGGGCACACCTCACATCGGCCCTGTTTGTACCCTCCTTTGGTGTTCTTGCCTGGCTGGAATGTGTCCTTATACCCTGGACATGCCTCTTCCATGCTTGGCTAGAGGAGTGTGTGTCTCTCTGTGTGTGTAGAAACCAGCCCACTGAACAACAGTAATAAAATAAATAAATCACACCCATTGCTCCACCCACTTTTGCCTCTGGCCCCACCTACCATTGGAATGTGGCCCCCAGAAAGTTGCCCAGAAGGGAATACGGCCCCTGGGCTGGAACAAAAAGGGCTCCCCCATCCCTGTTTTAAATGAACGCCCGAAGATTCTCCAAAGGCGAAATTCCACAGGGAATACCCACATGCAAAACCCCATGCCAAAGCAGAATTCCCCGAGTTCTTCGGAACCTTGCAGTTTAAGCAATCAGGTGCTGAACTGGGAATGGAGGTGGGTGGTGGGCGGGAAGGACGGCAGGAGGTGTTGGAGGAAGGTGACATTCTTGAGTCTGCTTTCAGCTTCTGGTGCCTGAGTCCAGATTGTATATGTTGCCGTTGAACAAATAAGCCCAGAGGCCAGTTGCCTGGCAACAGCCACCCAGACTTGAGAGGGCAAAGGCAATCCCTTTGCCATCTGGGCATTTTCGGCACCGATGCTTGGCGGTGGGGGGGGGGGACTGTCACGTGACGGGGTCCGCCTGCCTGTTGCCGTTTCCATGGAGACCCCAGAAGAATCGGCAGTCAAAAGGCTCCCAGCGGGCGCAGTAAAGCACCTCCGGAGGCCGATTTACCCAAACAATTTTTTGTGCCGCTGGCAGGGGGCGGGAAAGGAGAAACCGAGGCAGGTTTGAGCTTGTGAAAAAGGAAGGAGCCCCCACCAGCAGCCTCCTGAGTTATTTTACTTGAAATTTTTGTTTAAATGTTGATTGGTCTCTTTTTTTGCTGTTGCTGCTGCAATGACACAAGCGATAGCCTGTTAGGTTGGGCATTTGTCTGTTATTAGAACACACAGCCCACCGTTCTTTTTCATCTGCATTAAAAAAAAACACCAACATTACAGCTTAGCAGCTGCAGTGCTAGCACAGCTATTTCTGCTATCGAACGCTGATGATGATTAGCTTTCTTATGCACCCTTTGACACATGGCCCCAGGGAATAATAATAATAATAATAATAATAGCTTTTTTACCCACTCTTCACCTAAAAGTCACAGGGAAGAAGAGTGACAACAGCTTGCTTATGCACCCTTCCCAGGATGGGTTACAGCAATGCAAAAATACTATCTTAAAAATCAGTTAAAATGATTTACATCAGAAAATTAGGGCAGGTGTTAAATATGTACATATAAGTTGTCAAAGGCTAGGGTGAAGAGGTGCGACTTCAGCATATGAAGTGGTGTTTTGCATAGAGAGGTATCATATTTGTGCCCAACACTGATCAATCAGGTGGGGATTCTTAGCTGACATTCAAAGTTGCCTTATAAGAAGACTTGCAAAGCAGAATTATATGCAGTCAATCGATCGGTTGACAATGATGGTTAACAAATGGGAATCCTTTAAATGGTTTCCTAGGCAAACATTATTTCACAGCAAATGATACGTTACATAGTAATTAAAACTGGAGTTCATTATTATTGCAATAACAACATGCAGGCTGAGCTCTAGCACAGGAATGGAAAGTCTGCAGCCCGCATGGAGAACGGCCGGGAATGATGGGAGCTGTAGTCCAACAACATCTGGAAGTCTTGGCGGGCTCCCCTTCTGTGCTCTAGAAGTCAGGAAATCCCAAGGGTTTCAAGGTTGGGGAATTGCCCAGCAGTGCCCCCAAAGCCACTGTCTTTCTCTATGAATATCTAATGAACATATATGAACATCTGCTTAGATCACCAGTGGCTCTCCATGAAGTCAAGCAGTGAAGGGTCTTTCTCATTAGCCATTTAACCATCCCTGCCCAGCAACTGTGCTCCTCTTGGGTGTAGCACTGCCATGGGCCCCAGGAATGTGCTTAACTTGCACTGGAATCGAGCCTTTTAGTGCTGCAGGCCCAGCCCTCTGGAATAACTGACCAAGCAAAATCAGACAGGTGTCTAATGTCATGATGCTTAGGCGTCTACTGAAGATATATTTTTATTCAAGGTGGCTTCCCTCAGTGCATGGCCCAGTCACTTATGGAAGTGATCACAAATTTGTAGATATGGATTTCCTGGGTTTTTAGAGTTTTAGATGAATGGTTTGGGGCTGTGAGTTTTATCCCACTTTCATCTTGTACTCCACTTAAATGGCCTCTGCCCATGATGTCTATCTGTTAAATAAATAAAAGAGTAATAGATTGACCAGAGATGCCAGGGGCTGAACCTGGGACTTTCTCCAATCCAACGAAGATGCTCTGTTGCCAGTCAGTGTAAACAACACTGAGCTAGAGGGACAAATGGTGTGATTTAGTATAAGACAGCTTCCTTTGTTCTGAATTTACCAGAGTACAAAAGCATTTAACTAGTCTGCTAAAAGGCAAGTAGCCTGCTGTCAGGGAACTGACATCAGAGGCACGGGAGAAGGAGAGGGTCTCTGATTCTGCAGGAGAAGGTCCTAGCGCTAGGGGGAGACTCAGTTGGGAAAGAGGGGAAGAGAATGAGTGTAACACCAGAGATCCAGGAGAGCAACGGGACAGGGAGGTGCAGGGGCTCCAGGACTCTTTGTTGGAAGTTAGTGAGGAGAGCCCAAGCACCCCGCTGCCCACGCCCACCCTGCGCAGGAGACTCCCGTGCAGTGAGAGGAGGAGACGCTTAGGCGTCAAACAACTCTTATGTTGGCAGCGCTTTAAGAAACGCCCACAGACAGATTCTACGAGTGACTAAGGGCAGCCACGCTGAGATGGGCTGTGCAGTCCGGAGGGTTTAACCAGGCAATCTGATGCTCAAACGGGGCAGGATTACGCACGAGTAACTCCCAACCACTACACCTGCATTTCTATGCTCACTGCAGAGGAGGGTCTTCAGTAAGCTAAAAAAAAAAAAGCATTCGATGAAGCGGGTGGGAAGAAAGATACAAAGTTCTGTTGCTTCTCTGCCATCCCACTCACCCACCTGCATAAGTTCCTTGTCACCTGCAGCCACCAGGCAAGTTGTAAACACAAGGCTGGGCTAGAAGCACAAAGCAACATACTGAGTCAGACCATTGGTCTATGTAGCTCAGCAATGTCTACAATGATTGGCAGTAGCTTTCCAAGGTTTCAGATGGGGATAATTCCCTGGCCTGCCTGGAGATGCTGGGAATTGAACCTGGCACCTTCTGCGTGCAAAGCAGATGCTCTACCACTGAGCTACAACCCTTCCCCAGGTTGCACTTGATCCTTCAAGCAGTATGGTCCTGCCTCTCTCACCAAGTTCACATGCATCACCAAGACCACCACCACTCTCATTCTGTCTGCAGCCACCTTAAGACAGCTGCTTAGAACTCTCATATTTCTACCACCTTCCTGACAACAACTCACCGGGTCATTCTCGCTGGTGCGGAAGATTGCTCTGGGCTTTTCTGGTGCAAAGTGGGGGTCCTGGATAGCAGCAGTGCTTTGCCAGTTCCTGGGACTGGCTTGTAAAAAACAGTCATGTTCCAGCTAGGGAAAGAAAGAGCACCGTATATATGGCAAAACATTATAGTCTCCTCCGGCAGAGGATGACAGCCTCCAAGAGAGTGGCTTCTTAACCTGAAGAGTATTTGAAGCCACTTTTGTTGTGGCGGGATCTGCTGGGCCTGTCTTCTACAGTGTTGCCTCGCAAGACGAAAAGAATCCGTTCTGTGATTCTCTTCGTCTAGCGGTTTTTTCGTCTTGCGAAGCAAGCCCATTGACGGATTAGCGGATTAGCGCTATTAGCGGCTTATCTGCTGATCGGATCAGCTGATAAGCGGCTTAGCGGATTCGAAAAAGGGGGGGAGGGGAAAAAACCAGCAGGAACTTGCAAGACATTGTCGTCTTGCGAAGCAAGCCCATAGGAAATTCGTTTTGCGAAGCACCTCCAAAACGGAAAACTCTTTCGTCTAGCGAGTTTTCCGTCTTGCGAGGCATTCGTCTTGTGAGGCACCACTGTATTTGTATAGATGGGGGGGGTTAGGTTCTGATTTATTTCTTGTTTAAGCAAGTGGTGCAGAGATTGGGTGCACTCAGGAGTTCCTGATTGAAACTTTAGGACACATTCCTGATTCTTTCACCTGTTTTGAGGGGATTAACAACCAGGCATGTCTGCCCACTGGCCCAAATAGCCTGGGGGTGGGGCAGCTCAACATTATATACAAGTGGTATATAAATAAGATTAAGGAGGGCTTTCTCCTCATAGTCCCTCTTATTAAACTGAGAGATGTCAGGAACTGAAGCTGGGACCTTTCCCATGGAGACCAGGAAACCCTGCAGGTGAACAACGTAGCTAAGGCATAATGAATAGCAACCTCAGCTAAGAATCACCAAATACAAGCCAGGAAGTCATGTCACACATGGGAGGAGAAGTAGCCCTTGCCCAAGATCCACCACCAGCAAAGGCTGAGAGTCTGGACAGCTTTCCAAAGGCAACCCCCACACCTAAGAAGCCATAGGGTGAAACTGAGGCTGCCAAAGCCCATAAGGTGGAGCTGTTTCCACAGAATCTCCATTCTTCTATTAGCTATTTGAATTATGCAGAAACGCATTAGGTCAGGAAAGTGAGATTTCCTGTTTTTCCAGATGTGAGGAAAAAAGGCTAAAAGAACTGCAGAAATTTGATTCAGTTCCAGCTAGATCTATATCCCAGGAGCTACATTTGTGCTGCCCTCACAGAAGGGGATGTGTGGGTGGGCTCACCTTGTATCCCCGACAAACGAGTCTCCTCAGATTCCTCAGCATTATTGCCCCTGGCAATGAAAAACAGCAGAGCTTATTCAGAACAGAAAGCTGTTATGCATTTATTAAATTACTTGCATCTTAACTTTCTGAAAATTCAAGGTAGCTCTCTAAGAACACCCATTAAGAGCACATAACCGCCTTGCTGAAGTGGACCAAAGACCTATTTTTCTTTCCAACAGAAGGCAGGCAATGGCAAACCAATGTGGTGCCCTGACCACTGTCCATGCTGGCTGGGGCTGATGGGAATTGTAGTATTTCAAAAGTCTGAATGTCAGCCTGCAATATTCTTTGTTGTTCTACCTGGTGTTAGTTTAGTAACTATTCCACATCCTTTTAGGGCAGGGATGAGGAGTCTGTGGTCCTCCAGATCATGTTGGACTCCAGCTGCCATCAGTCCTAGCCGGCAGGGCCAAGGGTTAGAGGTGATGGGAATGGCAGTCCAACAACAACTGGAGGGCCACAGGTTCCACATTCCTGTTTTAGAGAATACAATTTTTTGTCTTCCAGGCAGGAAAAAACAAATAGCAAGGTGAATGCATCCTAACCAAGAATTCTTGAGGTCATTGAAAAACATAAAACTGAAAAAATAAGGCATTCTCAGTAAAAATATGGAAATCTTCTTCGTATGCAATAATTTATTTCATAAAATTTATATACCGCTTGATTGTAAAAAAAGAAAACCTCAAATCTTCTTAGGGGATAATTCCCATTGAACTTAATTGGACTTGTGTAGGGCTGAATTGCTTGAGATGCTATTTCATTAATTTTTTAAAAAGCTAGCAGCCATCACCACATCTCATGCAGTGTGTTCCATTAGTTAATTATACGTCCCACAAGCTTCTTGGTGTAGAAGGAGTTTTTAGTTAGTAGCCCACAAAGTGAGCAGAAAGTAAACCAAAGCATTTTTGGAGATACCCAAGTCATACTTGCAAGCAGACCCAATGAAATTAATCAACAGGCAAGTCCATTGGTTTAAATGAGTCTACTCTATGTGCAACTAACACAGGATATCAGAATTTGCTTCTCAGATAAGCCAAATTGTAATGGATAGCCTCAAATCAGAATACCAACCTTCCAATGAGCAGCAGAGTCTGAAAAAGCTTTCATTGACTCTTTGGTATAGCTTTCTCTTCAGGACTCTTCCTGTGTTGGAGAAAAACAACAAAAATAATTAGTTGGACACAAGGTCAGATTTCCCAAAAGTATCTTTGACCATATGCAGCACACATACTCCCCACCCAATACAGGAAAACAGGTTTGTCACTTTGAACAGGAATGGTATGAAGCTTAATTCCTCACAGTTTGACTTTATAAAGTGGGTTCATGCTTATGGACATTTTATCCTACAAATCAATTGGGTTTTGAGAAGATACAGGTCTCGACTTTAATAATTCCAGCATTTAGTAGGGCAGCAGCACGTAATGCTTTCTGATGAAACTCAGAGGTTAGCCAAGTAATGGAGAACCTGTAGGTCTCCATGTTTGTTTGCTTGTTTATTAAATTTCATCCAAGGATCATCCAAGGTTTACAATCTAGAAACAGGTAACCTCCCATCCATCTGGTCTAGGGAACCCACCCACTCTCCCCATCACAACAACCCCACGGAGGTAGGTTGGTCCACGAGAGAGCAACTAGCCCAAGGTCACCCACAGGGAGTCTCAAGGGCTTCTTTGTTTGGATGTGCATGAAGAAAGAAAGGAAATTATGAGCTAAGCAGGAGAAGGAGGAAAAAGCTTCTCAGTCCTGCTCCCTTGCCTCAGAGGACATCAGTGGGAACTGTTGCCTGGCAACTGTTAACTGTCAGAAAGGGAAGACTTGCCCCCATCACAGGCCTATAGAGGACATAGTGGTAGCATAGACGTTCAAGATGTTACAGAGCTTTCCATACTTTTCATGTTGGTGACACACTTTTTGGACATGCATCATTTCGTGACACAGTAATTAAGTTTTACTAGCAAACCGTAGATTAAACTAACACATTTGCAGCCCCAGGAGGAGGGTGGGGAGCATTTGCACGACATACCTACACACTGCAGCCAACACCCTAACGTGTCACAACACAGTTTAGAAAGGTCTGTGTTAACTGTGGTTGAGAGTCAGAGGTAAAACAAGTGTTCTGAGCCCTTGGTTGGCAGTTCTATCACAGACAGAAGGGTGTTCCTCATTGTAAAGCCTACGTATGAATACATGGTTCTTCTGAATGTCCTCCTTTCCAGAAAAAGGTGTAGTTCTTCTCTTGGAGGCAGCCATTTGAAGCTAGTCTGGTCTTCTATAGAGTGGCAACGCCATTGTTGAGTGTTTTCAGCTCACAGTCAATGGTGGCCATCTTCTGTGAGTCATTGACCTGCAACAGGTTGGTGGATAAGCCAGGACATATGGTCCCACCTTGCTAGGTGCAAGAGGATTTGTTTATTTTCTTTTTTGCCTGGTGCAGAAGTTCAGTCTGCTTGTTGAATGATACTCTGAGCTCCAAGCACCCATTGAGGCAGGCAGACAGTGGCAGGTCAGCACTTTATTGACTGGTGGTTGCCCAGCTTAAGGCAGGCAGTTGCTGACTAGTGGGTCACAATGATCTCTCGCACTGTCAAAGGCAACCTGTAGTGTCTGTATTTTACACCGATCAGGCTGAGCTTATAAATTGTAAGTGAGTTCTCCAGGGTGCAAGCCTGAGTAGTGTGTATGGAGATCCTGAGTTGCTCAGACAAGAAGACCCCTCACTCGGCTTCGCTGATGTGGTCTTTTGGCACCAGCTTGGCTGCAGGAGTTTCAGGAATGGGGCATGCAAAACACCATTACCATCCAACCACAAACACCATCCAACCACCTTAGGGACTCCACTAGTTCCAGCCCAACTCCCTTCTTCGAAGAACCCCTAATGGGCTCTGCTTCCTAGGCAGACGCCAGAGAGCAGCAATAAAAAGGAAGCAGAGGGGTAAATGCTACCTGAATGATGGTGGCAAAGTAAGACCACCAATCCATATCTATACCCAATATTAGACATTGGGTTGAATCAAACTAAGTTATACTCGGAAAAGGCCCATCAAAAATTAATGGACCTATGATAGCCATGCCCATTAATTTCAGCAGGTTTACTCAGATACAATACACTAACCCATTTTTTCTTAAATTAAAAAATTGTCCAGTAGCTCCTTAAGAGACCAACAGCATGCATACTTCTTCAGATACACAAGTGTGCATGCACACGAAAGCTTATACCCAGAACAAACTTAGTTGGTTTCTAAGGTGCTACTGGACAATTTTTTTGTTTATTTTTCCCCACTGCATCAGACCAACATAGCCACCTACCTAAACCAATTTTGGTTGTTATATTATTGTATGTTGTGAAATGAATGAGTCAGTGTGATGGAGTAGCTGAAGTGCTGGACTAGGACCTAGGCGACCAGTTAAAATCCCCTTCTCCCCAGCTCAGTCTTGAAGCTCCCTGAGTGACCTTGGGCCAGACACTACCTTGAGCTCTTTTGAGGAAAAGGTGGGATATAAATGCAATAATTAAACAATAGCAAAATAATACTCCGTTTTGGGACCCTCCCTGGGCTATGAAGCGGGATACCAGCCTTGTAAATAAACATGAAGAGAAGCGACTCCGGATTAGAGAAATTGAAAAAAAAAATTAAGGAAACCGGGGGTGGGGAGAGAAGCCGATCTCCCCAGAAGAGTACAAAGCTGGCAACTTTACCACCACAGACGAGAGAACCTCAGAAATGAACCCACCTCAACTCAACACGTTATAGACTTTTTCCCTCCACGGGCGCCGCCATGTTTATATATCTCTCACCGCACATATACGCCTGCGCGAAGGCTCGAGACTCAGCTCCCTAACATACGAGTGCCCTGAAGGGACACACTTCCTCCAGAAAGCAGGCCGACTAAACCCGCGCGCGTATTGGCAGTCCGGCGTGCCGTTGTGATTGGCAAGCCCGGGGCGGGGAAAGAGTGAGGGAGTCGTGCGTCGCATAGGCCGGCTGGGTTGATTGATCGGCCAGACGCGCGGCATGGGCCGGTTTGCTTCCACTGATTGGCTAAAGCTTGAGAGAGGAGGAGGAGGCGGCGCTGGAAGGGAGGGAAAGGAGGGCAAGGCTCTCGCGCTCCCTCCGAGATAGGAAACAGGCGAAGGTCGAACGCGGAGCAGAAAGGCGGGAGGGGGGGGGAGAGAAGGGGGCGGGGCAAACCACACACACACAGGTAGAGAGGGAGAGAGGGGAGTGGGCGTGGTTAAGGCTCCCTCGCTCGCGCCTGCCTGTGAGAGAGAGAGCGCGCGCGAGAGAGAGCGCGAGGCGGCCGCGGCGCGCGAGCTTGACGCCTCGCGCACGCGCCGAGGCAGGAGCGCTGCTGCTGCTAAGGCTGCCGCCGCCGCCGCGCCGCCGCCGCCACCAGCAGCACCAGCACCACAGCCGCTGCTACCGCCGCTGCCGCCATTTTGGATCCGCGGCCGCCCTCAGCGCAGCGCGAGGAGGATCAGGCTGGAATAAGACGACGACGAGGAGGCGGCGGAGGAGGCAGAGGCGGAGGCCTGCGCCCGCTGAAGCAACCGAGAGGGGCGAGTCTCCTGGGGTGGGAGGGGGAGGGACGTTGGTTTTCCCTCAGCAGCAACCGAAGCAGCAGCAGCAGCAGTGGCGGGTCTCGCCCTGGCCTTGCCCGCCCGCGAAGGCGGGTTGGCCCCGGCCTGGGAGGATGAGGCGGGCGCGGAGGAGCCGGAGCCGGGCCTCGCTGTGACGCGGTGAGCGAGGGGAGGAGGAGATGCGGGGAGGGAAAAGGGGCGGCGGCGGCGGCGGCGCTTGGGGGGCTCTCGGTCCCTGACAGTCGGGCCCCTTCGCCTGGGCGCGGAGGGGGCTGAGCTGCGGAAGGGGCTCCTCTTGACAGGCCCTTTCCGTTGGCGGGGATCCTGGAAGCCTCGCCGGCTGTTTGCTCTCCCTCAGGGGGAGATCCTGACAGCCAGGCCTTGGAGGGAGGGAAGGGGGAGATCCTCGCAGCTGCTTTTTAATTATTATTTTTTTTGGGGGGGGGGCGTTTAGCGAGACAGTAAAGGGAATATCTTTTGCATGGCTGCTCGCTGCTTTCGGGGGACTTGGGTTTCAGGTGCAAGGCTGGGTGTGTATGTAGACGCACGCAGCTCACAAAATCCTTGAGAGGCTGGTTGTTGCTTTCGGTGGGCGGGGAGAGGGGGATCCTTGCAGCTATATTTGGGGGAGCATGTTGGAGAGAGTAAAAGGAAGGTTGCTGTGAGTTGGGTTACTGCTGTGAGGCGGTGGGTGGCTCAAGGTGCAAGACTCGATATGTACACACACACACAGACGTGCAACGTTTCCCCTTTTGAAGAGAGGTCCTTGATCTTGTTATGCGAGCGGGTGGGTGGTGTAGGTGGCTGGCATGCTCTTGGAGCATGACTTCGGGGGTATGTGTGTGAAGGAGGTGTGTGTGTGTTGCATTTTTTATTTTTTTGCAGCTTCGTTATTGGGTGGGTGTGTATTTGTAAACGTTGCACCCTCGTTCAGTGAGGTTTGCCGTTCAATCCTTGTGGCTTCATTTGTGGAGTTTTTGCAGCCTCCGTTTTGTGGTGGTGGTTATGTATTCTTGTAGAAAAATGACCACAAAAACTGGGAACCACAATGCTGAGCAGGGTGGGGAAGCGGAAGGGGCTCCAGGTGTTTGAAGGGAAAAATATTTCACATATATTTTTCTTCAAACATCCTTTCCTCTCCCCCCCCCCATGTATTCTAGTAACTTCACCTTTTTCAGAGGAACGTTATGTATGGAGTTTTGTAGCTTCATTTTGGGGGCAGGAATAATACTTATGGGGAAATCTTGAAGCTTCACTTGCAGAATTGTGGCAGACTTGCTTCTTGGTGGGAACTCATGGATGGCGTTATTCAGCTTCATTTCCCTCCTCCGTGGCTGGGAATGAGGCAGATTGACTCCTGTTTAAAGTGAATGTTTGGTGTGCTGATACACTCCTGGTCCTCTATATTGGGATGTGGAATTAATTCCTCCCTTTTTTTTAAGGGAGGTGCTTGATCTTTTCCTGTGTGTGTAGATTTCTGGCAAGAACCTGAGTGGGTTGGCAGCTGAAGGGGAATCCTGCTGGATGAGCAAGATGGGAATCCTGGTGGCCTCACCCTGGTAGTATGTGGGTGGGCTTCCTGACAGCTTGGCCCCTGCTCCCATAGCTTGAATCATTGACGGGAGGGTTGATGGATAAGGCTAGTCTCCAGGAATGTTAGTTTGGTGTGCATTGAGACAGATCCATTTGTGTGTGTGAGTGAGAAAGTGATTGATTCTTTGGTACCGAGGACCCCCTCAGAGATGCCAAATTTCTTGCACAGAATGTATTCCCTTTGTAGGAAATCATCACAGTGTGTGATGATTTTTCTCATACACAAACACATGTGTTTTGCTTCATGTACCAGTGTTGTTAAACTCACAGCCAATCGCTGCTTCTCAGCATGACTACACATGGCAATAGATCATCACACATGACAAACTACATGAGGCTCGCCATCTAATTTGTCTTTTCTGAATTGGCTTCTGGCTTCTATGAGGCGGAAAGAGGTTCTTGACAGTTAGGTCACCTCCTTAGAATGGCAGGTGATAGGTTGAGGATACTGGACACGTAA
Organism: Podarcis vaucheri; assembly: GCF_965113315.1. Lineage (NCBI taxonomy): Eukaryota > Metazoa > Chordata > Lepidosauria > Squamata > Lacertidae > Podarcis > Podarcis vaucheri. The sequence goes on along the minus strand of NC_138754.1, from coordinate 10,761,887 downwards.
TTTTGTAGAAACCCAATGTCATTGCGGACAGCTCTCAGTATCTGGGAGGGTCGTTGTCCCTTGCCTTGAGAAACTGCAAACTTTTCTCAAGGGTTAATGCTTGGATAGCTCTTTATTTAACCCTAACCCTTCGCTCCTCACTTCAAATGACAAAAACCAAGCCTTAAGTACTTGTGCATAGTCTTTCCATCTCCCTTACCTCCCCCACCTCAAATATACTTCTGCCAGAATTTACACTGTCAGTTTCTCTGTACAGAGGCCTGTTCTCTCCCCTGCGCCACCACTTTTTGTTTTAGTGTTGTATAAAAAAGTATTATCTCTGTAGAGAAGGCCTGGCTTAAGAGGTACAGTACCTCTTAAATTATTCCTCGTTTGTTTGGCAACTGCTGCAGTACCTCTTTTAGCATTTTGCATATGAACCCCCCTTTCTTTGATGTCTAATACATCTATCCTTTTATCCATTTACTTACAAGTTGTGTTGTGCTTGGGACTATAACTGCTTAACAGTCAGGTTTTATGTCATTTTCAACTTGATCTTTCAGACTTTCAGTTACAACTTTTCTGTTTGTAACTCCTCCAGGCAGAGAACATGTCCCTGCTGCACTTTCTACAATGCCTGATGTATTGTAACTATTCAGTACCTTCTATGTAAGAGCAGCTGCTACAGCTCATCCTTCCACTAGAAAGCTTAAACGGCACTACCAACTGTCTTCTGTCCAGGCCACATTTCCTTAGAGTCATAATTGTTGTAGGATTAGGTGCTTCCAGCCCAGTTTCTGGACCCATTGTTAGTTATGTTCCTTTCAGCAGAACTATACCTTCTGACCCTCTTAGGACTGCTTTTTTGTGTTGCTTTCAGAAGTTATGGCATGATGTATGAATGTGTAATTTTGAAAAGCTAAGTGCATGCATCTGTTTCTGAGAGTCGAGTGTCATTCATACTCCATGTGCATGTGAAACTGAAACGGTGTTTAACTACTGTACCTTCCTCTAAGGAGCTCAGGGACGGGTGTGTTTATCCCATGTTATTCTTCAATTGACTGGCAGGGTAGGTAGACTAGTTCCAGTTTAGCACTCTTGTCTTCCAATTGGACTTTCTTACCCCTTACTTCTATATCTCACCTGTAATTATAGAGGGATGCACTGGGTAGATGGCTACTCTTACCAACCCTGATGTTGCTTTTCTGGAAAATTCTGAATTGGGAAATTTTCATATGCAAACCAGGGTAATCTTCATAGGATAATTTGCACTGGGGAAAAATTTATCATGCCCTAGAGAGTAATCTAATTTGGCATGTTTGTTTTACTTGTATTTAGTCAACAAAGCTAAACACGTTGAAACTGCCAAGCTTGCCTAATATTGTGTTTGCAATTGGCACCTATTCATTGTATCTAATGAACATATGACATGGGAAAACTTCCATGGAAAAAGAAAGCACTTGGAACGTTCTGTGTGTGCAAACTTTCCCCACCTCACATCACTGCTCTCAACCCTTATTAGCAAGATTGATCTATACAGCTCAGAACTGGCTCCTTTCCCATTCTCTGTGATGGATAGGGGCCCACTAACATTAGCATGGCTTACTAACCAGTCATTATTTGTGATATGAAGAAGGTGCGAAACAGTGGAAGTCTTTCCTGCTGCTTGGAAGAGATTCTTACAGTCTTACTCAAAACATCAGTAGAAATGAGATATTTGGTGTAGAGATCTGTGGTGCTGTGTCTCCTGCTTGCAAGAGGGCTGGGTGCACTTGCCTCTTGTGAGGTGGTAGGTAGATCTGTAGATGACTGCCGGTGGGCACTAAAAAGATTTCATATTCCTACATCAATGTTTGGTGGCCGGAAAGATACTGCCTCTGTTCCACTTGGTACCTGCATGGCAGCATCAGTCACTTCTGGCTCATGCTGGCCCAAGGAATCCTAAAGGACCGACTGGAATTGTCAAGGAGAATTGCTGGTAGTGATATTTGCAGTCTTGATGGGGATATTCTATCCATAGAGTTTCATGCCGGGGGGGGGGGGGCAGGCCTTGCCACAGACAGAAAGTTCCTCATTACTAATTTAGAGTGAACTGTTTGAAAAGTTAAAGAAATCATTTTTATCTTTGTGCTGTATTTCAGTAAAGGCATTTGGAGCAGGATTGTAAAAAAAAAAAAAAGTCTTAGGTGTGGGCCAAATGTGGAGCTGAGGGCATAGGAGAAAGTTTGAGATGGGGAAATAGTTTTGAATGGCAGATGGGTTCCCATGGCATTCATTTTATTGCCTGCTCTAGATGGGTATTATACTCCCTTTGAAGGAGCAGGTTTGTAGCTGGGGGTTCTCCTGGATCAATTGCTGTCACCTGAGGCACAGGTGGTCTTAGTGATATGAAGTGAATGCCATCAGCTTAAACTAGTGGCTCAACTACGGCTCTTGGCTGCAGTAATCTATGTTCTGGGAACCTTAAGACTGGGCTGTTGCAATGAACTTTATGTAGGGCTGCCTTCGAAAATGATTTGGAAGCTTCAGTTAGTACAGAATGTGGCTGCCTGATTGTTGACAGGTTCGAGGCAAACAGATCATATATCACCAATTCTGTTATAACTACACTGGCTGCCTGTAATCTTCTGGGCCCAATTCAGAGTGCTGGTTTGATCTATAAAGCTATTTACAGCTCGGGACCCCAGTATTTTTTGGAACATCTCTCTTGGTATGAACATAACCAGACCCTTACATATTTTACTCAGGTCCTTTGTATGAGGGAGGATCAGAGAGTGGTGACAAGGGAGAGGACCTTTTCAGTTGTGACTCCCTGTTTGTGCAATATTCTGCCCAATGAAGTCCACCTGATGCTCTTGTTGGCTTCTTGACTCTTGATAGACTAAGATGATACAGTTTTGTTATTAGTGTGCTGCCAACAGTTCTTGTGGTTGTTTTATGGTATAGTGTATTTATATTCATGTTTTAAGTGCATTGCAAGTCACTAGGAGGCCTTCAGTTAATAAGCAACTAACAAGTCTAATGGTTCTGTGCTTGAACTGAGAGGGAGTGCCAGATGTGTGTGAGATCCTATGCTTGACCAAGGCTGCAATATTGAGTACTGGCAGCTCCCCCGCCCCCCATTTACATATGTTCAATATGTGCGTGATTGCATCACGCCGAACCCAAAAAGTGACTCTGAAACTTCATAAAGACCTCACTGAAACGTCACTAAAAGGGTGGAATGGGGGTGGAGCGATGTGCTTGCAGGCTTTTTCAGTGGCTTTCATTTATACGTGATTTCGCTGACATGCACGGTGCCTTGGAACATAACCCCCGCGTAAATGGGGGGCTGCCTGTATTCTAATAGCCTTTTAATGCAATCCTAGGCATATTTATTTTAAAGTCCCATTGAGATGATTGGGGCTTCTGTCAAGTAAGCGTGCATAGGAATGCAGCCATAGCCCTGCTGAAATAACAATTAACCTTAAAAACATACCTGCAAAAGATACTGGTCTAGTTTGAAAAAGATAACTGCCCCCCCCACACCTGTACTTTTTGTTTTTGTTTTGTTGATATTGGTGCTAGGGGGATCCTTAACTCTTTCAGCCTATTAAAGTAGAACTAATGTATCTGCTCACCTGGAGGGAATCCTTATTTGCCGTAGTTGCCCAGATAAATTTCTGTTTGTAAAAGCCTGAATTAGTGGTATGCATTTTTGGGTAAAGGATTGAAATTGGTAATGCTCACAAGGTCTTTCCCATGTCTTTGTGAAAATAATTATAGACAGAGGTGCCTCCAATGAGCACGTGTAATGGGGACTGAGAATCACTGGAAGAAACCCAGATGCCTGGTCACTTAGGATTTAGCATTTGTTGCTAGAGGTTTGAAGTGTTCATCCAGCTCTATATGGGGCTGGCACCTTGAAAGCGTATCTCAAAAGTAGCAGTAGCATAATAGCATTATTAAGGCCAACTAGAAAACCACAGAATGATGAACAAGCTCTTGAATTCCCCACAGCTCTTAATCCAGTTGTGGTGGGGAACTCAAAAGCTTGCTTACTGCTTCATAATACTTTTAGTTGGCCCTGAGAAATGCACTGCCCTCTTGCTATTTTTGGATCTGTTTTCTTTCTCTCTACCTCTCTCCCCCCCCAACATTAGAACTACATGTCTACCTGCAGTTTTCATGTGCTGTTAGTTCAAATAACTATATTTCCAGTTTCAGCAATTGATCCAGAGAGCTGAGGACACAGCACTGGCCAGATAGAGAATGGAGGAAAGAGTGGCTTGATCGGGGCATATGTGTATATACCAACTTTCCTCCGAGGAGCTCAAGATGGCATGCATAGTTCTCTGCTCTATTTTCTACTCACAGCAACCCTGTGAGGTAGGTTATTCTGAGAGTGAGTGACTGGTCCAAGGTCACCCTGTGAGCTTCATGGCTGGGTAGGGATTCAAAACTTGGTCTTGCAATAATAGCTATTAACAGTATTATGCAGCCAAGTTTGCAACTAAGGGGGAAAAGAAGTTTGGCAAGCCAGATTGATAGCTGCCGAAATAAAGGCATAGAAGCATGTTGTTGTGGTATAGAGCTGGCATAGTACAGTGACCAAGAAACTGAAATATAAATTGGCATGTCCTCACCTCTCACCTCTGACATGAGCTCACTAGGTGTCATTAGGCAAACCACTGTCTCTCAACCTCTTACAGTACTCCCAGTTTGACACTATGAAAGTAGTAATAATAATAATAATAATAATAATAATAATAATAATACAAGCTCTTACTTGTCACAAAGTACTTCCTGGTGTTTACCTGGAATCTCCTTTCTTGTAACTTGAATCCATTGGTTCAGGTCCTAGCCTCCAAAGCAGGAGTACCAGTATTAAATGCTATTTTAAAGGACACAAAACTTCTGAGGGAACAACCCTAAATTCATCTATTTACGAGACCGCCTCTCCTGGTATGCCCCACAGAGGACCTTAAGGTCCATGAATAACCATAGTTTAGAGGTCCTGGGCCCTAAGGATGTCAGACAATCCTCTGCCAGGGCTAGGGCCTTTTCAGTGATGGCTCCGACCTGGTGGAATGTTCTGTCCCATGAGACTAGGGCCCTGCAGGATTTAACCTCCTTCTGTCGAGCCTGTAAGACAGAGCTATTCCGCCTGGCCTTTAATTTAAATTCAGCCTGATCTTTTATTTCCCTTCCCTTCTCTTCCCTCCCCCTCCCCTTTTATGAAGATTACCCACTCTGAGACCCCACAGCTAATTCTTCCCTGGCCTCCTCGCTGGCCCAAGTAGGACTAATTCAGCCAGCTAGCCCTGGTGATTATCTAATGCTTATTAGATGGATTTCCCCTAAATTGATTTCTGAACTTTGAATTTTATTAGTAGATAGGTAGCCGTGTTGGTCTGCCATAGTCAAAATAAAAAAAATTCCTTCCAGTAGCACCTTAAAGACCAACTAAGTTAGTTCTTGGTATGAGCTTTCGTGTGCATGCACACTTCTTCAGATACACATCTGAAGAAGTGTGCATGCACACGAAAGCTCATACCAAGAACTAACTTAGTTGGTCTTTAAGGTGCTGCTGGAAGGAATTTTTTTTATTTTGATTTTTATTGTTATTCATGTTTTTATACTGTATTTAATCTGCTTTTACAATTAAGTGTTTTAAATTTGTTGTTAGCCGCCCTGAGCCCGGTTTTTGAACCTGGAAAGGCGGGGTATAAATAAAAAATTATTATTATTATTATCTATTACCAAATGTGCCTTGTATGTGTCAAAACTAGAATTCAAATAAGAATAAATTCCAGGTGTTCCAAGTCATGCACCCCACTCCACCTCACATGCTAATCATAAATATTAAGAAATGTGTTCAGAAGGAAGCAGTGGGCAGGAGTTTGGAGCTGGAGAGGGGATTATTGGAGAAGAAGCAGTGACTGTGTCTTGTGACTTGGTTTTTGGTGTGTAGCTCTAAGGCAGGCATAGGCAAACTCGGCCCTCCAGATGTTTTGGGACTACAACTCCCATCATCCCTAGCTAACAGGACCAGTGGTCAGGGATGATGGGAACTGTAGTCTCAAAACATCTGGAGGGCCGAGTTTGCCTATGCCTGCTCTAAGACTTGAGGTACTGTGGCCATCCCTGTTGCGTTGGAAATCACAGGGTTTTCTGCCTCGGCTCACCTGGTGAAAAGTGATACTATAGGAGGAGACCACTAGAGGGCATCTCAGGGACTTGTGCATCAGAACTCAGTCTGGATGAATGAAGGAGCAGTGCCCTAGGCATTTAACAACAAACACTTAAATACCACTATAGAAACACTTAGATAACAGTATTGCAATTACAGCTGTAACAGGTATTATGCAGCGGTCTTTGTAAGTTTGGCAAACCAGATTGACAGCTGCCTAAATAAAATAAGCTTTAGGTGGGAGAGGGGAAAGTCATAATTAGTGAGAATTTTCGTCAGACGTAAAAATACATGAGATACAAATAGTTAACTGGGAAATGTGGCATTTATAAGCCGTGTGGAAGCTCTTAACATTGGATGTCTTTATTTATCACATTTCTGCCTGTATCTTTCCTACTTCAAACATACCTCTGCAGCCACAAGGACAAGAAACTTGTTTTTCGTTTCTAAGCACCATTTAACATTATATGCTTGTCCTCCTATGCAATGGATCAGAGCCTGCTGTCAGTTCACCAGTTCAGGGAGCTCTTCTGAAAAAGTATTTCCCCTTTTATGTGGAAGTGGCTGCTCTGTATGTACATATTAAAATATTTATTTCCTGCTTTTCTGCCCCATAACGGGACCTCCCAAGGTGATTTTCGAAAGAATGAATGTTTCAAACGTAACAAAAAGAACTTACGAAACAAACTACGCATGCCACTTGGAAATGTATGGAAGAAAGATGCCATATAAATTCAGTTTCTAATACTTATTGCTGCACAGATCTCACCCCTCTTCCCATATTAACAGAACAACCTGCATTTGTTGGACCCCATGATAACATCATGGCATGTGTGTGGCTCCAGATTGAGCTCATGGGTTGTTTGTAAATAGCCACTTACCTGGTCACCTGTGATGAATAAGAACTACCTCCAGGCGACCATCCTGGGAAGCTTTACACTAGTGAATTTGGGGGCGGGGCGCGTATTGTAAATGGCTACAATAAATATGTATAGATGGGCTGTTAACTTTGTGCGCTTCCTTGCAAGGTCCTGTGTGTTCCTTTCTTTAATTTCTGTTTGAAACCAAACAGCACAGAATCTGTATTCCTGTGGCTCTTGAATAGTCTATATTCTGACTGTCATCCCTTCCCTTTCTCCCGCAGTGAGAAGATGATGGCTTCAAGTTTCTGGAAGGATCTGTCCACGGACCACACAACCGATCTGCTTTAAAGTAATAGTAATTATTTGCAACTGCACGTACTGTAATGGACCCTCAGAATACTGCTATGTTAGGGCTGGGCTCTGGTTCTGAAGGGTTTCCCGGGAAAAGCCCCTCTGCAGTTGCCACAGGCGCAGCAGGAGGCAGGAGGGAGGCGGAGCTCGATGGTAGTGCTAAGGAGGAGGAAGAGAAGAAGAAGAGGAGCTCGGAGGGGAGCGGCGCTGATGAAGTTGGCAAGGATGAGAGTCTGTCGGATGCCCAGCAACAGTTTTCTGTGAAGGAAACAAACTTTTCAGAGGGGAATTTGAAGCTGAAAATTGGCCTGCAAGCCAAGAGAACTAAGAAACCCCCTAAGAACCTGGAAAACTATGTCTGCCGGCCTGCAATAAAGACCACTATTAAGCAGCCCAGGAGGGTGCAAAAGGTTGGGAAGATGATGGAGGAGAAGAGCGACCCTGGCCCTGCGAAGCAAGTGAGTCATGTTTGCAATTCTCAGATCTGGGAAAGGAGTGGGTGGGGGAAAAGAGAACAAAAATGGTTACAGGTGCTGGGTGCCGGTAGCTCCGCAGGCACCAATTATGCAAACAGAATTTGAAATCAAGGGCAGAATTTAACATCTGGGAAAAACCTTCCAATTTCCCCCCTTATTTTTCTTTTTTAAGAGACGTGGAAGAAGAAAGAGAGCTTCAATCTTGGGTCACCTTTAAATCTCAGCCTGTTGCGTGGGACCCATTTCTTTTTTAGGATGATGATGATTAGTGCAACGCCACACACCTTGCAACCAAGCACACAATGTAGCCTGTTCTACCTGCTACGGTAGAATGCTTATTTCAAGCCTAGTTTGCAGGGGCAGGGGGAAAGACCCTGTGGGTTCCAGGGAATGCCTCTAGGGATCCTGGTGTGCCTGTAGGCACCACAGTGGAGGCCCTTGCCCAAATGAGTTTAGACCATAGCTTTTGCTAACTCCTTGTATTTACTGTGGCTATGTTAGTTTGGTAGTGACAGGAGTAGCAGCTGAAGCCAGCATTCCATTTTTCAAAATGAGCGCAAAAGTTTGGGGAAACTAGGGCAGCCTGGCGAAATCTTCCATGTCTTCCCCAGCTTTTTAGCACTTTAGAAGTAATTTTGGTTAAATTGCTTTCTGCCAGTCGTCGTCCTAGCTGATGTTTTTCCATGTTAGTTGAGCCATTTGTTGCCAGCAGCTCCTTCTTCAGATTCTGCTACTGGACGTAGCAGAGTAGAGCCACAACCTACTCATTGTAGGAAGTCATTGTGGCATCTGTTTGGCTGTTGTGAGCCTTTGGATTGATTGTACATTTTTAGAAGAGGGCAAAATTCTTGGTTTCTCAGTTCTTATGTTGTGGAGTAATTCTCTTATTTCCCCAGGGGTTGATTTGAGTGTTGGCCTTATAAGGGTAGCGCCAGATTAGGAATTGTGGGGAAAGTACAACTCTTGCACTTGTCCCTTGTTGGCTTTGTCTGTTCTTTCCCTCTCATTTGTTGAGATTTATGTAGTAAATTTTCTATTCTTGTATTCTGTGAGGCATCACGAGTGCTAATGATTAGGGCTGCAGAGTTCAGCCCATTTAATCCATCCTCCCCCAATTTATGTAGTCCTCATCATTCCTGACATGCTGATTAGAGCCAGTGGGAACTGAAAACATCTGGAAGGCACTGCATTGAGAAAGGCTGACTTAAAGTTTTGATTGACTCAAAAGGTGTCCCTAATTAATCAAGGAGGAATTCTATTAAAAAGGGTACAGATGTTAAGGGTCATCTTAGGAAGTGATAGTCCCCTGTTTCTTGTGCATAGGAGGGAATACCTCTTTTATGATGAGACGTGTCCATCACCTGAAAATAAAATGGATATTTTTTTCTTTACATCTATTGCGCATGGCTATGGAAACAGCTGATCAATCAAAATTCATAGGATTGATCAAATGAGATCTTTAATTGGGCAACTGTTCTAAGAATAATGATTATAATTACCATATGGGGGATTTAGCATAATGATAAAAGACAATCAATATAAGAACAAACAAAATGCAAATTGAAAGAGAAGACTGAGATCTAAAAGGCTTGAGAAAGGAAAAGTTTTTATACTGATGTCTAATGGATTTGTTTGTGATCGCAACTTCCAGGTGGGTTGCCGTGAATATAAGTGATCATTTAGGAACCTGGAACCTAAATTGTTAATTACACACAGCTGCAAAGATTGGTGGAACTTCTTTTGCTTCAACTAGGTTGGAATTCTCTTCCAGATTTATAATCCCTGCACACACTTTTATACTGATCCTTTAAATCAGAGTTGGGGAAACCTCTGGCGCTCCAGAAGTTATTGGACTCCATGAGCCCTGGATTGGGGAAGGCTGATCTAGATGTTGTAGGACTATATTTTCCATCAGTCCCTAGCCAGCTTGGCCCAATGGTCAGGGATAATAGGGGTCTTAGTTCAGTGACATCTTGAGTGCTCTCAGTATAGGAAGGCGGCATTTTAACTCTTTTCAGGTAGATAACTATTCCCAGCATAAATTGGGGAAGTGTGAGGTCAGACCTGCCATGAAGATGGGTGAAACAGCTGCCCCAAGGCTGTGCATTTTGGGTGTCACTAGCAACTATCAAGTTGTTAGTGTTATGTATCCCTGGGGGGGGGGGGTCCTGCTTTTTGCCTCAGGCCCTGAGGTGGAATTTCCTAATGAGACTGGAAGTTGAACCCAGGGTTTGTGTGGTACAAAAGAGTAATTTAAAGGGAATGACATGGGCCCCTTTCAGTTTGTTTAAGATACACGTTCCTGTTCTGGTGAAGCAAGAGGTATGATTATGTCTGAACACTGGAGGGGCCAGAAAAGCTGATGGAAGGAAGTATGTGACCTGCTGTTTCATTGTTGTTGTCCTTAATTGCTCTTGTAATAGTTACTCAAATACTGCATGAAGTTTTGCTCCTGGAATTGTTTTTTTAATGGATAACTTTGTCCAGGTGTGTTTGTGCATGAACAATGATTGAAAGATAAAAGTGCCAAACTGCAGCATTTCAATACATTGCTTTGGGGTTTTTTTCCTGGCTGTGTGTTTAATATTGGAGCTGGCAGAAAATGGCGACAATAATTTTTTTTAAAGTAAGAGTTGATCAGAGTTGATTCAGATTTTGTGAGGGCTCATTTACATCATGCAGGAAGCCAAGGCTGTTTCAGAGGTTTGGTATCTCCTGAATTGGTGGTCATCATCCGCTCTTGTTAACCACTTATGTGCACAGAGCATCTTGTTGGCAGGCATTTTATAGCTACCTTCTGTGCAGTGGAGATACCATTTATCCTAAGTTGTCAGGAATCCATCATTATTTGGGACTCTTTTCTTCACTAGTCTGCCTGGGTTAATCCAGTAGTTAATTTCTAAACTGGTCCTTATTATGGTTCAAGCTTGGCTCTCAGCCACACCCTCTGATCTAGAAACCATGCCCCTCAGTGGGGACAGAAATATACTCTGTATATGCGTAGAAGTGCCCTCTTAGTGAGCCACATGTTACAGGCTGGGCCCGGCTTCAGAAAACTAGGACAGAAGCTGTAAGGCAAGGGCAATAATCTCCAGAGCACTGGCAGTGTGGTTCTTTCAACCATGAGGGCTAGAAGCTTGCCTAATAAAAATGAAAACATTACTCTCAGAATGTCGCCCATATTTGATGTTTGCACAGTGGGACTAGCTCATGTGCCCAGCTCTGTTTGTGCTTTTATTACAGCCCATGCAGGCTGCTTTTTAAATCTGTGTACCAATGCATCTGCACAAGGCCTTGCAAATAAAAAAATCCCTCCTTTGTCTTTGTTTGTAACATGCTCAGCCACTTGGTAGGTATCGGTTGGGGTTGGATTTTTTTTTTTTTTGCGCTTTCCTGGGAAATCAGAATCCAGAAGCTGCAGCAGCAGAGCCGTTTGTTGCTCGAGGCGCAGATGGGCAAACACAGCCACTGGAATATTCTACCTATTTATAGCCAAGCAGCGTTGATACTATTCCGGTCTTGGAGATGATGTGGAGTCACGAAGGTGACAGCAACAAGCTCCACATTGACAGCTGTAGTGTTGATGCAGTTAAGACAATGGAACAAGATGGAACCTTTGCTTCTGTTCTCTCAAAGCTCTCCGTTTTCCCGAGAAACTGCTGAGCACAGGTATCCTTCTGATCCTTGCAGTGTCCTTGGCTATGCAGGTGAATGCTGCAGAAGGCTCTTCACTGCTGCTGCTGCTGCCGCTGCTGCTGCTGCTGCTGCTGCTTCTAGAAAATCACAAGGCAAATGGTGGTGCCCAAACATGAAAAAGGGACTTCTGTCCTTCAGCTTCTATAGCTGCTGAGGGAAGAAGAGGGGGAGGAAGGCGTGAGTGGGAATTGTGTTTTATTCACAGCTAAAGCTCTGCCATGACACCTAAACAAAGATGGTTTGAGAGTTGTGTGTGTGTTTGCATACATGCATTCAAAGAGTCAGGGGGCAGGAAGATGCCAGGCTGTAATAAACTTGGACTTGTGCGCAGAGCTAATCCTAAAAGTGTGTTCTGTAGGATGCTGTAGATTTAAAGGTAGGCAGGGTGAGGCAACCATCTTGGGCAGCAGATGCTGGATTGGGTGCCATTAAGAGCAGCCGAGAGTGAGATACACAGGCCTGAGCCCAAGGGGCACGTTCTCCTGGGTAACTCTCCTAAGCAATCCCCCTTCATTTTAATATGGCTTGTCCGGCAGAATTTCCCCATGGTTGGTGTCTTATGATGGCATGAGTCTGGGCCCTAATTCAGATTTTCTGCCACCAGTACCAGAAAGCCTTTGGCTAACAGCCCTGTGCAGATTTCATTCCAATCCTGCTATTGACAGTTTAATAAAAAATAATAATAGTAATAATAATAATAAATTAGTAGTAGCAGCAGCAGTATTCATCATTTAAATTACATCAGGACAGGGAAACAGCACTGATTAAATGGAATCATAGACTCCAGTATGTTAGAAGCTCAGAGGGGGCCACAGCTCATTTGCATGCTATTTCCATAGGGCTCCGTAGAGCTTTTCCTGGCATAGAAGGGAAGGGATTGCCTCCTTTCTCAGATAATGCAGCTGAATATTGGATCATAATATTTCACACTTTAGAGTGTTAAATGTAAATTGCAAATGCTCCCTTAATTTTTATAGCAACCCTATAAGGAAGGTCAGTTTTGTTAATCCCTATAGTTCGGGACTGAGAATGAGAATATGTGTATGTATTGATGTGTTTTCATCCTGCCCTTTCTCCAAGGCGCTAAGGGCACTCAGTGAGCTGCTTGGCCAAGAAGAGATCTGAATCTGTCCCTCCCCAATAGCAGTCCAATAGTTTGTGCAATACACTGTGTTTTGGGGCATCCAGTGAGATCAAGTTGGAAGTTAGAAGGCTTCTAACTAGTAGAAATATGGGAATTGCCTTGCTGGATTAGACCTAAACACCATCTAATCTTCTGGCACTGGGTTTTTTACCAGTGTGTGACCAGCCAGGTGCCTCTGGGCAGCAACAACCAGAGCATGGTGGTGATAACCCCTATTTAGGGATTTCACATCTTTGCTGGCTATGTCACAAGCCATTGTTTTTCCACTCCGCCACCTGTCAAGCCCTGATGATGAAGGGAGTTTTCCAGTTTGGGGCACCACTGTTTGAAGGTGCCCCAACTGCCTTTCGGCAGCAGTATCCAAATCTCCTCCTGCCTACCTTTTCTACTGCAGAGCAGGAAAGGTTACCAGTTTGCCTTCTACTGCCAAGCGCATTTGGGCTCCTTGGCCTACACAGCTGCCAAGCTTTGCATGCGGACCACCATACAACCACTGGAATGATCCCAGTTCACCACTGCAGCATTACAGAAGGTGGGAAGGGCTGGCCATCCACCAGGGGGCAATACCACACTCACCATGGTGGGGGTAGTTGTTGACACCCACCCCTCTTCTTTGCATCTGGCATTCAGCAGAATTCCATTGAGTTACTGTGGTTAAGAACTGATAGACTTACCTTTCATTAGCTTCTCTTTGGGAAACACTCCCCCCACCACCTGCAGTTAGTTACTATAACTGAAGGTATTGCAGGTGGGACAGAGGGATATGAAGCAGGGGCCAGACAGATGAAGCAAAGAGGGTTTGTATGGAGCAGAAGTGAGGAGCCTTTGTCCTACATGTTGCTGAACTGCAGCTCCCATCATCCCGGGCCATTGGCCATGCTTGTTGGGGCTGATGGGAGTTGCAGTTACGCACACATAGTGGGGGAGGCAAAGGGTCCCCCACATGTGACATAAATGATCACTGTGAAGGTGTGATGTGGGATTGTTTTCTCTGGTCTTGGGAAGAGTTATGTTCCAGGACTTTGTAGGGCAGAGTAGCTGCCAGCCAGTCCAAGTGAGCCTGAAGCAGGTATGTGGTCCACTCCAAGGGCCATATTCTGGCAGCAGATCAGGAAGTTCTGAGTTCCAGAGTAGAAATCCCTGATGGGAGGCAGGAGCCTAGGCAGGCATTGCCCTCACACCAGTGATGGGTTGCTTGTACTGGGTAGCAATTTCTGAGGATGGTGTTTATGTTCCACCTAAACATTAGGAAGAACTTCCTGACAGTAAGAGCTGTTCGACGGTGGAATTTGCTGCCAAGGAGTGTGGTGGAGTCTCCTTCTTTGGAGGTCTTTAAGCAGAGGCTTGACAACCATATGTCAGGAGTGCTCTGATGGTGTTTCCTGCTTGGCAGGGGGTTGGACTCGATGGCCCTTGTGGTCTCTTCCAACTCTATGATTCTAGGGCTTAGTGGACTGGGATTGTCCCTAGGGATGAGCTTGACTTGAGCACCCAGGCAGGCTGGTTACAGCAGCCTTGACATTGCCCTCAAAGTATTGAAGTGCCAGCTATGCTTTCCATGGAAGCAGAATGCTGATAGCACAGGAAGCAAGACACTGGAGCCAGGCTACTAAAAGCCCCAGTTCCAGAGTGGATTCTGTTTGCTGCCTTAAAGGTGGTCCTTGGCTGAGTGCCTAATGGCATTAGGAATAGGTGGGGCATGGTTCCCAAGGCCTTTGCATCGCCCATGTTGTCTTGGAGAGCTTTCTCCCTCCCTGACCACAACAAGAGGAAGTAAAATATTCATTATGTGGCCCAGCTTAAGTCTGGAAGAAAAACGAAGCTGGGGGCTGAGAGAACACAGCGGGTAGCACTGCATAAAGGGGGAAAAACCTGTCCAAACAAGCTCTGGAGCCCCGGTCAGGATAGTGTTTTTCCCTTGGGAGTGTGCTGCACTCCGCTGAGCGCATTTACACCGTGCAGAGGCAGGAGCTTGAAGGCTTGTTCCTTTTGCCATGTAAGGGAGCCCCAAGCACCCTTGGTGGCTATTTTGGGAATGAGAATGGGCCCTTGCTTTTGACTCCAGTGCCGTAGGGCAGATTGTGGCTGCCTCCTCAGCTGCCTGTTCCATATGTGCACGCAAAGGAAGCAGAAACCCTTCTCTCTCTGCAAATGTAAGGCTCAACCAAGAATGTACATACTATTGCAGCTGCCGTGGCAAAGCTGGGCTTGGTGCCAGACTCCTCTCCTCTCCTCTCTCTCTGCTACAAAATCCCTCCAGCGCCAGCAGCTTTCAAAGTAAACAACAGAGCAGGATCGAGAGGCATCCACCCTCTGTCTGTCTGTCTGTCGCAGCAGGGCCTCTAGTAGCAACTGAGCTTGGTTAGGGTTCAAGGCAAGCAGTTGGCAGGATGAGAAGGGAAGCCCAAGCCTGGGAGGAGATCAAAGCCTGCCATGTTCTAAAGGTTGTACGTTAATTGAGGTGGCTTAAGAGCAGCAGCTGTGAGCCCCCCCCCTTTTTCCTGGGCAGCATCCCACCTCAGCCCCAAGACTTACTGGTGGCTTTAGGCAAGCTGCTGTGCTCTCTGCCTCCACTCCTCACCTGCAAAGCAGGATTATAATGCTGGCTTACCTTTACAGCAGCCTTTCTTCAACTTGCTGCCTCCCAGATGTTGTTAGACTCCCAAACTCCCATCAGCCTTAGCCAGCGTGGCCCAATAGCTGAGAGGAGTTGAACTTCTTAAAAAAAACCTTGTGGTGCACCAGGTTGAGGGAACCTGTCTTGTCCTGGGCTGTAGTAATATAAAGATTGAGATTCTGTTCTGTGGAACACTCTGAATGGCAGCATTTATTATTTTTTGTGTTTTATATCCTACGTTTCTTCCACGAGGGCAGAGTACCTGGTTCTCCTTGGCAAACTCCTATCCAGGTGCTGAACAGACGCAGACCTGCTTAGCTTCAGCAAGGTTTCAGCACCATATTTATTCAGGCCATAACTTTGGCCACTAGCCTTTTCATACTTTTGGTCAGGGACCTGCTGTTAGCTCCAATCTGCAGTAAGCCTAAGAGGTTTAAATTATTTAATTATTGTGTTTATATCTCACCTTTCCTTCAAGAAACTGAAGGGCAGGTTGTTAAAGTTTTTATATGGGCAGGTGAGAGCTCACCTGTTCCTCCAGGCCTTTGGCTTATTTTAATTCCTACCTGCTTGTGGGTTTAAAAAAAATGGTTTAAATGCTTTCTGGTCTCCATGCTCTGATTATTTGTTCAGGTTTGCTTGTAATGTAACTATAAACAGTATTATAACTGCTAATAACCGAAACATAGGGCCTGCATTTAAATTTCTTTCTGTAGGTGCCAATGTTTCTCTTACCTTTTCTTAGAAGTCTTGAATAAGCAAAGCAGGTGGTTCTGATGCTGCTGGTGCAACCCGCTTCAGGCCAGTTGAAAACAGATGCTCGAAACCCCTAAGTGGTCCGAGTTCAGGGTACGTTAAGGACCACCCGCTCCCATGCAATACCTTGCTCTCCCAGAGGCCCTGTGCTGAGTGTCTCTTGTTATCTGGGACAGGACTTTTCAGCAGTGGAGCTCCCTGGGGTAGTTTGTTTGGTCCCCTCTCTGTTGGTGTTTAGGTAGCAAGCAAAGGCTGCTTTTCAAGGGAGTCTTTATGGAATTCCTGAGCATGAGGGAATGCTCTGCCAATTCCTGCTTCTGCCTAGCTGTGCTGGTTTGTTTTATTGGCTTAATTAGCGACGTGGAGGTTTTTCAAGTGCTTTTGTGTTTTTTTCTGTGGAAAATCTTCCATTTCGTAACAATGACTTGAAGCTGATTGCAAATAAATATAAGGCAGGCTTGACAATTTCAAAGCTTTTAGCTTTATTAAATGCATGTAAAATAAGCATGCTGAATTAGGGCATCAGAATTTTTTTTCTGCAGCAAACTGAATATTTTCCAATGCAAAGTACCCTTATTTGCATAGGAAAGTTTTCTGGAAATCTTTCCAATTCAGAATTTGCTGGAACACCCACATCATTGGGAGTTTTGTCAACTTTCTCGGACATTATTTTACGGGAAGGAACTTTCCTCCCTTCATGTTCTTGCCCCACCCTGTTAACACTAAGCTTCCCTACCAGGTGCTTAAAATTACCCCACAGTGGATGCTTCCACTGTAGCATTGTTTCACCAACATAATTACTTGCCCTTTATTTATTACATTAGCACCATTCCCAAGGTGTCAGATCAGCCTACATTTTGCTTTCCCATTTTGTCCTTGACCCTGCTCTGTGCAGAAGGTAGGCAAAGCTAACAAGGAGCGTGATTTGGCAAAGAGCTTCTTATGGCCCAGTGTGGGATTTGAGCCCAGGTCTTCACACCTTGGGCCAAAGTAGCACCTTGCGGCACTCCACCTTGCAGCAAGCACCTATTAAGCTGCGGGCCATTTAGATCATTCATGCAACAGAATCAGGAGTGTGGCAGAGTGCCGGGACCCATAGATTCAACCCTATTTCACACACAATAATATTTCTGTTTGTCCAACCTTTTGGCTGAACCTGACAACCATTTTCATATTTGATTCATCTCTTGACTTTGGTTCCTGGATCTGCTTTTCTTTAGTTTTTTTAGCCAGTTCTTTTATTTGTTGTAAGCCATCTTAGAAAACCTAACCATAAAAGAATGGTGGTGTATACAATAAATAACAAGCAAGTAGTCTTGCTTTCCTGGGCCTCCCATTTTTCACTTTGACCTGGCAAGGAACTCATGTCCCTTTTAATGGCCACTGTTCCATTAGCCAGCGCTCGCTGGCCTGTCTGCTTACCCTCTTAGTTGCCTATAAACGTCTGCGGCTATTAACCTGCTCCTGCTCTACCAGCACATCCAGCCTAACTACAGAACCATGCACCCTGTGTGTTTCCTTTCCTGGTCTCTTACACTTGCTTGCATATACTAAATCATGTCTCCAGTTAGCCGACGAGCTCCTTGGCAGAGCAGGGGCTGTTTCTCTGTGTGTTCTGGAAATCCCCCAATGTGCTTGAGGTGCTGTGAATGAAATATTAATTACTGAAACGTATGAATGAAAGAATTCCTTTGAGTCAATAAATCGTATGGTCCTAGTAATAAGGGAGATGGGCATGTTCTCAAATAGTGAGAGAAATGTGAAAAGTGGGTGGGGTGAGTAATGCAATCTTTAACCAGCATTGGAAAGGTCCCAAGTACTTGGTTTTCCAAACTTCTCAAAGCTCTGGTTGGCAGTTAGTATGAGTGTGGGCAAAGGCTCTAACGCCTGTCTCCCACCCCATAGTCCCCAGCCAAGGAGTCCAATGCTGTTGAGCAAGAATGGGGAAGCCATGGCCTTATGAAGGTTGATAGACTGCTTCTCTCATCATCACTGGCTGTCAGCCATGCTGGCTGGAGCAGAGGGAAGTCCAACAAATTTTGGAGGGCCATGCCTTCCCCATTCCTGCTGAAGATAACTTCTCCCTCTCTAGCCCCCTTTCACTTCCTAAGATTGGCAGCTCCGGTGGAGGGGCCTCTAGTTGATGATTCCTGTTCTAAAATATCTGTAACACATAGTAACTGCAGTATTGTCTCAGCTCTGTACAGGCCATGGTACTTCAAATTTCTGTTCCTCTTTCTAATAATTTAAATCCTCTCTCCCAGCTGTGCTTGTGAGAAACCACTTAGATCCCCCAGGTTTTTGTTTGTTTTTTAAGATACTAGATGTTTGACTTGTGCATGTAGAAACCAAATTCCACTTTTCGTTGTTGGTATGATCCGTTTCCCCCCGTTCCCCCCATATTTGCCCCATCAATGCCTTTTTCCCTTGGCCCCCTGGTTTCCAGCCCTGCAGTACTTCACAAACAGAAATGACCCATTAACCAAATAGCAAAGGCCTGTGTCTGCGTTGCCAGTAGATGGGGTTGGGAAAATAACAAAATCTGATCCTTCTCCTGGCTCACACAGCGTTGGTACCTCAGAAATATTTTCCCTAGGCCTGCCAGTGCAAACCAATACGATACAAGGAATGCATCCTCCCTTGCTGATGCCTGGGTGCTTAAAGCTTTTCTCATTCTTTTTCTTTAAATGCATAGGACCCGTCAAAGCTGTACAAGAAGAGTGGAGAAGCCACAGCGCCGACTGACAGCTCTGCAGCCGAGGGCAGGCCGAGGGAGAGCAGCCCTCTTTCAAAGAAACTTTCGCCGCTGCGCTCCGAAGTGACCGATTATGGGAAGTCAGCACTTTCCACTCCGGCCAGTAGTCGCGACCCAGACTCAAAGGACAGAGCTCAGATTAATGGAGCACCAACGGTGACAGAAAAACTGGCTCAGCTTATTGCAACTTGCCCTCCGTCAAAGTCTTCCAAAACGAAGCAAAAGAAGCCCTTCATGGGAATTGCTTCTGGATTTGCTAAAGACTCCGGAAAGAAGCTGCCAGTGGTTGGGGCTGTGACCGTGCCGGCGAGCAAGGACTTCGTAAAGAAACAGCTTGGAAGCGGCACTGTGGGCATTGCTTTGAGTAACAAGGACTTTGCAAGGAAGCCACCGGGGATTAGTAGTGGTGCTGGACTAGTCAGCAAGGACTCTGGGAGCAAAAAGCAACCAGGGGCTTGCTCCAGCATGCCTGGGCTAGTTAGCAAGGACTGTGGGAAGAAGCTACCGATCCTTGGCTCCCCAATGGGATTGGTCAGCAAGGAAATTGGAAGGAAACCACTGTTGTCTGGCATGCCAGTTGGGCTAGTCAGCAAGGATTCTGGGAAAAGGCTTCTGGGGACTAACAGTCCGGTTGGATTACTTCCCAAGGATTCTGGGAAAAAGATGCTGGGGACTGTTAGTCCACCTGGATTGGTTAACAAAGACCCTGGGAAGAAGCTACCAGGACCAGGCGGTCCAATTGTATTTTTTAATAAGGATGCTGGGAGGAAACATCCAGGGTCAGATGGGCCGATCGGATTGGTCAGCAGGGACTCTGGAAAGAAGCTGCCAGGGCTTGGTGCTTCAAGCGGATTGGTGAATAAAGATGCTGGAAAGAAGCCTCTGGGGGCTAGCAGCCCAACTGGATTGATTACTAAAGAGTCTGGAAAGAAGCCACCGGGGGTTGGCATTCCAGCGGCCTTGGCTGCTAAGGACTCTGGGAAGAAAATGGCAGGGGCCAGCAGCCTGTGTGGGCTGGCCAATAAGGACTCAGGGGCTTTGAAAGCAGATGCTGCGCACCCTTCCATGGAACCCTTCAAACGGTGTTCTGCGAATGTCATAAGTCACGAAAGTCCTTTGCCGCCAGGCCTCTTGAAAGACAGTGTGGGCAGTAAGCCTTTTGAGAAGCATGTTGCAAGGCAGAGTAAAGAAAGCATCCCGGAAAAGGTAACGGTTCAAAAAGAAGCGTCAGGCGGAGGCAAGGAAGGGGCCTGCAGTCAGCAGGACAGCTCCTCGTCCAGTGAAAGGGGCACGTTTGAAGCACCCAAGCATGATAAACAACTGCCCGTGTATTGCACTTCCCCCGAATTCAGGACTTCAGGAGGCGCTTCTGATGTATCTACAGCCAAATCTCCATTCAGTGCTGTTGGGGAGGGGGGCCTCCCCTCCCCCTCCCCAGCCGCCTCTGTCACTGCTTTAACGCGTAGCCCCACAGCAACCTTGGCTCAGTTAGCTTCCAACCCTCTGCATTTAAATAGCACGCCTGAGCTCTTAGAAGGAATTTCCGAGCAGAGTAGCAAGACCCCGTTTGCCTCTGACAGCACGCGCTCAAGTATGAACCGGGTGCCGAATCCTGGCTCGCACGCTGCTGGCAAAGGGGTCGGCAGGGAATTAAACGGTTCCAAAACTGTGCATGCAGATGACCCCAAACCGAGCCCCACCTTGGGCAGGAAGCCCAGCCTGGCAACTGACTCTAACACCCGTGCCACTGTTGCCCCTTCGGTGGTTAGCTTCTCCAGTTTGTTCAACAATAAGCCCTTTCTAAAGATTGGTGCCATGGCTGCATCAGGTAAACCCTGCCAGGGGGTGGAAACTCTGAGCAGTAGTGGCGGTGGCCCGCAAGCAACACCTCTGAAGAAAAGGAAAGGAAGGAAGCCGCGCTGGACTAAGGTAGTCTCCAGGAGCACTTGCCGGCCTCCCAAAGGCCTAGAATTGGGGAGGCCTGAGCTTTTCAAGAACATTTCTTGCAGCGTGCTGTCAAACAGTAGCCTAGATCAGGCCAAGCTCTTCAAAAGCGCAGGCCCGCCTTCCTTTGCCCAGCACGAGTTTGTCAAGCGCCAGTTGCCAAAGCTCAGCAAGTCCAGTAGCATGCAGTCTCTCTCTCTGCTCGGCAGTGTCGAGAAGGAGCCGAGCAAATTTTACAGCCCCCACATGCAGGCTTCCGTCGGGTGCATCTCGGACGACCTGCTGCCTGAAATGTACAAGTCCAAAAGGGGCAGGTCGAAATCCAAAGAGATGCCCCACCTGGAGGGCCCCCCGAAGCGGACCCTGAAGATCCCTGCCTCTAAAGTGTTTTCAGTGCAGTCGAAGGAAGAGCAAGAACCTCCAGTGCTGCATCCGGAGGTGGAGATCCCGTCTTTTCAGCAGAGCCTCACAGAGCAAGCTTTCCCGAAGAAGAGGGGCCGTCCAAAGAGGCAGATCAGATCAGGGGTCAAGATGAAACCCCCTGTCCTCTCCGTGGCGCCCTTTGTCATTGCGGACAGTTCCAACAAGCTGGATTGTGAAAGCGACCAGCGGCAGAGCGAGGATTTCTTTGAAGTGGCAAGCCCGTTAGGAGGCCCCGAGGAGCCTGGGAAGACGAGCGCCTGCAACATGACTGACCTTGAGGTAGAGCCGGACCGCAAGGAGAGCAAGCGCAGCAACGGGCAGCTGATGAAAACCATCATCAGGAAAATCAACAAGATGAAGACGCTGAAGCGAAAGAAGCTCTTGAATCAAATCCTCTCGTCTACTGCGACAGAACCAAATAAAGGGAACGTGCAATCCAAGCTCCACACGACAGTGTCGACCCTCGCTGCCACGTTTGGCTCGAAACTAGGCCAGCAGATCAACGTCAGCAAGAAAGGAACAATCTACATAGGAAAGAGGCGAGGCAGGAAGCCGAAAGCTGTCCTGAATGGCATCTTGGCCGCTAATGCTGACAGCTTGACTCTTCTTGAAAAGTCTGCCCAGCAGGCAACGGGGACGGCGCTCGGACAAGCAGTGGCTCCTTTGCTCCCTTCAGCCACAAATAACCCTGAGATTCTTCCTTCACCCGTTTGTTCTCAGTCATCGGGGGTGAGCGGAGGGCAGAGCCCCGTCAGCAGCGACATGGGCTTTGTGGAGCCCAACTCGGTGCCCTATCTGCACCTCCACTCCAGGCAGGGAAGCGTGGTTCAGACCCTGGCAATGCGGAAGGCCTCGAGGGCCCGGAGGAGGCTCTCCCCGCCGACTCTTCTCCCCAATTCCCCATCCCACATGAGCGAACTCGGCTCGCTGAAGGAAGCCACGCCGTCGCCCATCAGCGAGTCCCACAGCGACGAGACGATTCCCAGCGACAGCGGGATCGGGACCGACAACAACAGCACTTCCGACAGGGCGGAGAAGTTCTGCGGCCCGAAGAAGCGGCGGCACTCCTTTGACCACATCTCCCTCGTCCCCCCCGAGACCTCGACGGTCCTGAGCAGCCTCAAAGAGAAACATAAGCACAAGTGCAAGCGCCGCAGCCACGACTACCTGGCCTATGACAAGATGAAGAGGCAGAAGCGGAAGAGGAAGAAGAAGTACCCGCAGCTGCGGGGCAGGCAGGACCCCGATTTCCTGGCGGAGCTAGAGGAGCTGATCAGCCGCTTGAGCGAAATCCGGATCACCCACCGGAGCCACCATTTCATCCCCCGGGACTTGCTGCCCACGATTTTCCGCATCAACTTCAACAGCTTCTACTCCCACCCCACCTTCCCTCTGGATCCTTTGCACTACATCCGAAAGCCCGACCTGAAGAAGAAGAGAGGCCGGCCACCCAAAATGCGTGAGGCCATGGCGGAAATGCCCTTTATGCACAGCCTCAGCTTCCCCCTCTCTGGCACTGGGTTCTACCCCTCTTACGGCATGCCTTACTCTCCTTCTCCCCTTGCGGCCGCTCCCATCGGCCTGGGCTATTATGGGCGGTACCCACCGACCCTCTACCCGCCTCCGCCTTCCCCTTCGTTCACCACCCCGCTGCCGCCTCCGTCATACATGCACACCGGCCACTTGCTCCTCAACCCCGCCAAGTACCACAAGAAGAAGCACAAGCTGCTTCGCCAGGAGGCCTTCCTCACCGCCAGCCGGGCGCCCCTCCTCTCCATGAGCACCTACCACCCCAGCGTCCCACCGGAGATGGCCTACGGCTGGATGCTGGAGCACAAACACCGCCACCGCCACAAGCACCGCGAGCACCGCTCCTCCTCAGAGCAGCCGCAGGTCTCCCTTGACACCTTGGCGCCCAGCGGCCCTTCCCGAACCGTGCTGGAGTCCCTGAAGCGCTACCGGTTTGGGAAGGAGGCCGTTGGCGAGAGGTACAAGCATAAAGAGAAGCACCGTTGCCACATGGCCTGCCCGCACCTGTCCCCTTCGAAAGGCCTGCTTGGGAGGGAAGAGCAGTGGGTCCGGAGGGAGCCGTCAGAGCCCAACTCCTCCCTGGCTCTGGGGCTACAGACGCCGCTGCAGATAGACTGCTCTGACACTCCGCCCAACCTGCCTCTGGGGAGGTTCACTCCCAGCTCCGAGCCGGTCAGCAGCGACGAGCACACAAACCTTTTTACCAGTGCAATAGGCAGCTGCCGAGTCTCCAGCTCTGCTGCCACCGGCGGGCGCAAAAAACTGTCTGATGGCTCCGGACTCTTTGGCCCCCAGGAAGCCTCACTCAGCCGGCCTCTCCGGAAGGAGACGTTGCCCCCTATGGAGAAGGCAGGGCCAACCTTGTCAGGTAAGAGACCTCTACTCTTGTATGTGTGTCAGTGCAAACTTTTAACAGCACCTGGAGTTAGCAAGGCTGAGCTTGCCCCCACTTCATCATGTCAGGCAGGCGGAAAAAGAAGGTTCTGGGGTTATGAGCAGTTGTATGCAAATCTAGACCTGCCTGGGGGTGGGGATGTTTTCCAGCCCGTGTTCCCAGAGATCTGGAGCTTGAAGTACATCAAGCAGAGGGGGCTGACCTGCTGACCAGGTGTGTCCAGGTTCAGAGCAGCCTAGTCGATCCAGAGGCTTCATGCTCTCTGCCAAATGAACATAAGAAACTGCTGTATACCAGATCAGACCACTGGTCCATCTAAAAAGAGAGGAGGAAACTCACCATGTTTGTTGTGAGTTTAACACAGTGGTTTTTTTGGAGGGGGAGGGGGAAGAGATCTTTACTCGAGTAGATTTTTAGCAACAAAATATTGCAGTAACTCCTGTCCCCTGGTCATCGTTTCATCTTCTTTTTTGCTTTTTGCCTGCCTATGATGCTACCCCAGTTTTGTGTTTGGTCCTTGTTGGTTCATCTAGCCCGTTACTCTTGACTTACAGTGAGCCACACTTATTGGTCCACTATTGTCCACACCAATGGGCAGTGACTTTCCAGGGTTTCAGACAGGAAATCTTCCCCAGCCCCACCTGGAAATGCCAGAGATTGAAGCCTGGTCTTTCTGCATGCAAAGCAGCTGCACTAATATTCTGATTGGCAGTGGCTCTCCAAGACTTTTGTTGCATTTATGCTTTAACAATATTGTTTTAGATTGCTTAGATTTTTTGAAAACTATATTAAGCAATTCAAAACTGTTTTTGTATAGATAAATAAGAATAAAATATTGGGGGAGGTATTTCCCCTTTACCTACTACCTGAGTCGGAGATGGAACCAAGGCATAGTAGAAGCTCTGCCTCTGAGCTGCAGTGCCGTCCCCCCCCCCCCATCAGGGCCTTTGTGTAAGGACCAATGCTACATGTCCCTCTTTCCTAGTGTGCTGGCAGCGGGATATGTTCTTAGCAAAGGAGGGAAAGGCCTGCTTCTGTAGGGGAGCCAGTGGCAACTGGAGAGAATCCCAGGTCTTTTATAATCCTGACACCATAAAAATGTGATTCCATCTCCTAGTAATTGGAAATAGTTATGTTGAATGGCCAGTTGCTATTTCTCAAGATCATGCTCTGTTTTTAGAGGGGTAGCTATGTTAGTCACTTGTGGCACCTTAAAGGCTAAACAAATCATTAAACCTTTGTGGTCTACAGCCCGCTCTGCTAGATGCAGGAAGTGTTAACCTGAGTTGCAAGTACATATACATACATAATGGGGCAAGGGAATTGTAAACAGTGACATCAGAAGGGGATTAAGTGTGGAAAGTACAAGGACAATGAGAATGTGCAATAAACAGTGGTAATTAGCAAAACAGTCGCTGATGACACAGACATCCTGGCATTGGTAAACCAATCAACACAGGCAGTGTGCTATTTTGATTAATTCCACATGTGGTAGCATTGAACCCTTTTATACGGTGTAATTCGGCAGTTTCATAGTGCAGCCTCTCTTTGAAAGTCCCTTTCTTTCAGGGTGGCTACTCTAAGGTCCTTTACATCATGTCCTGGGAATGTCAAGTGTGTGTAAGAAATGGGTTGAATGTGGGATTTATACGTTAGATAAGCTGTTACATTCAGATGGAGATTTTTTGTCATTTTTGTATGGTATAAATATTATTTGCCAGTGAGTGCTGAATGAGTCTCTTCAGTTACAGCATCTGTTGGTGTCTATTTATGGGTGGTTTGCTTTGTTGGAGGAAATCACTGGAGTTTCTCAGAAAACTAAATTCACAATTCCTGTATATACATAAATGTCCATTAGACCTTTGTAAAGGAGGTGTTCAGGAGCATAGAGAGTTGTGGAATAGGGAATTAGGATGTGCTGGACAACCTAAACAATGGGAAATTGCATTAAAATCGATACAGAATGTTTCTCTGGATTTGAAATTGAGACTGATCCAGCAAAAATTGTTTCAGATACATTGGACTCCACTATATTTCCGCATGAAGGTACTGCTTAATAATGATAGATTCTGGAAGTGTAATGCTGAAAAGGCACATGATTCAGGCATGTCCAGTGATGTGTTCTTTTTGCTCTGAAGCTGTGTATACATTTTGTACTTATGAAATCTTTTATATTCCCAAATGTTCAAGTACTTTAAAAGTATATATTTCTGTAGTGTGGGGATAAACAGCAGGACAACAAAAGTGGATGTTGCAAACCCTTGTGCTCGTTATGAGTCTTGTAAGTCAAACTTGGAAGTATAAAGAGCCACTGCCTATTACACAATACATTTAAACATATATTTTTCTAAACACCAAATTTGTTTTTTGACACCTGGAGGGCTTATATCAATTTACATGTTTAAGTTTAGTGGAAAGTATTGATGACTATAGGATTCTCAATATGAGATTTGTATTGTATTTTTCTTCCCACCCCCTTTTTAACAGATATCTTTCTGTTTTTGTCTTCTTTATTAAATTGGATACTTAAACATATTTTAGTTTTTAAAAATGTCCTGGGACGTTGCAATGTTCCCTCATCAGCTCTTGAATAGTGCCATTTCTGATGTCAGAGTTTTGTCCATTCTTTTGCACAGAGACTGATTCTCTTTGTTCTTGGTAGAATGCAGAAGGGCATTGCCGGCAGATGATGACACATTGGAAGATGAGCAGGTGACTGAACCCCCAGTGTTGTGGATGGCATTATTAGGCCCTGTAATCACGTTGCCTTAGCAGACATAGGGACAAAGTTGTCATATGAGTCTCCTACAGGGGCTGGTCTCTTTGCCTCTGTCTCTGTTACATGGTCTGTTGTTGATGGTGAGTAGCTGTTTTAAGTCGGAGAGTTGTCTATAAACTACTACTACTATACTATTTATATGCTGCCCATCTGACTGGGTTGCCACAGCTACTCTGGGAGCTTCCAACAACTATAAAACCACAATAAAACATCAAACATTAAAAACATTAAAATACAGGGCAGCCTTCAGGTGTCTTCTAAATGTCAGTTGTTTATTTCCTTGACATCTGACAGGAGGCCGTTCCACAGGGCAGGCAGGACTGCTGAGAAGGCCCTCTGTCTGGTTTCCTGTAACTCACTTCTCGCAACGAGCATCCAGGCTGAACGATGGGGCTGGAGACACTCCTTCAGGCATATAGGGCATTATATACAGATCCACCACACAAGGCTTGTGAGTGAAGTGTCAAGTGTCCAGCATGAGCTGTACAGTATTAATGCTATGCTTGAGTGTTTTCAGCTGGTAACTCTGCGCGTAAATGGGCACAATTCTGACATCGGAGATGGCAATATTCAGAAGTCAGTGGAGAAACCTTTCAACCTTCCAGGACATTTTTTTAAAAAATTGTTTTTTATTAAAGATTTTCCCCATTCACAAAATCACATGCATTGTCTCTTTCTTCAGGTTGCATTTTCTACAGATCAGTTACATTTGTCGTGAGACATTGGTGTTATATGCAATATAGGGTTGGGCAAAAAAGAGGGGGGGACAGGAGAGAGGGGGTGGGGTGGTAAAGCTTCTGTTCTTTTACTTAGTGTATATGTGGAGTTTTGTGTCAGTGTCACTTGGATAGGTTCTTTTTCTATTCACTTTTTATGTTTCCTTGGTGGTAAGAGAGGTTGGAGTGGCCTAGGGTGTGGTTGATTGTCTTTGGTTAGCCGCAGTAGGATTTGTTGGGGGGAGGGTTGTTGGGTTAAGTTAGCTATATTCAGTTGTATGCTGTCAGTGGGTTTGTGTTGTTGTCTTGTTGGACTGTGTATGTCTTAAAGGGGAGCCATACCGGAGTCTTCCAGGACAGTTAACCAGGGCTATTGACTGTTTGGCTCCGAAGCGCCCTCTCCGATTGCATGGAGCCCGGACAGCCCCGTGGTTTTCCACGGATCTGAGGGCAATGAAACAATCGTTGAGACGGCTAGAGCGCCGGTGGCGGATAACTCATTCCGAATCTGACCGGACACAGGTTAGAGCTCAACGTCGAGCCTACCAAGTGGCGATAGCGACGGCGAAGAAGAATTTCTTCACCGCCTCTATTGCATCTGCATAAAACAGCAGCAGGAGACTTTTTCAGGTGGTTCACAATTTAGCGGAACCACCTGCAACATCGGGGCCCAGTACGGGCCACATGTTCTCCTGCAATGATTTTGCAAAGTTTTTTGCAGATAAAATCGCTCAGATTCGGGAAGAAGTAGACTCCACCGTGGGAGCAGGGCCGGGGCGGGAGAGTGCTAGAGTTCTGTCTAGTCAAGTTGAGTGGGATCAATTCCAATCTGTTACCTCCAAGGATGTGGACAGGCTGCTTGGACGAGTGAAACCAACCACCTGTCTCCTGGATCCTTGCCCATCCTGGCTTATAAAAGCTAGCCGGGAAGGACTGGGCGATGGGCTTCGTGGGGTGGTGAATGCTTCCCTCCGTGAGGGAGCCTTCCCAGACCCGCTGAAAGAGGCGGTTATTAAACCGCTTCTTAAAAAACCATCTTTAGATGCGGCCACAATGGCCAACTATCGCCCAGTCTCAAATCTTCCATTCCTGGGCAAGGTGATTGAGCGAGCGGTTGCCGAACAACTCCAGGCACGCCTGGAAGAAGCGGACCATTTGGATCCCTTCCAGTCGGGATTCAGGCCTCATCATGGGACTGAAACTGCCTTGGTCGCACTGGTTGATGATCTCCGGCGGGCTAGGGACAAAGGTGAGAGCTGTTTCCTAGTTCTGCTGGATCTCTCAGCGGCGTTCGATACCATCGACCATAGCATCCTTCTGGACCGTCTTGAGGGGCTGGGAGCTGGGGGCACTGTTATACAGTGGTTCCGCTCCTTCCTCCTGGGCCGTGTTCAGAAAGTGGTGGTGGGGGATGAGTGTTCAGACCCCTGGGCTCTCACTTGTGGGGTGCCTCAGGGTTCTGTCCTCTCCCCCATGCTTTTCAACATCTACATGCGGCCGCTGGGAGAGATCATCAGGAGGTTTGGGCTGGGTGTTCATCAGTATGCGGATGATACCCAGCTCTACCTCTCTTTTAAATCAGAACCAGTGAAGGCGGTGAAGGTCCTGTGTGAGTGTCTGGAGGCGGTTGGAGGATGGATGGCGGCTAACAGATTGAGGTTGAATCCTGACAAGACAGAAGTACTGTTTTTGGGGGACAGGAGGCGGGCAGGTGTGGAGGATTCCCTGGTCCTGAATGGGGTAACTGTGCCCCAGAAGGACCAGGTGCGCAGCCTGGGAGTCATTTTGGACTCACAGCTGTCCATGGAGGCACAGGTCAAATCTGTGTCCAGGGCAGCTGTTTACCAGCTCCATCTGGTACGTAGGCTGAGACCCTATCTGCCTGCTGACTGTCTCGCCAGAGTGGTGCATGCTCTGGTTATCTCCCGCTTGGACTACTGCAATGCACTCTACGTGGGGCTACCTTTGAAGGTGACTCGGAAACTACAACTAATCCAGAATGCGGCAGCCAGACTGGTGACTGGGAGTGGCCGCCGAGACCATATAACACCGGTCTTGAAAGACCTGCATTGGCTCCCAGTACGTTTCCGAGCACAATTCAAAGTGTTGGTGCTGACCTTTAAAGCCCTAAACGGCCTCGGTCCAGTATACCTGAAGGAGCGTCTCCACCCCCATCATTCTGCCCGGACACTGAGGTCCAGTGCTGAGGGCCTTCTGGCGGTTCCCTCATTGCGAGAAGCAAAGCTACAGGGAACCAGGCAGAGGGCCTTCTCGGTAGTGGCGCCCGCCCTGTGGAACGCCCTTCCAGCAGATGTCAAAGCGATAAACAACTACTTGACATTCAGGAGACATCTTAAGGCAGCCCTGTTCAGGGAAGTTTTTAACGTGTGATATTTTATTGTATTTTTGGTTTTTATGGAAGCCGCCCAGAGTGGCTGGGGAGGCCCAGCCAGATGGGCGGGGTATAAATAAATTATTATTATTATTATTATTATTATTATTATTATTTTATTTTGCAAGTGACCTTAAAGTGGACTTTATGGAACAAAGGAATTTCAAAGGCAGATTGCATCTTGAAACTGCTGAATTACAATATATCAAGAGGTTTAATGGTTTCACAAGTGGAATGAATCAAGACAATGGATTATTAGCACATTATATATGTTAATTGGCTTACCATTGCCGAAATGTGCCTGTCATCAACAACTGTGTTGTGAATTACCACCGTTTCTTATGTAACCATCACCATTTCTACTTTTCTGCATTCGTTTTCGCTCTGACCTCACTGTTTACAATTTTCCCCCTCTCAAAAAAAAAAAAAAATTAAAGAAAATCCCAACAACCCACCCACACACCATGTGTAAGTGTAACTGAGGATGACACTTCATTCGCCTGATGACTGTAGACCGCAAAAACTTATGCTGTAATAATTTTTTTAGTCATGAAGGTTCCATGAAAGTCTTCATGGTTTCTTCTCTAGGCCTGGTAACCGCACTGGTTAAGCAAACTGAGTGACTACAGTTCCCAGCATCCCTGACCACTGATTCTGCTACCTAGGAATGATGGAAGTTGTGGTCCAAAAACAGCTGGAGACCCAAGTTTGGGAAACCCTGTTATAAACAATTCTGTGGGCTTGGTTACTGGGTTGAAACACCAAAGGCACAAGTCAGTTTCTTGGGTGGTTTAAAAAAAAACCAACAAAAAAACTGTTGATAACATTTCTATACAAAACAGAGTCTTGTGGCATCTTAAAGACTACCAGATTTATTGAGGCTTACGCTTTCATGGCTCTGCTCCACAAATGTTTATGCTGTAATAAATCTTTTAGTCTTTTAACTGCCACTAGGCTCCGTTTTTGTTCTTGCCGTAATATACTACTAACACCATTACTCCTCTAGAATTTGCCAGGTTTGCTACAGACAGTCTGAAGTTTTTGTTTTTTAACAAGCAGGTAAATATTCAATTTTAGTCATCCTTTTAGTAACACCCATGGATGTCAGTGGACTTAAGAGTGCTTAACAATGCTTTTTTAAAAAAAGTTTGTTCTGCAAGCTAATTTTTACTCTGGATCCAAAAGCAGGCTTTTAGACCTTGCTGAGAAGCCTCCACACCAGTATCTAGTGGCAGTCTTGCTGCCCTTCTTGCACCTAAAATACCCCCAGATTTGGCTTGTTACCCCTCCTCTTTTCCCATAGGTTAGGTACCTGGTTCCCCCCAAAGCCCCCAGTTTAGCTTCCCTCTTAGAGGCTGAGTGCGGCATCCTCCCTCAACGGGTTAAGACTGAAAAGCAGGAGGAGAAAACAGGTTGTGTTGGTTAGTGCAGTTCTGGGAATTTCCCGAGGAATTCCATTACCGTGAGTGAGCTGACTTGGATTTGATGAGAAACAGCCTTAATTAGAAGGAAAACAGACATTTTAGGCCGAAGCCTGCCGAGTGCCATCTCTGAATCATTGCGTCTCTGCTAGTGCATTTAATTGGTGAGTCAGATGAAAATGTATCGCTTTCAGTAAGTGCGCTTCCCACAATTGAAACCAGCTGTTTTCATCTGAGAGCAGCTTTCAGCTCTGCGCTTGGCTCGTTCACCTTTCCTTGCCACATCTCAGGCATGTTGTGCAGCAAAGGCCCTGGAGGGCTGTGCATTTAAGTAGCGCCGAGATAAACACCTCTGGAACTTTCCTCGTTTGGCCTGCGGCACACACACACACACACACACACACACTGTGGAGGCCGTTGCAAGCTTGATCACCAAGGCTGCGCTTGGTTTCCTGACAAGCGTGCCTATATAACATACGATGAGACCCATAATTTCACGTGGTGCTCTTTGCATCACCATCATTCACTTAGCCAGAATTAACGCAAAAAGAGAGAGAAAATCGTCTTCAAGTTTGCAAACATGCCCCCACTTAAAGCATCGATATACAGTCTCCTCTGTAATGAGGTTCTGTTTAATTTATTTATTTTGTTTGTTTAGTTATACTTAACAGCCTACTTTTCACGAATGGTCCAAGGGCAGGCTGCAGAAATGTCCCAATTAAAACGATAAAACAGGTACAAATTATATTAGAGCCATAAGATAAAATGACAGAAGTGAACTAGAAACAGAATTAATGAAGGAGCAGCACTGAACAGTGCAGCAGGAGGGGGTAACTAATTTTACTTTCATAGAATTGTAGAGTTAGACGGGACCACGAGGGTCATGTAGTCCAACCCCCCTGCAGTCCAGGAATCTTTTGCTCAATGTGGGGCTCGAACGTTGGTGTGCCTGCTGCCGATCGGGACTGGTAGAGCAGAAGGCAGTGATCCTGCAGCAGGGGGAGCCAGAGCCAATGACAGGCAGAGCCAACTAACTTTAGTTTTGTCTCCAGTCCCCTCCTTGCTCAGTTGTACAATGGGCAACACTGAGATTTAGGAAGAGGGAGCCGGTTCGGCAGCTGATTGAGAGCAGATTGAAGCTGGTGGGGCAGTACTTCATTTGCCGTAATTGGGAACAAATTCCTATGCCTCACAGATAACCCAGAGATGCATTTTAAATAAAAGCACACATTCTACTCATGTAAAAACACCAGGCAGGCCCCACAAATAACCCAGAGATGCATTTTAAATAAAAGCACACATTCTACTCATGTAAAAACATGCTGATTCCCGGACCATAAGCCGGCCGGATTGAGAAGGTGATTGGGTCGGATCCAGCCCCTGGGCCTTAGTTTGCCTACCCATGTCTAACTACTACACCACACTGGTTGGCTGTCGAAGAGCAGGGGCTAGACTCTTCATTTTTGCAGGAGAAGCTGAACCCTCCCCAGCTTTCTCCAGGGAGTGTTCTCCCTCAGCCTGGCTAGATGAAGAATGTTTGTGATAACCTTAAGTAGGAAGGTGAAAGGGGAAAGTTCAGCTCTTCTCAGGCACCCACTCCTTTAGACCCTCCCACCCCCTGCTTTATACATGGGGTGTGTGTGACTGCCCTCGCAACATCTATTTTGCCTGTCTAGACATCAGAAATGATACTTATGAAAGCGGGGAGTGTGTGAGATAGCAAGTTTCTGTCCCATTTATCTTCCGCAGTACTTTTGATGTGCAACGGTGCTGAAGGAGAGTTACTGCGCAGCCCGAAGACAAATTATCCTTATTGGGAGCATTCAGAAGTTTGTTTGTTCAACCTCCCTCGCCAGCTCCATGGTCACCCTATTTATAACAGGGTTGGGGAACCTGACTCCCCCTAGAAGTTTTTGGACTACAACTCCCATCAGCCTCAGCCAGCGCAGTCCAATGATCAGGGATGGTGGGGGTCCAGCACCATTTGGAGGGTCACAGGTTCCCCCATCCTTGTTCTGTATGCACCGCCATGGATTCTTCCCTTTACAATATGCTTGAAATTAATGTAGATTTCAAACAGGAACTCTGTTTTTTATTTATTTGGGTGGAAGAACCCAAAGACTTGGAAGCGAATGCAAACATGTGCAACACTTCCATTCTTTATCAAGCTCAACCGCAGTTTACATTAAGGACATGAATGCATTGATCTGTTCACTCAGTGCATAATATTGTTCTGCTTGGTATATTTGCAAAGGTTTGATAAAGGCCTTTTATTTTAGTAAAACAATACTTTCAAATAAAGCACAGTGTTTGAGATACTGTCCCTAGGCATTACTTAGCTTTTTGCTACTTAGAAGGAGGGAGAAGAAACAAAAGCTGAAAATAGAAACCATCAGCATGGCAATAGTATTATCTGGGCTTAAGGGGGCAAAGTATTTAGACATAGGATTATTATGCAGAAATGGAAAGAAGTTCATATTTTTCGAGGAAGAATCTCAGGCTGCTGTTTGTGATAAGCTGGGGAAAGGATGAACAACATGTGTGTGTGTATCCAAGTTCTAACATGCTGTTGTGACACTTAAATACTCTCTGGTGTGTTTCCCTCCCCATTCCCCCAAAGTTCCAGGTGGAAGAGTACAAGAGACACTTAGAGGTGGGGGATAAAAAATGCTGTGTGTGGACTGGGGTGGGGTGTTGAACCAATTTCTCTGGATGTCAGTAGAGCAGTGGGAAAAGGAAAACTGAGAAATCGAATTTCATTAAACCAGATGTGCCAGGTGTTCCTTTCAGTGGAAGGATGGATGGGACAGAAGGGAGTGATGGAGAGAGAAAGCAGCCGTGGAGAGCTCCTCTTAAGTGGTGGTTGGAGCCTTCTGACATGTTTTTGTAAATGCTGCCTCTCACCTGGTGGTCTTTCAGATCGAAACATTTCCTCTTTCTCAGCTGCAGCACCCGAGTCCAAATTGAACATGTCTGCTCTATATTCCATTTTGTTTTCTTTCCCCTCCTTTTTTTTGCCTTTTGTTGTTGCCGTTATTAGACAGATTTTTTAAACTGCTGTTCCCCAGAAGGATCCAGCGTGGGTTACAGCAAAACAAAATACAGCATTGAAAACAGTTAAAAATAAATTGAAGTCACTAGGATGGGTCTTGAATATATCTCAAGTGTCAAAGGCCACTTTGTTATTATTGATGTGCTTGGACTTTAGAGAAATAGCACAAGATGCAAATGGAGGGGAGCCAGGTCTTTGCCCCAAGGCACTTACAGTTTAAAAGGTGGGGGAGGAAGAGGAAGGAGGAAAGCAAGGACTGAATGCATACCTAGGCTTCATTTCAGCTGAACACAAAACCACAGGGGTTCATCTAGTGCAGCGTTTCCCAAACTTGGGTCTCCAGCTGTTTTTGAACTACAATTACCACCATCCCTGACCACTGGGGATGATGGGAGTTGTAGTCCAAAAACAGCTGGAGACCCAAGTTTGGGAAACGCTGATCTTGTGGTTCCTTTTGATCCTTTTCTGACATTGGTAAGCACAGCTTAAAAACCTTCTGTTTCTTTTTGACACGCTTTTCTCCTTTGCCAGGAAATCTTCCAGCACAAGACAAACCCTTACAGAGGCCATCGGAGGGCACAAGCTGCAGCCCCTCCAGGAAGAGGTCTTCATCCGAGAGCACATCTTCTACAGGCAAATAAACCTCCTGCTGCTTCTCAAATGAGGATAGCCATCCCATGGGCTTCCAGATGCTGTTGGACCAGCTCCCATCAGCCTCAGCAGCATGACCCAGTGGTCAGGCATCATCTGGAAGGCCACAGATTCCCCTTCTCTGGCCTACGCCTATGTCCCAGCCAATCTAGGATCTCATATTAAAGGCACTTAGAGAAGTGTATAGTAGGTGTGGGGAACCTGGTGGCCCTCCAGATGTTGCCGGACTCCCATCAGCCCCATCCAACATAGCCACTGGTCATAGATGATGGGCGTTGGCATCCAGCATCATCTGGAGGGCTATAGGTTCCCCATCCCCACTCTAAAATTCTATGCTGTGCTTGTTATTCTGCTAGATAATCTAGAAGGGCTGGTCATGGATCCTTTGGGCACAATCTGGTTCATGGGAGGCAATCAGCTTTCCGTCAATTAAAAACCCACCACGTTGGAAGTCCAGCAGATGCACAGGAGTTGGATTTCTCAGTAGCCGCTGTATTAACTTCAATATGTCAGCAGTGAGGCTGCCTTGGGTGTTGTCTTCAAATGAGTAAAAAGTGAGGTAGAAATTATAAAATAAATGGGGAGTCAGTAGGCTCGTGACTCCTTTTGGAACTTGGTGCTGAAGAGTCACAGAATCGTAGAGTTGGAAGGGATCCCAAGGGCCAGCTGGTCCGATTCCCTGCAGTGCAGGAATCCTGCTCACAGCCATCCCTGGGTGGGCTCGAACCACCAGCCTTCTGGTTAACAGCAAGATGGCAAAAGATACCGCTCCATGATGAAACTTCTATTCAGAGTGCAATGGGGAGTAATGCAGAGCTCATCAATTAATCCGACTCCTGCACCAGTTGGGTGGTTGTTACTTGTCTTCTAGCTACCACCTTCGCTTTAAGGTGTTTTCAGGTGTGCCGCTTTTTAGCAGTCTTTATGCCAGGTGGGCTGAGTAAAGCTTAATGCTGCATAGGAAGAGAAGAGGAAGTGGGTACGGTCACTTTTGTGGTTGCTGGGCAGCCATGGATGTGCCCTATATTGCTCCCGGGTCAGCCGCCCAATCAGGTTGCCTAGCCAGTCGCCTTAAAGAATGCATTTTTAGGGTCACTGCATCAGGGAGACAACAAAAGGTCCTTCTGCTTGTGTCATTTTTAACAGGAGGAAGCTTGGAAGAAGTCTTATCTATTATTAATAATAAATAATAGTAATTTGATTTATTATCCTTCCTTCAGTTGGTAGAGCATGATACTCCTAAGCTCAGGGTTGTGGGTTCAAGTCCCATGTTGGGCAAAAGTTTCCTGCATTACGGGGGTTGGACTAGATGACCCTCACGGACCCTTCCAACTCTACAAGTCTATGATTCTCCCCTTCCCTTCACCCCAATGGCTCGGGGCGAGTCACAGCAATTTAATATGCAACACTAAAAACAAATTACAAATGTACATATTTATAAACCTGTCTCAATTGCTTATTTTAAAAATTTCTTAAGCAGTATGCAACAGCAGCACAAAAAGCAATAAAACGGCATAAAAACTCTGTTTAAGCATGTGAGTAAAACATCGTTATATAAAAAATTGTAGAAACAATTGTAGAGTCCAACCCCCTTGGCAGGGGGTTGGACTCGATGGCCCTTGTGGTCTCTTCCAACTCTATGATTCTATGATTCTATGAAAAACAGGCCTAAGAGTGTCCCGTCTTACGGATAAGGGGAAGTCCCAGGTGGGATTCTCCATGAATGTTAGTCCACATCCGTGGTCATCTTTCGGTTCCCTCAAGTGATTAATGTGACTCCTACTTTTTATTCATTTTTATTTATTCCTGATTCTTGTCTTCATCCCCACCCCATCCTTACTCTAATTAAACTGAAATAACCAAAGGGGGTTGGGGAAAGCTTATGTTGTGGCCTAAAGTACCGTTGTGCTGCCAGTGTGGCTGGGCTACAGCTGTCGGCTGGTACAGAGAGGCTGAGCCGCAGCTGGAAAGATAGCAGCAGGTGGCATTTTAAGCAGTTGACACCATGCGAGACAGATGAGGAGAGTGAGGTTAGGTTGAGACAGTGTTAGAATTGGATTGCGGTCGGGGAGGAAGCGATGTAGATTGGGAGGGGTCAGAATGCGATAATGAAAGCTGCTGATGTTGTCCATCCTCACCGTGAAATCCTCCCTAGGCACCCTAGCCTTACGAAAAACTTCCTTTGTTAATCAAATGCTCTCTGGTCTTCCCTGCCTAGCGCTGCAGCTGTTACCAGGCTCATGCGGTTGGGGTTGCCTGGATCCTCTTGGATCGTTTCCAAAAATGGGAGCAGCAGTTCAAGGGCAGACTATCGAGACTCAGCATCTCCCCCCCCCCCCAAGCCACGTTGTGTAGCTGGATTAGCATCGGTTAGTGCAGCTGCTTAGGCCCCTCTATTTCCTCAACAGATGGTGAGCTTGCGAGGAATCCCAGATAATTTCACCCTCCTCAAAGGAGCACAGTGTGAGGATGGCCATACACAACCCTAAAAAATCAGAAAGCTTTTAACCAGCTTAGGCTGGCTTACCAGCTGCACCCTTTCTTGAAGAAGATAGACCTCACTGCTATCATTCAAGCATTTGTAATTCCTGATTAGACTGCTGGAAAAGAGTCGGGGAAACTTCAACTGGTCCAACTCTGATACTGCTGGAATTTGGAGTGCAGCTGGTTGGCTGGAGCACAACGTTGTTCCATCGCCATTGGCTAGTTAGTTACTTGCTTCTGGGCCCAGTTCAAGGTACTGGTTGTTATTTCTAAAGCCCTAGATCCTTTTGCTACCTGCGTTTAAGCAGTCAGGGTGTTATCGGTCATGGCTCCATTGTTGTGGAAAGTCCTCCCCAGAGAAACCCACCTGGCCCCATCACTTATAGTCATGTGGTTAAAGGCCTGTCTTTTTCAGAAGGCTTTTAATTATTGATTCTGCTGCTGCTGCTGCTGCTGCTGCTGCTGCTGCTGCTGCTAAAGTTGGAGGGTGTGTTTGTACTACAAGTTATCTTATTTCATCTGCTCAAACCTATGTGTCATATATGTATTTAAAATAAGTGGAAAAATGAAAATCCGAACCTACTTATGCTTCCTGATGTTTCTTCTCCTTCTCCAGTGGCCCCGCTTCCTTCACGAAGTACAAGGCTCGGGACTGCAGTGGACGATCCTGTGGATAATCTACTGCAGCGCATGGCTCAACATGAAAGCCAGGGTGCCCTGGACAAGACCCTTGAGGCCGTCATGACGCACACACCTGTTCTGCCCTCAGGTAGCCCCAGCCGAAGTCCCAGCAGGGAGAAGGGCAGCGGGCTCCTGATTCCGGGCAATGCGGGTGGCGATGGCATCTCGCTCCTTTCAGACCGGTTGTTGAGCGGCTACTCTCCCCATCACCTCAAGAGGAGCATGGTGGAAGCCATGCAGTGCCAGGCGAGGAAAATGTGCAATTACGACAAGCTTTTGGCCACTAAGAAAAACCTGGACCACGTCAACAAAATCCTCAAAGCCAAGAAGCTGCAGAGGCAGGCGCGGACTGGCAATAACTTTGTGAAGCGCCGGCCCGGCCGGCCCAGGAAGTACCCCTTGCCCTCGGTGGTTTCAGTCCACGCCCTCCAAGTGAGCCGCTTTGTCAGCCAAGAACTGGACGGCGGGGGCCAAGGCTGCTTGCTCCACCGCAGTCCTGACACGGTTACTGATGCCATAGAATCAGTGGTTCAGGGGGTTAACGTGAAAGGCTGGAAGAGGAAGAGGTGGCTGGAGGAGGAGCAGGCCAGGAAAAGGCAGAAGCCTCTACCAGATGACGAGCAGGAGAGCAATAAAAGGTAACCCCTCTGCATGTGAACACTACTGGTTGGGCTTCAGCTGCACCAGGTGTGGGGAACCTTTGACCCTCCCAGAGTTTGCAGAACTACAACTCTCATTAGCCCTAGGAAGTGTTGCCAGATGGCCACGGGCGATAGGAGTTGCAGTTCAGCAGCAACTGACGAGGCCACAGGCTTCCCGTATCTGAGCTGCACGGAGAATCTGAGCTGCACAGAATTGTTGTAGGTGTGCATACAAGTTTCTAGTCCTCGTGATCCATACAGTATAAAATAAAAACAAAGACAGCATCGTGACCACTGAGGAAGGGAATTATGCAGCAGCTGACCTTTGAACACAAAGCTGCATCAGGCCATTAGATTTTGGGCCCATTCTTGCCTACTCTGGCTGGCAGCAGCTCTCCCAAGATGTCAGGCAATGGTCTTTCCCACAACTGCTGTCAGATATTGAACCTGGTATCATTGGCAAGTAAGGCCTTGGCTATGACTGCCTTTCTGACCAAGTGTCCTCCAGATGTTTCTGGACTATAATTCCCTTGCTGGCTGCGACTTATGAGAGTTGTAGTCCAAAACATCTGGAAGGCACGAGGTTGGGGAAGCCTGAGCTGTTGGAGCTACTCTGGGCACAGTTTTTGCAGAAGCAGCATACAGATGATGATGACTGGCCCATCTAGTACAGTTCCACCTGTTCTGACTGGCAGCCACCTCTCCAAGGTCTCTGGTAGGCAACCAAAGTAGCTTGAACTGGGGATGCCAAAGACGGAACCTGAGACCTTCTGCATGCAGAATGCATACTCTGCCGCTGAGCGATCATACTCCCTGCATAATTTTTCTCCTGCCATACTTGCTGCTGCTCTGCTCACCTTTCCTGGTTTCTCTCTCTCCCCCCCCCACCTTTCCAGCTTTTCTGAGACAACAACGGAGTCCCCTCCTCCTGATGAGGCGATAGTGAAGCCGCGTGAGCTGGAGAATGTTGAGCAGCCTCTGACTTCCCTTGTGCAGCGTGAGAAGAAAGCTCCTCGCCCCCCAAAGAAGAAATATCAGAAGGCAGGGCTCTACTCTGATGTGTACAAAACCACCGAGTAAGTTGGACCTACTGAAATGTCATAGCCTGCTAGGTCAGTCCACAACCTCCCCCTGAATTAGGACACTTGGAACCATAAAAATTGAAAATGCAGGCCTGCAATGACACCTTCGCAGACCTTCCCAGGTAACCCTGGTCTGAGAGAGACCTCTAGAAGTCTTGGCCGTGTTGCTCAGTTGCCATCCTTGAAGAAGCTCAAAGTTATAAAGCACATTAAAAAAAATAATTATTTTTTAAAATTACATCTTCTGACCGTGTAGCTTCACGTGCTCATCCTGGCAAGAGGGCAGACTGATGTTGGGCTGGCTAGTCCAGAGAGACACTAAAGGGGAAGCCCCTCTTTATTGTTCTCTTGAGGCAGGTTTTGGGAATCAGCTGCTTCTAAACAACGACATAAAGGGGCACTCGGGAAGTGGAGTACTTTCCTCTCAGTCCTATTTAACGGGTTTCCCAAACAGCGCATAGCAGTGGAGCCCCGTTGAGTCACTGATTTGCCCACGGTCCCATTTTCAGGAGGAAGTGGGCTGAGGCCCAGTGGCAAATCCTGTTGCCGCCAGGTGTGTGCTTGTAACATACCTTGAGAACATAGGGAAACCATTCGAATATGATTCACATCAGGTTGGCACATTTGGACCCCACCATCCCCGCAACATGAGTTGCTGTAGTTTTCATACACCAGTTGGCACAAACCTTGGTTTTTTTGAGCCTGAATTAGCCCAAGGGAGACAGCCAGTGCAGGCATGCAGTCGCTCTGGGATGCAATCTGATGCAACTTTTCGTCTCCTCTCTGGAGCCCACACGCAAAATTCCTGAATGGTAGCCAAGTTAAAGAATACTTTGCTCACAAGATGTGTGACTCATCAGCATTTCCTTTCCTTTCCTTTTTTGTTTAAAGGACGGATTGGAAGCATCTCCTCTTAAGACCAGGGAGCGGCTTACTCTCCTGAGAACCCTTTTGGCAGCTCTGCTCGCTCTCATAAATTGCTTTTCCCCAAGTGAGGAAGAATTTTGCCACTTGGCCTCTGATTGTTCTTTGGCGATGGCAGAGTTTTCAGGGAGAAAGGTGTTCCATGGGAAGTGAACTGAGTCTGGGATGAATTGTTTCTGCAAAAGTAAAAACACAGGGAGCTTTTAGCGGTGCATTAACCCGAAAACATATTCTCCTTTTGTGAAAGATATGCAAATTGGAAATTCCTCAGGGTTGCATTAAAAGGAAAAACAAACCAAAAACCATGCACTTTGAAATCACATCTCCTTAAAAAAGATCCTAACATTAAAATGACACATTATAGACACAGACATTCATAGAAATAAAAATGCCAAATGTTTATCAGTCAGCCTTCTGTTTCCAAAGGCAACTATGTCAGCATTTCACAAACACTTGAGCAGAATTCTGGTATTTGAAATGCAAACCACTGTATTTTTAAGTTATTGATGAGGGTAAGTCTCATCAACATGACATTTATGGCTCCTGATGAAGAGTGAGTGCCGGGGAAGCTCTCTTTTCTTCGGTAAAATGAGCAAACCTAAGGCATGCGCTTTCCACGTGTTCACTTAACACTGATATGTTGGAGGTATCCCCAGCATTTATAGGTAGGGCTGGGGGAGACCCCTGCCTGACACCCTGGACAGGCTTACTGATCAGTATAAGAGACAGTGCTGAGCTATTTGGACCAGTGGGTCTGTATCCGGATAAGGCAGCTTCCCATGAGATAGAGCTCAGCCACAAATAGCATCACAAACGCAGACCAGAAATGCTGTTCAGTGGGGATAATTGCGGGGTGGGGGGTGGAAACAGGCCTCTTTGCTCGAAAGTAAGGCTGTTGGTGTAGATAAAGAAATATTGCTTCATTGATTTTATTTGGTTATCAGATTTATTACCTGCCATTCACATTAAGATCACAGGGCGGGTTGCAATGGCACAAATAATGCAATTCGAAACCAAATAAAAACCTGATAAATTAACAATTTGTAGGTAGATAACAGAAATACTTTTCAGCTGTCAAAGGCCAGGATAAAGAGAGATGTCTTCAGCATTCAATAAAGCAGAGTAACGATGACACTAGATGTAGCTCTACAAGTATGGAATTCTGTGGTTTTGGCACTGCCACAGAGAATGCTCTCTTGCCAGCTCCCAGCCTCTGAGTCTGGGAAGATGGCAGGGCAACTGTGAGGGCCCCCTTCTGCTGATGTTAATGGCTGGGAAGGTCTGCAGGAAAGGAGGTGGTCTCTCACATATTTGAGACCTTAAGTCAGTCTTGTCTGTGAACACCTTGAATTGGGCTTTGAAACGAACAGGCAACCAACAACTGCTGCTTTAAAACAGGAGTTCTAGATGGCACCCCAGCCTGTAACTTGGCTGCTGCATTCTGGACCATGGGACAGTCCCGCGTAGAGCACATTACAATAATCCAGAGGCTGGAGTACATTGGCCCAAGTCAACCTGTCCAAAGCAGGCTGCAGCTGGCAAGCTAGCTGGACTCACTTGCAGCCACCAAGACCACCCGGCCCTTGAATGTCAAAGTTGGGTTCCAGAAGTACCCCAGTTCTCTGCACCCGCTCCTTCCATGGGAGTGCAACCCTGTCCAGAGTGGGGCTGCGAGTTTTACCAGTCAGCAAATTTGTGGAGAGCTAATAATTAAATGATTTTTCTGAAGGGGGAAAATGTGCACATGTGGCACACCAGCAGCTGGTCTCAGGAGAGGTCTATCTTCCTCCTAAGAGAGGATGGTGTCTTGCCACTGGAGAGTTTTGCAAGTACAGTCGCACCTTGGAAGATGAATGGAATCCGTTCTGGAAGTCCATTCGACTTCCAAAACGTTTGGAAAGCAAAGCTCGGCTTCAGATTGGTTGCAGGAAGGTCCTGCAGCCAATTGGAAGCCCCGTCGGGACATTCAGATTCCAGTGTTTGCAAACTGGAACACTTACTTCTGGGTCTGTGGCGTTCAGGAGCCAAAACGTCCAAGTACCAAGGCGTTCGGGATCTAAGGTACAACTGTACTTCTGTTAAAAACTGTGTGCGTTTTTGTGCCCTCTGAAAAGCGTTTAATAAGTGTCGTCTATTAAACCTTGAGGCCCTCCTTAAAAGCTGGGGTTTTTTCAGACTGTCAGAACAGAACTTCATAAACGGTTTTGCTTGCTGTGCGAGAGGGCGGAAAAAGCTGCCGTGGGTGGGTGTGACCTCCATCCCAGTCGGACAGAGGTTGTGATGGTGCAAAATGGGACCCCTCTCAGGACGTCCAGAGCAATGTACCCCCCTTGGCCCTACCAGTGTTTGCTGCTTGTTTGGGGTTGTGCTGG
Organism: Podarcis vaucheri; assembly: GCF_965113315.1. Classification (NCBI taxonomy): domain Eukaryota; kingdom Metazoa; phylum Chordata; class Lepidosauria; order Squamata; family Lacertidae; genus Podarcis; species Podarcis vaucheri. The sequence continues at coordinate 10,719,091 of NC_138754.1, read as the reverse complement.
AGAAGTTTTGGGCCTGCACACCTAATTATTACAATGGTACAGTACCCTCTTGTGGCAGTACAGTTTACTGCTGCGCTGGCAGTATAGAGGCTTGTTGAAAGTAGGTCAGCAGAGGGCAGTTCTATCAGCCAGTATGTGCTGCACACACTGAAAATAAATTAAGAGCTTTAGGACCACTCCTAATTTGCAGGTTTTAGTTACATGCGGCTGGCTAAATCTGCAGGCCTTTTATCGTGAACGTGCCAGGTTGAGGTTAGTGGATGTAGTGCCCTGTGGCTGTACAGTATTACCATTCAGAGAGTGTGTTTTTAATAGATTATGGACCTGACAATGGAATGTTGAGGTTAGGCTTGGTTTATTTTAATGTCAGTTTGCTCCTCTTTCCTCTACGAAAATGACCTTTGCACATTTCTCTGTAATCATTAGCACTGGAAGCTTGTGATACTTTGAGGGTTTTGTTGTTGTTTTTTTTAAAAAAAGAGAGACATTCTCATCAGCTGCAGAGAGGTATCGCTGCTCTAAGTTCCAGTCCAGCTACCAAGCTCCCTTTAACCATGTCAACTCATTTATGGCGATGGTCGTGTTTTGAGCTATCACTTTGGGCTGTAGCAGAATGACACTGCTCCACAAGCATATAAACCCCTTCACCAAAATTGAGCTTGGCTGGCTTTGGAGCGAGTCTTGAGATTGCTCAGCAGTAGTTATTACCTCACCCTCTTATCCCTGCCGGAAAGAATAGCTTACCTATAGCCAGTTGTGGCTGGTGCCCATTGGGACCGGTGGGAAGGCAAGTGCCCAGCAGGTGGTGGAACCAGTGCCAATGACAGGCAGAACCAGCTAACTGTAGCCTTGTCCCCATCCTCCTCCCTGCTTAGTTCTGTGGGGCAACTCTGAGGCTAAGGAGGAGGAAGCTGACAGGCATTGCCACCCACTGATTGTAAGGAAGAACGCAAGGCCAGGTGGTGGGGATAGCTGAGGTCAGACCGAAGTTGGTGTGGCAGTGCCCCCATTCACCTTAATGGACCAGCCTCTGCTGCCTAAAGCCGCAAACGGAATTCAAAACAGAGGGAAGATTCCAAGCGGAGATTTGCGGCTCACAGGTCACGCTCTCCCCTGTTGTGCTACGTTGCTTCTGGAATGTGGTGAAGGGTGCAGACCCCGGTGACACGGCACGGTCTTCTACGATCACTCACTTGCTTCTTCTCTCTTCCATCCCCAGCCCCAAAAGCCGGCTGATCCAGTTGAAGAAGGAAAAATTGGAGTACACTCCTGGGGAGCACGAGTACGGATTGTTCCCGGCACCTATCCACGTGGGTGAGTGGGTTCTCTGTGCATGCTTTGAATGAGCCCTGCATGCGTCCTCTCAGCCAGAGGAAGTGAATGGCCCCCAGGTTATCATTTGGGTACTTGCGGGGCAGGGGGTGGGTGCTTGAATCGACTCCCAAAGGAGGAAATTCCTAGTATGGGTTCAAGATCCTTGTTTCTGGGCCAACGGAGAGCCACTCATTTGGGGAGGGAGGTCGTGAAACCCTCCTCTAAATGCTGTAGGTCATGTGCAGCCGAGAGGGATTTTAGAGACTGCATTGTAAAATAGCTCATTTACTTTCCTGTCTTGTCACTTTAAAGTCCTAGGGGTGCACCGCTTTGCTTTCTTGGGAACAATGCAAGCCCATACTAGTCCAATATTTGTGTGCTTAGATTTGTGCTGGAAATAGGATTGACAGTTGTACCATGTGCTGTGGGGTTCAGCTTTCCCACCCCACTCCTGGTCTGCCGCAAGACGGTGGCTGAAGTTACCTTGCACTTTTCAAAGCTTGCTTTGCAGGCGTGACAGCTGAAACTTGGGGACATTTTGCACTGTAGTGGTGATCTTTTTGTTTTCCAATGCATGTCTTATCAGTAAAAAAATTCACTGTGGTGCGAACAAATTTTTATTCTTAAAGTGTGGCCTACAGAAAAAAGTTTGAGAACCACTTCTATAGCGGGGTAGCTGTGCTAGTCTGTAAAAGTGAAAAGGCAGAAAGTTAAGCATCTCGCTTGTTTGTGGAGAGACTCGAGGAGAAAGGTTTATTTCGTCCCTTTAACTTGAGCAGCCTTGTTAGTGATCCAGCTTGAGCGTATTCCAACCCCAGGGACCGTTTTTTCCTTATTTAAGGGTTGAGACTTGTTTGTGCCTTGGGCTTGCGCTCCTTCCCCGCCCTGCCCCCCCAATCCCTCGCCAGGTCACGGCCCTCCAGTTTATTTGCGCCAGGAGACACAAACAAACATGTCCTATTAAGATAAGGCAGCTTTAATGACTCTGCCTGGCGTAAAGGCAGAGCAGTCTCGCCTCCCCAATCATGTTAGGAGGATTATTTCTCTGCTGGGCTAACTCCTTGTCTGGGTGCCTCCTTTTATTGAGGTGGGGGGGGGGGAGAGAGAGAGAGCACTCCCTACTCTCTGGGCTGGCTGCCAGGCCCTTGAAAGAGCCTTTTGTTTTAGCCAGTGAGGTCATAGAAGTGAAAACAGATTCCCAGTGGACTTTGCTGCTTCCTGGAACTCGCCAAGCACAACTTGAGGCTTTGAAAAATAAGAACAAATTTTAAGAGCAAGTTGTAAAGACAACATGACAGCTGCTCTTCTCTCCCCACCAACACCCCCCCCCAAAAAAAATAGTTTTTCAGAAGCGAGAAGAGGTGCCTGCAGCATCAAAGGAAAGCCAAGGCCAGGAGCCCCCTGCTGACCCCTCTGGGCTTTGCTTGCCTCCCTTTGCTCTTGCATCCTAACAGAGGGTGAAAGGTGGCTCTCTCTTCTTTTTAAGCTTAGCAGTTTGTTTTTGTTTGAGCTCATTTGCCTTGCTTATCTTGGCATGGTTCAAACACTAGGTCCTTGCCACCTAATGCCTGCTCAGACAAGCTTACATGTGTCTGTTGTCTTGAAAACATTCAGGTTACAGCTCTGGTGAACCTTCAGAGGAGGAAGCTGGGTAGCTCAGTTGGTTGGAGCGTGGAGCTGATGAATGCCAAGGTTGCAGGTTTGATCCCCGTAAGGAACAGCTGCATATTCCTGCAGTGCAGGTGGTTGGACCAGATGATCCTCAGTGTCCCTTCCAACTCTATGATTCTAAGTTAGGAGCTGTAATCTCTGTTATCTTTGAAGGTGGGTTGTCTGGGACTTTGAGGTCTGAGATGAGAATGTCCTGGTTGGGGACTAAGGCTGTGTGCACAGCATACATTTAAAGCACATTCCCCTCCACCTCAAAGAATCCTGGGAACTTAGTTTGTTAAGGGTGCTGTGGATTGTAAACTACGGTTCCCAGGATTATTTTGCTGGGAGGGAGGGAGAATGGGCTTTAAATCACAGAATTGTTGAGCTGGAAGGTACCCCAAGTGTTCTCTCGTCACAACCACCTGCAATGCAGTCATCACAGCTCAATAATCCTTGACAGATGATCATCCAAGCTCTGTTCAAAAACCTCCAGTGGAGGAGACTCCACCACCTTCAGAGGTAGTCAGTTCCACTGTTGAGCAGCTCTTACCGTCAGAATCTCCTTTCAGGACATTTGAACCCATTGGTTTGGGTCTTACCTTCTGGAGCAGCAGAATACAAGCTTGCTCCATCTTCTGTGTGACAGCCTTTCCGATATTTGAAAATGACTATCATGTCACCTCTCAACCTTCTCTTCTCCAGCCTAAACGTACCCAACTCCCTCAACCATTCCTTAGAAAGCTTGTTTTCCATATCTCTTATCATCTTGGTCGCCCTCCTCTGCACACCCTCCAGCTTGTCAATATCCTTGAGCTGTGGTGCCTGGAACTGGATACAGCAGTGTTGAGCACAGCCTACCAGGGGTCAGCAAACTTTTTCAGCAGGGGGCCGGTCCACTGTCCCTCAGACCTTGTGGGGGGCCGGACTGTATTTTGGAAAAAAAAATGAATGAATTCCTATGCCCCACAAATAACCCAGAGATGCATTTTAAATAAAAGAACACATTATACTCATGTAAAAACATGCTGATTTCTGGACCGTCTGCAGGCTGGATTTAGAAGGATTGGGCTGGATCTGCCCCCCCCCCCCCCCGGGCCTTAGTTTGCCTACCCATGGCCTAAGCCTTCCCAGTTCAGGATAGTGTCTCTGCAACTTTCAGGACTCTCTTCAGTGACAGTGGGGAAAGGATAGTGGCGCCCGGGCGACATGAAGTCTCTGTATCTGCCAGGCTTGTTATAAATAACTAGGGGTCGGTCCTCCAGTCTTGTCTGATCAATACAGTGCATCATATTATTTTCCCTGGCTTTGCGAGCTTTCGGTTCAAGTGCCACTTTCTGGCAAGCAGCCTCTGGAAGCGTGGGCTGGAGCAGTGGAGCACGCTCTCCAGGTCTTAGATTGCGAGATGGCTGCTCATAGCCCAGTCATAGCTGAACAAAGTGCATTTGCTCAGCCTGCAGGAATGTGGATGTTGCTTCTCAGTCCAGGGCTCAGCTGCTCACAAAACGGCACCTTGGTCTGTAAGAAGCCAGCATGGGCCATAGAAGAAGACCAGCCCTATGAAAAACTAACTGTCAGTGCTGTTGTGGTGTTGTTCTGTCTAGTTTAGAAGCAGGTGTGGATATCCTCTTGCCCTCCAGATGTTGCTGAGCTACAACTCCCATCAGCTTTAGTATGCATGGTCAAGAATGTTGGGAGTTGTAGTTCAGCAACATCAGGACGGCCAAAGGTCCCCACATATACTTTAGGGGGAAGATGGCTGCAGAAAGGACATGATAGAGTAGGGCCGAGGAACTTGTGGTCCTCTAGACATTGATGGACTCCAATTCCCATCCGTGCCAGCTAGCAGGTCCAGTGGCCCAGGGATGATGGGAGTTGCTGGCTCATCAGCATCTTGGAGGGCTGCAGGTTCCCCAGCCCTACAATTAGAGCTTTACAAAACCGCACAAGGCAAAGGGAGAACTTTGTCTTCCCTTCTCTCACATATAGTGCCTGTTCTTTAGGGTTCCCCAGCGAAACCTGCAGGGGGAAAGTGCTTATTGACATTGATGTATAGACTTGGCTGCTGCCAGAGATAGCGATGGCTCCCCACTCACCGTATTTTCGCCCTATAGGATGCACTTTTCCCCCTCCAAAAATGGAGGGGAGATGTGTGTGCGTCCTATGGGGCGAATGCAGGCTTTCGCTGAAGCCTGGAGAGCGAGAGGGGTCGGTGCGCTCTCACTCTCCACGCTTCAGGAAGCTATCCGCAAGCCGTGGGAGAGCTGCGCGACTTCCCGCCAGGCTCCCAAGGCTTGCGGACAGCAGCCCGAAACCCGGGGAGCGCGCCCTGGACTTCGGGCTGCTCTCCACAAGCCTTGGGAGCCAGGTGCGACTTCCCGCCGGGCTCCCAAGGCTTGCGGACAGCAGCCTGTTCTGGGGGCTGGGGTCGGGGGAAGCTCGGACTGGGGGGAAATTAATTTTTTCCCCCTTTATTCCCCCCCAAAAACAACAACAACTAGGTGCGCCCTATGGGCCGGTGTGCCCTATAGGGCGAAAAATACGGTAAATTGAAAAGGTGGAATAGGGGAAACTGCAGAGATGGAGAAGCCCCCCCCCCCCCGGGCTGCTAGCTGGGCTGCAAGGACATGGGTCCTTGCAAAGGATTATAAAAATCCACAGGGATAGGCTTATCGGTGGCCATTTGTCACCAGGGCTAAAAAAGCATCCACATTCAGAGACAGCTGAATAGCCATTGGCTAAGGGACAGGAGAGGAGTGTTGCCTTGATGCCCTGCGCTTTCCCAGAGGCGTCTGGTAGGTCACTGTGTGAGGGAGGATGCTGAAGCAGGTAGTCCCGTGGTCTGATCCAGCCAGGGCCGTTCCGTTCTTCCACTTTTCCTCTTCCTTTCAATTAAGAGCTGCACTAGGACGAACTTCACTGGTGCATTTTACACCTGGTTAATTAGCATGTGTGGCAGGGACCTTCGTATTTTCTGCCTCAGTCGTCAAGACGTCTTTGGTCTGCTTCTGCCAGTCAAGCTCTGTTCATGGTGCGTGTGTTTAGGAAAGAATAAATGCATGACTTTTGTATTTCTTCTCCCCTCCCCCTCCCCCTCCCCCCACTGCAGGGAAATACCTACGCCAAAAGCGAATAGACTTCCAGTTGCCTTATGACATTCTTTGGCAGTGGAAACATAATCAGGTAGGGGACTATCTTTTTTTAAAAAGTCACATCCTTCCAAGGCTGCATTCCAAGATGCTTGAGAAGAATCAAATGGTTTCTGCTGCTGCTGCTGCACTGATACTAGCTGTGCATTCAGGAGTCTTTTGCTGATGTTGCAGCTGAGGGAGGAGGCTGGGTGGGTGGGAATCCTTGAATATATATTTAATGCAGACAATTTCCATTGCCTCCCTCCATCCTTCTTCGCCTGCACACACATGCACCCACAGAGAGAGCGCTGCTTTCAAACTAGCAGCAGTTTTGCTTCTCAGAAAGCGTCCACCCTTAATCCTACCAGGGACTCTTATTCTGATAGCGCCTGCCTGCTTCTGCTTCTGGGATCTTGTGTTGTTTTTTTGACACGCCTCTGGAGAATTCAGATGTTCTGCCAGCAGTGCTGAAAAATTTCAGGCCTTATTTTTCTTGGACCCAGTCCCGAGCAAAGAGAGTAGAGGTTTGGTTTATTTTTGTTATTGTTATTATTATTATTATTATTATTCCAACTAGAAGCTGATGTTTGGGGGTCAGAAGGAACGCACTGAATAGCCCCCCTTGCGTTCTTTCCAAAGAGCTCCCTCATTTGTCCATGGGGTAGGCTAAAAATAGGGTGGTGTTCCTTCTGACAAAAGGTTTCCACCAGAGGTTTTGCAGTGGGATTTTGCCTAGCCTCTGCTCTTACTCCAGATCAGTGGACTTGAGTGGGCCTAAACCAGGCTTCCTCAACCTCGGCCCTCCAGATGTTTTTGAGACTACAATTCCCATCATCCCTGACCACTGGTCCTGCTAGCTAGGGATCATGGGAGTTGTAGGCCAAAAAAACCTCCGGAGGGCTGAGGTTGAAGAAGCCTGGCCTAAACCCAAGACCCACCTTTGACTCACAACCTGCAACATGGGACCCACTTTCACATTTTCACTTTTGATTGATACATAATAATGCTGATGCACATTATTAATCCTAAAATGGTGATGCACTGAGAAACATACCTCAGCATTACTACTAAATGAAAAGCAGCGCTCCAGCTCAGGGTTCCAGCCAGCCCTACCCTCTCCCACTGGGCTCCACACCTGCATGGTGGGGTTAATAACACCAGCTTCCCTTTGAGGACTATTTTTAGGATTACTGAGGATTAGTGGATGTGCAGCACTTTGAAATCCAGGGCTGCATACACACCCCGTGCATTTGAAAGCACATGGCTCTTCCCCACAAAGAATACCAAGAACTGTAGTTTGTTGAGGGTGCTGGGAATTTTAGCTTGGAGTAAACTGCAGTTCCCAGGATTCCATGTACTGGGCTGTATGTATGCACTCCAGAAGGGACAATGTGTGTTATAATTAAGCACCTGCTTTTCCCCGTTGCCCACTTTATTTTGCAATATGCTATGGAAAGAAGGAATTGTTCCCACCCACCCCATTCTGTTCAGTGATTCAGCCCCCTCTCTAAAAAACACATATTTTTACTAATTGCAAAGCTTGCATGGTTTACAGTTTACATTTCCTCATTTCACATTCCTAACATGTTGCGGGGAAACTCCATAATGAGATCTACAGGCGTCTTTAAGTATTGTCAAAAGGAGCAGATAGTACCTGGTTCCAAGCACGTCTGTCTCTAACAAAACTGGTTTTGGATTCTGCTGCTTCTTTTTAGAGGGAATGATGTCTTTGCCCCAAAATAGGCCGTGCTGATTTTAGTCAAGAAGCTGCATATTTGTTGGATTCTTTGATATGGAGCTCGGAACAAGTATAAGCATCTGTCTGTTTTTTGCTGAACTGCGCCAGAGGTGCTTTATACACTAGGGTTGTCTAAAAGCCTTCCCCATGTAGACAAAGCTGCGAGGCCTTGGGAGCCCAGTGGACATTCTGGGACCACCTGGTCCTGCAACATTTCTGAAACTGAAGTTAGTATAGAGCTGGTTGCTCTCTTGGATTGGGGAGCCCTACCGTTAAAATAGGGAAATGAACATTGTGGCTTGGGTCCAAGGATCCTCTTCAGTTGGCATTGAAGTCTGTTCCACTCCCGTAGCTCAGGGCAGAGCATGCACAAGCCCAGCATCTCCAGGTAGGGCTGCCTGAAACCATGGGGAGCTGCTGCCAGTCAGTGTCCTAGATGGACCTGCTGGTCTGACTCAATACAGTGGTACCTTGGCACTCGAATGGCTTGGCTCCCGAACAAATCGGCTCCCAAACGCCGCGAACCCAGAAGTAAGTGTTCCTGTTTGCAAACGTTTTTGGGAAGCTGAATGTCCAACACGGCTCCCACTTGAGTGCAGGAAGCTCCCGCAGCCAATCAGAAGCCACGCCTTGGTTTTTTAATGGTTTCAGGAGTCAAACGGACTCCCAGAATGGATTAAGTTTGAGAAGCAAGGTACCACTGTATAAGGCAGTTTCCTGTGTTCCTAGAAGGGCTGCCTCCGAGCATTGCCCGAAAACGATGGCAACCCAGAGAAGCTCTTCCACCTGCGCAATGTGTTGTGCAAAACTTTGCACATACATAATTTTATTTGTAGATCGCCTTTCCACAGTTCAAACCATGTTCAAGGCAGCTTACAACATGAAAAAAAATTCATGACTACGACATAACGAAAGTGGTCATAAGCAATAAATAAAACGTTTTAAAAATACACAACCAAACTTAATGGTTTCCACGTGAATCACAACAAGATCTAAAATAAAGATGTAAAAGAAGAACAGCAACATCTCTCCCTGCAACAGCAACACCCCAGCTCAAGAGTCTCCTCAGCAGTCTCAGCTTTTTGTAGCTGGAGTCAGCCAGGGCTCTCCCCTCCCAGGCCTGGTGGAAAAGGCCTGCCAGGCAGGGAGCATGTCTTCCAGGACTCGCAGCCAAGATGTTCTCACATGCCCTTTTCAACATCATCTTAATGGCCCCCTGGATTCTATGTGCCACATCTTTGTATCTTCTGTTTTCCATCACAAGTGTAACACACTGAACAGCGCTAAGAAATGTTCTCCTTCCCCTCGTGGCTCTTTGGATCCGGGCCAATAAATGTTTACGTTTAAAAAAAACACACAAAAAAATAAGATCAAAACCGTCCTCTGGTGCTCTTGTAACAAAGGCTTTTCTTCATTAGGCTCTGTCAGGCGTAAATCAAACCTTCCTTTCTGGGAAAAATGCAAATTTTTATTCTGCTGTTGTCTTGCAAAGCGATAAAGAACACTTATTTCTTTTCTTTCCAGTTGTATAAAAAGCCAGACGTCCCGCTTTATAAAAAAATCCGTTCTAGTAAGTAGCTTTGTGTTTATATAGCCCTGGTTTTATGGTTTCCTCAATTGTGGAGCCTTGCCAGCCTTTTATCTCCACTTGACCGCACCCTCTTTGACCTCCTGGCAGTAGCCCCGCTCCTAGGCTGCCGCCTTTTACTCTTTTCTCTATGGACTGAGGTCAACGGGGTGGGCGAGCCGAGAGAGAGGTTTGTAGACTGGGAGGAGCTCTGTTTCAGAAGCTGATAGATACTTTTCACTCCTCCTTTCCCTCTGCAGACGTCTATGTGGATGTGAAGCCTCTTTCTGGCTACGAGGCCACGACCTGCAACTGCAAGAAGGCCGAGGATGGCAACAGAAATGGCTGTTTGGATGACTGCTTGAACAGGTGAGTTGCAGGGCCGCAACATAATTAATGCTGCAACCGAAGACATGTCCGTGCGCGCACACAGAATCACTGGAAATTAAAGAGACCTGCTTCTCACAGGTAGCAAGGTGAGACAGCCAGCATGCATTTGGTGCACTATTTCAGACTACATAAAAAGCCCTGGGTGTCCAAACCCTCACTTCAGCCTTAACTTAAACACTGCTAAGCCCTACTCACGGTAGAATCATTGAGACTAATGGGCAGGCTTAATTTAGGTCCGTTAATTTAAGCTGGGAACATTTTTGAGCTGGATACAAAACTGCATACCCGGCCATGGCTAATTGTCAGGGTTTTGTTTGAATTCAGTCCAACAACAACAACTTATTTATTATTTTTATGCCACCCATCTGGCTGGGTTTTATAATTTCCAGAAAATTACAAAACCACAGTAAAACATCACACATCAAAAACTTCCCTACACAGGGCTTCCTGACCTACCTCGCAGAGTTGTTGTTAGGGAAATGTGGGCAGCAGAGAACCATATGTACGGTGCTGAGCTAGTTGGAGGGGAGCGTGGATAAAAACGTGGGGTTTTTTTTTAATAAACCCTGAAAATGAGCCTCAAGGTTTGTTGGAGAGGCGGCCCCGATGTTCCTGACATTTCCCTGCGCCCATGCTGACATGCCAGCCTGCCCTCCCTCTGCTTTCAGGATGATCTTCGCTGAGTGCTCCCCCAACACCTGCCCCTGCGGGGAGCAGTGCTGCAACCAGCGGATCCAGAGGCATGAGTGGGTGCAGTGCTTGGAGCGCTTCCGGGCCGAGGAGAAAGGCTGGGGCATCCGCACAAAAGAGCCCCTGAAAGCTGGGCAGTTCATCATCGAGTACTTGGGAGAAGTGGTCAGCGAGCAGGAGTTCAGGTAAGCCATGGGCAAAGCGCTGGGTGGAGGAGAAGCGTTCGTGGCACAGCCCTTGTTCGGAAGAGCAAGAAGACGGGGAGTGTTACACCAGCTGCACTGTCCCACATTGTTCTTTAGGAACCGGATGATCGAGCAGTACCACAACCACAGCGATCACTATTGCCTCAACCTCGACAGCGGGATGGTGATTGACAGCTATCGCATGGGCAATGAGGCGCGCTTCATCAACCACAGCTGCAACCCAAACTGTGAGATGCAGAAATGGTAAGGGCTCCAGAGGGGGTCGCCTTGCTAGTTTTCCTTGCTTTTGCTATGGCAACAATGGAGCCTTTTAGTACCTTTATAAAACTGATGGCCTACGCTTGTGTGCATCCGTGTGTACAGCACTTGGTTTATTTTAAAGTGCTGCACACAGAACCCTGAAAGAACAGTGTCTGCCTGAAGGTTGGGGTCCCTCTTCTTTCTCCCCTGCCTCACTCTCTGCCCCAGTTCTGAGTAGAGCTGTCAACCAGTTTAGAGGGTGTAGACCGGGGGTAGGCAACCTAAGGCCCATAAGCGGCCCATGGGGGTTTAACTGGCCCATGAGCTGCCCCCGAACTGAGCCGCCCTCTCGGCGAGTCCCCGTGTGCTGCGCTAAACCGGCACAGCGCAGAGACTCACTTCCATGGTGCCGGAAATCACGTCTGCGCAGGCACCAGAAATCGTGGGGGTGCATGCTCACAATCCGGCCCACAGAGGGATCTCCGCTGGAGTGAACCGGCTCAGGCGAGGTAAACCTTGCCGGCCCCTGGTGTAGACGGACACCATCTCCCATTCCAGCTGGTCATCTTAAGAACAGCTGTGTAACTTTTTAAGATCTGATGCCTGCTGCTCTGTCAGACCCAGGGAAGCTGTGGTTACAAGCGGACTGAGCCACAATTCCACCCCTTTCCTGGAGCATTGTTGTTGGTTTTTTTTTTGGGGGGGGGGGAGATTGGTTTCCAACTGAGGTATACTACGCTTCCAGGACCTTGGTGGTGCTGAGACTGCTGTTGTGCCTTCCTGCCCTGTCCAGAGTTGCAAGCACATCCTCTTCTTCCCTTTCCACCTGCAGGTCCGTCAATGGTGTCTACAGGATTGGGCTGTATGCATTGAAGGATATGCCTGCTGGCACTGAGCTGACTTACGATTACAACTTCCACTCCTTCAATGTGGAAAAGCAGGTGAGGGTTGCATCCTCACTCCCAGGAAGGCCTGGGGGAGAAGAGCACAGCTGCATTTTTAATTCTTTAGGCTAGTCCCTCCTTATTGGTACAAGTTGGAGGCACAAATGTATGAGATGCCCCGTGAGATCACTTTGATCACCTGGGAAATTCAGTTAATACACCCTGCAGACTTTCATGCAACGCTTGCCTAAAAAGGGCCCCTCAAATTATAGCAGCCAGTATACCAAGACACCTCATTTAAGCAGATGTAGACACCCAAGATACCCAGCTTGGCCCCGCCCGTTGGCCCTAACATCTGCTCCTGTCGTTCTGCCAGGAGCAGGCGGTATGGTGGAGTCAGGGAAGGGCAAAGGTGAGGCAGAGGTGCTCACCCAACAGCAGCAATGGCAGAAAGCTTCTCACCTGAGAGAAGGAGCCCCAGTTTGCCCATATACAGAGTGGGCAGGCCAAAAGTCCAGGAAATTAGAACACCTAGCACCATAAGACATGCCTCTTATTTGAGCACAGTAACAGGATCTTAGCTCACCAGACAGTGGCCATGAGATCCCCACATAATCCTCCATGCGTAAAGGATAGATCCACTCAGGTTGTCAAATTTAGACAGCAGCTCCAGCACAGTAAACAGAGTAGCCATCACAAAAAAGGAGGCCAGAAAAAAGGAGGCAGAAACACAGAGGCACCAACAAGCCCATTCATACATTGGCCCCTGCAGTGTCCCATCGAATGGATGGGACTGTATGAGCAGGCAGGAGTTGTTGATGGGTCCTGTTGGCCTGGGTTGCAAGCTTTGCCGAGGGGCCGTGTTTCAAGGTGGGTGTTGTCTCCTTTCTCTTCCAAGCAACTCTGCAAATGCGGCTTTGAGAAGTGCAGAGGGATCATTGGGGGCAAGAGCCAGCGCGTGAACGGCCTCCTGAGCAAAACCAACCAGCCCGTCACTGCCCAGAGGAGGCCGAGCCGGTCTAAAGAGAAGAGGAAATCCAAGCACAAGTTGAAGAAGAGGGTGAGTGTGCACAGAGCAGGAGGCAGGTGTGGGAGGTGTTTGCCACACTCCATGCCTACAGTTGCCGCTTGGGTCAGAGGGGGGTGAGTGTGGTTGAGAGCTCGTATTTGGCGTGCAGAAGGCGCCAGGTTCAATGTCCGACATCTCTGTTTTAAAAAGCATAGTGGGTAGCAGTGGTCTCATCTAGTGCGGGACCACTTCATGTGCCCAGTTTGTTTGACTTTTCTTTCAGTAATCTGGTTGCTACCCTGTTTCCCCGAAAATAAGACAGTGTCTTATATTAATTTTTGCTCCCAAAGATGCGCTAGGTCCTATTTTCGGGGGATGTCTTACTTTTGGGGAAAGACAGTAATTGTGAGTCAGCCAGACTCCGTCAGGGCAGAGTAAGCAGCAGGCAGCAGCGTGGGCTCTCTGATTTAAAGAGACCTCGCATTGCCTGAACAGCTCCGGCTGTGCTGCGGCCAATCAGTGAGCTACGTGGCAGCGCCCGCCGCTATGGTCCAGAGGAGTCAGACGCCTTACGGTAGCTTACGGGGGCATTATATTCCGGGGAGGCCTTATGTTCGGGGGAGGCCTTATTATCGGGGAGGTCTTATTTTTGGGGGGGATGCCTTATATTACAGCGAGAGGCAAAACTGGAAGTAGGTCTTATTTGGGGGGGATGTCTTACTTTCAGGGAAAGACAGTACTTGTGGCAATGATCTAACGCAGGGCGGCCCAACTTTCCATACCAAGTGTGCCTCAAGAGTAGTTGTGGCATGGAACCCATGGGCCGCACTCTGCCTTGTCATGTATGGGGAGAGAGCAAGCCCAGAATTCGGTGCCCCCTCCCCAGCCCTCACGCTGCCTTCCCAAAGCTGGGTAAACACTGCACTTGGCTTTGGGAAGGAGGAGGGAGATCTCTAGGACCCTGTCTGAGCCCTCACACCTCCTTCCTGAAGCCCAGGGCCTCAGTTACCTGGCTTTGGGAAGGTAGTGTGAGGACTTGGGGAGCATCAAACGTTGCCGATGACCTCCAAAAGAGGCTTGGGGGCATTGGACCACCCTGATGTAATCATGCAGGAACGGGGAACTTGATACTCTCTTGGAAAAAAAACTTGGGCTCCCCCTTCCAGGACATCTCTTCACTCATGTTAATGTTGACCACCGTAGGGGGTCTCTCTCTTCCTCACCAGCTGGGATGCTTCTGTCCACCATGATTGGACAGAATCAGACTTTACAAAATGAGGGTGGGGTGGGATGCGCATGTAACACGTGCTTCCTGTTCTGCATGCTTCTCCACCCAGACCCAAATCAGCCTCCTGTTGGTAATGAGGGAACAGCATGGACATGCCCATTCCAATAATGGTTTTGAATGAGAGGAACAAAGTGGGGGCCCCTCTTGCTTCATGTACTTACCTTAACTTCCACCCTCCCCTCCCCTCTTTATTATAAGCATTTAAGCCCTGAAAGGGAAATAATCTTGCCCGTGTTGGGCAGCTCAGCTATACACTGAGTAGGAATTTGAACCTGCCCGACCCAAGTTCAGGATTCTAACCACTGTCTTTTTGCAGTTGGCTTTCTTTGTTCTTGGATTCTCTTCTCAAGAGGGGTTTGTTTTGTTTTGCAGAAGGGTCACGTTCCTGAGGAGCCCAGTGAAAGCTCAAGTACCCCGACTCGGCTGACACCGCAGCTCCAAATGAAGCCCATGTCCAACAGGGAAAGGTGAGGAAGAAGGGCAGCTTCATTCCCTTGTCTCTTCCCAACAAGTTTCCCTCCCCCAGGGGGCATGAGCTAGATCAGGCTTCCTCAACCTCGGCCCTCCAGATGTTTTTGGCCTACAACTCCCATGATCCCTAGCTAGCAGGACCAGTGATCAGGGATGATAGGAATTGTAGTCTCAAAACATCTGGAGGGCCGAGGTTGAGGAAGCCTGAGCTAGATCTTCCCCAAAGCTGCATTTTGGCTCAGTTATTTCATTTTGATTTAAGAAATTTCTTCCCTGCCTTTTGTCATCAGAAAGTAAGAAGAACCTATCATTAGAGTCTTTTCCAACTCTGAAATTCTATGATTCTATGAAACTACCTCCTGCCAACCTAGCAATTCGAAAGCACATCAAAGTGCAAGTAGATAAATAGGTACCGCTCAGGTGGGAAGGTAAATGGCGTTTCCATGTGCTGCTCTGGTTCGCCAGAAGCGGCTTAGTCATGCTGGCCACATGACCCGGAAGCTGTTCGTCGGCTCCCTTGGCCAATAAAGCGAGATGAGCGCCGCAACCCCAGAGTCGTCCACGACTGGACCTAATGGTCAGGGGTCTCTTTACCTTTACCTATGAAACTACCACAGGATGGTTTGCAACATAATAGCATAAGCAACTTCATTTATTAGATTTTATTTTTTTTACCCACACTTTATCATATATATTTTTATTTAACAAAATGTATATACCACTTGATTGTAATGATACCTTGTAAGCGGTTTACAGGAAATATTAAAATTATGAGTAAAAACAATAAATTATCAATAAAAACATTTAGAAAACTGTTAGCATCAACAGTAAACTAAAAAGAGATTGAAACATATCACCATCCACATTTAGACTTGCCCAAACCAAAGTGGTTTCAGCAGGTCTCATAAGGTCCCAGGGCAGGTTACAGCAATAAAGTGCACACTTGTAAAACAAATGAAATAGTTACCACCGTAAAACAAGAAAATTGTAAAAACAAATTGAAACAGTTCCATGTATTGAAAGCAGTGCAAACATTTGAAAACAATTTCATATATAAGAACAGTTAAGATAGTCCCAGTACAGATGCAGACTGTTTGCAAATACAGTACAAAAATATGCATTCAGTATTCTCTCTCCCTCTCTCTACATAAAAACCTGTATATATAATTTCATAATTATTACTGATAATAATCACTATTACGTGATATCAGGTAATACACAGTAGTACGTAATACATGATGGGCAATACTTAACAAGCAGCTGTGTGAAATTATTCACACCTCATGCCATCCCACAATTGAGAAAGCTTTAGCTATGACTTTGCACAATGTTCTAAACCATGGTTTGCAAACGGCTGGCCAATAAGGATTTTTTTAAAAGGTGGTTTGGTGAGATGTTAGAATTGACAAACCACAGACTCATTGCTGCCTCCCCAGAGACAACTGCATTATATAAAAGCTGAATGGGTGGGGAAATGGAAGCAGACAAGCAGGTCTAAATCATGGCTTTATTAAGCTGCTCAGGCTGTGATTATGTGTTCCAAATCACGATCAGAACGAATCATGGATTGGTAGGTCTGAGTCGAGCCTTTCTACAGAAATGGCCCAACCCTTGCTTTTAACCTGTGCCTCCCTGGCATCTGTCTGAAGCTTCCCTTACTTGGTCTTTATTCCTGACCCTTCCTCCTCCTCCTCTTCCCAGTCTGATCTCGTGTAGATTCCAACCCCTGAGAGCAGGGATCTCTCACTACTAAGCTGTGGCGATGTGCTGCAAATATCCCGCAGCAGCCAACCTCGGAAGGCGAAGAAAGCCTTTTATTTCAGCCCCCACCTCTTCTCTTCCCCATCCCTCATCTTTATTTGTGCTTCCCCAAGGAATTTTGTGCTGAAGCATCATGTTTTCTTGGTGCGCAATTGGGAGAAGATCCGGCAGAAGCAAGAGGAGGTCAAGCACGCCAGCGACAACCTTCAGTCCGCCTCGTTATACACCCGCTGGAATGGGATGTGTCGGGATGATGGCAATATAAAATCTGGTCAGTGCCCCTGTTGCAACTGGTGTGAATCTCCCAGCCTTTCCCCATGTCTCCTGGATAAGCGATAAGCATTCCGTGAACCTTAACCTTTCTGAAATCAGTCTTGCAAAAAGTTGCCATCCTGTCTGTCTCAGATATTTGTGACCTAATGAACCAAGCTTCAAACCTCCTTTTCCGAGTCGCCTAAAAGTGTTTCTGCCTTGCCACAAGCAATTGGCCAAGCAGTGCCCTGACCACATTTTACCCTTTGCGTTGCATTCAACTAAAATTTGATATCCAGCAGCAGTGGCATGATATATTCAAAGCCTCCACTCTGTACAATGAGAGTTGCTGGTTTTTAAGTCCCTCAGACATACATGTTGTTCAGAGGAGAGGAAATGGGAAGGTAGCTCAGTAGCAGATCAGGAAGTCGCAGGTTCTCTAGTTAGCTGCCTCCCAGTAGGGTTGAGAGAGACGGAAACCCTGGAGAGCTGCTGCTTGTCAGCGCAGACAAAACCAAACTAATTGGGCCGGTTGCTTCCTGTGTTCCTGCGGGCTTCGACTAAAGAGGCGTCTCTCCCTCCCCTCTCTTTTTCAGATGTCTTCATGACACAGTTCTCTGCCCTGCAGACTGCCCGCTCAGTGCGGACACGGCGGCTGGCTGCGGCCGAGGAGAACATCGAAGTGGCGCGGGCCGCACGCCTCGCGCAAATCTTCAAGGAGATCTGCGACGGGATCATCTCGTACAAAGGTGATGGCTGCCAAGGAGCTGATCATTTGACAGGCTCCACAATCCTGTGTTGCTGGGTTTCCAGAGGGAGGAGAGCTTGAGTGTAGGATTTCAGGGGTTCAGTGATGAGTGGCTCATGGGTGAGAGCAGGAGCTACTTTGGGTGGAGGCTTTGCATCCCTGGCATCTTCAGATGGGGCTGGGAAGGACCCCGGTCTGAAAAGCTGCAGAACTGCTGCCCAGCCAGTGTCAGCAGTGACACTGAGTGAGGTGGACCCAGTGGTCTGATCCTGTATTAGGCAGCTTCTCATACACTTCCTTGGCTTTTGCAGCATTTGCTGTGGGGTGGCCAGCCTCTGTCTCTCCGTCCGTCACCCATGTGTTTGATACACATGCTGCTCCCACCTCCTTAGTCTTGAATTGTAAAGAGCTGTAGAAGAAGGGGCTGTAGCTCTAGAAGTAGTGGACAGAATTTGAGGGAGGGGGGAAGGGAGTACACAGCGGGTGGAGGAAATTCATCGGAACACCAGAAGAGCCTGTCTGCTGGATCAGACCAAAAGGCCCATCTATCTTGCCGTGGCCCCACCTGAGCCCACAAGAAGGGCATGAACTCGAACAGCACTTGCCAAAAGGGCCCATTTTAAGAAACGGTAAATTGCATTGCCTCTTAATTTTGGCTTGTGATGTAGCTGTGACTTAGGCAAGTCAGGGACTAAGGGGCACGTGTTTCTTTCCCACATATAGTTCCTCATAATTTCTCCTTCCAAATAACGCCCGCCCACCCCAAAAACTACCCATGACCAACCATACTGTAAAACCCCTGTGGCAACTGCTCTGCATCCCTCTGCTTCCCTTACAGATTCCTCCAGACAGCTGCTTGCAACTCCTTTGCTGAATCTTCCCCCGAAGAAAAAGTAGGTTTTTAGCATTCTCCGAAGGGGGAGTGGTGGAGAATCTGTGATTTTACAAATAGATTTCATGTCATTCCTCCAATACGGGCTTATCAGTAACCTTTCACATTTCCACCCCTGCCTGGTATAGAAACGCAGATTACTATGAGAAGATCTCGGACCCCCTTGACCTCACCACCATCGAGAAGCAGATCTTGACAGGCTACTACAAAACTGTGGAAGCTTTTGACGGCGACATGCTGAAGGTCTTCCGCAACACTGAAGTGAGTTTGCTGTTGTGTTGGCAGAGGAAGGCACTTGGTTCTAGCAGAGGGTCCCAGCTGGTCCTTTGAGAGTCAGGGTGTATTCATTAATTGCCTTCAATACAATTGTCTCTGAAATGCTCAAGTTCTGGGGTGGAGACCTTGCGACACCAAATAACACAGTAGAGGAAGGGCCTCAGGGGAGTGCCTTTCCACCACCCCACTCCTGAGAACCCCGCCTAACCCTAGTGAACTTATACAACTCCCATTCGAGGCTGGGCGGACTCTTGAATCAGAAGCCACCGCCCTTGTGTCTTGCGGATACGCTGTAATGTTCTGTTGCAGTGCCCACTTGTTACTTGTGCTGGAAGAAAATGAACCAAGCTGGGAGGGACTGGTGGGTATGAAGGAGAAGGTGATGGGACCGGGGCAGAGGGCGCCTATGTCAGAGTTTTATGGCAGCAAAGATTGGAGCAGGAAGGGCATTTCAGTGGGGCTGGGAAAGGCTCTGAGTTTCTGGACTTTTGTCTTCTGCGCAGAAGTACTATGGCAGGAAATCCCCGATTGGGCGGGACGTCTGCCGGCTGCGGAAGGCCTACTACAACGCCCGCCACGAGGCAGCTGCCCAGATTGATGAGATTGTCGGAGAGACGGCGAGCGAGGCGGACAGCAGCGAGACCTCCATGTGCGAGAAGGAGAGCGGGCACGAGAAGGACGAGGACGTGATCCGCTGCATCTGTGGCTTGTACAAGGACGAAGGGCTCATGATCCAGTGCGACAAGTGCATGGTGAGGGCAGGTTGTGCGCTCCTCTCCCTCACAAGACGGGGCTGCGTTCTTGCTGAAGATGAGAAACGTGCTCACATGTAGCCCCTGTACCTGGCCCTGTTCTGTCAAAAAGCAAGGTCCAGACCAATGGCTGGATTCCTTCCTCTATAGCAGCCTGGTATTGGTGGGCCAGAGGAATCCGAACCTATCAGAACAGAGGTGGGCCCCCTGAGGCCCTTCTTCATGCGCCTCCTCCACAAGAGGGCTGGAGGGTAGCAACACGGGAATGGGCCTTTTCGGTGGTGGCTCCCCATTCGTGGAACGCTCTCCCCAGGGAGGTTTGACTGGCACCTTCATACACCTTTAGGCGCCAAGTAGAAATTTCCTCTTCAACCAGGCCTTTGGCTAATTGACATTTGATGCCCTTTTAAATGTGTTGTGCGAGGGAGCATTATTGGTTTGTTGATGGTCTTACCTTTACTATGAATTTTGTAGTTTTTATATTGTAATTTTATGTTGTGAACCACCCTGAGATCTAGGGGGGAAGGGCGGCACATAATAATAATAATAATAATAATAATAATAATAATAATAATAATAATAATTTAATAATATAGAATGAGTCAGACCACTGGCACATATGAGTCAGTATTTTCTACTCTGCTTGACATTGACTCTCTGGCATCTCAGGCAGAGAGCTTTATCCATCCCTGATAATCTGATTTTAAGATGCTGTTACGTTGCTTTTAGGCTGCATTATTTGAGTTAAAAAATCTTAAAACTGTTCAGAAATGCTTTAAAATAAATAAAACTCATCTTCTGATGCTTTGGGGTGGATCTCCTTTTCTAATGTGTCTATTTTCTCCTGTAGGTCTGGCAGCACTGTGACTGTATGGGGGTGAACTCTGACGTCGAACACTACTTGTGTGAGCAGTGTGAACCTCGCACGGTGGATAGGGTAAGCCGCCTTCGCTTGCCCAGAACTGGGCAGGGTGACTTTGAAACCCTCACGCCATTGGCCTCTTCATTTTTCACACAGCCGGGCTGTTTCAGTGGCTTTCTCCTCTAAGGAAGCCTGGGAATCATAGCCCTCCAGCGTTCAAGTGTTCTTCACAAAACCACAGTCCCTAGGGTTCCATGGAGGGTGCAGGCTTTATTAGTGCTGCGTCTGCGTTCATCTTGGTTTCTAAACGTAGTCAGGATGACAAGACGTTGCCTTTTTCTTTCTCGCAGGAGGTTCCTATGATTCCCCGACCTCATTACGCCCAGCCTGGCTGCGTTTACTTCATCTGTCTGTTACGGGACGATCTGTTGCTACGTCAAGGTGAGTGTGTTGACTTCCTGGGGGGCGGGAGGGAAATTCATAATATTCAAAGTTTTTAAGAAGGCAGCCAAAACAGGTTGTAGCCAAGCAGAAGCATAGGAACATAAACTATACATAAAAATAATACATAAAGATAAAAACTTGACCTATACAATAAATAAAGCTTACATAAAACAGGAACCTTAAATCTCAAGGGCAGTCACATAGATTGTCTAATTTTAGCAGCCTTCTCTGCAAATTTAGCTGCGTTGAACATTACAGACTAGTCCGAACCAGACAACAGATACTTAATCCTATCCATATTACTGAGGATTGGAGTCGCAGCTGAAGATTTCTAGGTGTTTCATACAATTCACAGTATAGCATAGAGTGCCCGCTGCCTTCTCCCCTCCAGGGTCTACCTCAAACACAAAAGCACTAATTCTGGGGATTTGGATTAATTAAGAGGCAGCCGAGAGAGTCCTTTGGGACATCCATCCCCTCTCTCGTGACGGCTGTTTGTCAAGGTGCTTGAGCCTGCCTCGCTCACTGATTCAGGGTATCAATAGGTGAGACATTAAGCGAGTTAGAAATCTTGGGTCACCTAAGCACTGAGGCCACCTGGTCCGACTGGCAGCAGCTCTCCAGGTTGTTTCCTCAGCCTCTGAAATCGGGGCTCTGTGGTGGTAGTTGGGTAGGAGGAAGGGAATTAGGCAGCTTTTATGGAAAAGTCATGGTATTAGAATCTCAGAATTGTAGCGTCAGAAGGGACCCCATCTTGTCCAACCCCCTTGCAATGCAGGAATCTCAACTAAAGCATCCATGACAGATGGCCATCCGACCTCTGCTTAAAAGCCTCCAAGGAAGGAGAGTCCACAACCTCCCGAGGGAGACTGCTCCACTCAACAGCTCTTAGCCACAAAGACTAAATGGGCCACCCCTGTTCATTGGCAGGATGTCTCTGAATGCTTAATTGTTCAAAACCAAACAGGGGAGACCCATTGCCCTTAAGCCCCTGCTTTGTGGGCTTCTACTTAGCCACTAAAGGAAACGGGATGCTAGACTGAACAGAAGCTTGGTCTGATCTAGCCGGCTTCCTAGTTGGAGACGCCATTTCAGTGAACCTGGCAGTTCTTCTTACACGCAGCCCATGCTTGCAACTGCTGAGCCACCTCTGCTACTGCCACTCAGATTGTTAGGCTTCTGTAAATCCACCCTGCTGGGGTATGAGAAAGCCGCTCTGATACGCCCTTCCTCACCCCATCAACAGGTGACTGCGTGTACCTGATGAGAGACAGCCGAAGGACCCCGGACGGCCACCCTGTCCGGCAGTCATATCGCCTGCTCTCCCACATCAACAGAGAGAGACTCGACATCTTCCGTATCGAAAAGCTCTGGAAGAACGAGAAGTAAGTCCCAGCCCCACCTTGCTTAAAAAAAGCGGAGCTCCATCTCCCTGACCTTTGGTGGGAGACCAGCCACATTGGACTCCGTCAAAAACGTGTCATCAGAGAATTTTCCCATCCCTGTCCCTCCCATGCATGAAAGTAGCAGGTGGTGGCAGTTCATGAAGCCGTAAGATTTTCCCACCTCTTTTCCTGTCGTGAGCAAACTAAAGAGGTGGGTAACCTATAACTAACACACACACACACATCAAATGTTGCTGGACTCCCATGATCCCCAGCAAGAATAGCCAGCTGCAGTTGTAAGCCAGCAAGACCTGGAGGGTTGGAGGACATCATTTATTGGGTGACATCATTCTCCTCCTTTGGCGGATGTGTCCAATGTAGACAGGAGGTTCAGCTAAGCCCTGTCTCCAGAGACCAATGAGAGGTTCACAGGATGTCGTCATGCTCCTCCACTAGTGTGCTCTTACTGCACTGAGAAATGGCTGCAGTTCAGATCTTTATCTTCAGTCTTAGGCTTGGCTGGTCTGAACTTCAGCACTCATCACCCATAAATATATTTGTTATTTATAATGTATATTTATATACTTATGCCACCATACGCACACACACACATATGTGTGTGTGCCATCAAGTTACACGAAATATTATGGTGCATGTACAACAATCTACAAGTTCGGAAAAGCACAAAATGCCATAAAAGCCAAATTATTAAAATGAATGGCTAATCAAGAAAGTTTAGACAGCTGTCTAAATCATTCAGCATAAAAACATCTTTGAGAGATGCCTAAAAACTGAAAAGTAGGGTGCCTGCCAAATCTCTGCTGTAAAATGTGTTTTTCCGCATGGCAATGATCAATTCCCAGCTTCTAGTTGAGGCCTGGCAACGAGTACACACTTAAAACTTAATTATATTTAACAGCGATCGTATTAAGCTCCTCCGTAAACACAGATTCATTTGCAGGCAACCAGGAGGGAGAGGAATAAAAGCCAAGCTCCCTTACTGAGGTCACCTTGGGTCTGGCTGGGACTCTCATGAGTCAGTGCTCCATCGTCAGCATTCAAACCACCTCTCCTCTCAGCTCATCTATTGTGTCAGAATCCCAGGGCTTGTGGCTGTCAGCCTAGCAAAAGGGAGCAAATTCTGTAGAGGACGGGGAGGAAGAAGAAGAAGAAGAAGTGTGTGGGTGCGTTGGGTCTGTCATCTCGGCTCCAATGGAAACACCTCCTTCCTTTTTTCCTCCTTATATCAGGGAGGAACGGTTTGCCTTCGGCCACCACTATTTCCGTCCACATGAAACGCACCACTCCCCGTCCCGGAAGTTCTACCACAACGAGCTGTTCCGGGTACCGCTGTATGAGATCATCCCCTTGGAGGCCGTGGTGGGCACCTGCTGCGTCCTGGATCTCTACACCTATTGCAAAGGCAAGTCAACGCTCCCGGCGGCCTGGAGCCACTTGGTTTTTCTTTCCAGGGGGACCTATGATCCCAGGCTGTTGTGCTCCCCAGCACAGTGCCAGGTGTAAATAGGTAAAGGCTCCCGTTTGAGCCCTGAAATACCCCCTTCAGCAGCCTGTACACACTCTTCACAGTTCTGGTTGTGTCCTGTCTAAAAAGGAGATGCTAGAGCTGGGAAAAGTGCAAACCATAGAACAATAGAACCATTAAGAGTCATCTAGTCCAACCCTCTGCAGCGCAGGAATATTTTTGCCCAATATGGGGCTTGAACCCCCAACCCTGAGATTATGGAACAACAAAGAAATGATTGGGGCAAAGATGAGGGTGAGCATCTTCCTCACAGGGAAATCCAAAGCATTTTCTTTTTAACGGTCAGGGAGGAGGCACCATCAGAAGTTTATAAAATTATGCACAGTGTAGAGAAAATGAATGCAGAGAAGTGTTTTTCTTTCCCTGCTGCTTCGAGCTCCGGAGAGCCACCCATTTAAATCACTCTTGACGGTAAAGGCCAATAAAGGAGGATTCTGGACCAGACAGGAGGTATCCGCCTAAAATTCACAGGAGGATCGTTGAAATTAGTGGAGCGAAAGCTGTTCATGCCCATTAATTTCAGTGGTTCTGCCACCGTATCTGATGATGGATCGTAGCTCTCAGGTGACATTAAAATAAGATGGCTGGTAGACCTCTGTGAAGCTTCTGTCAACAGCTGCTTATAGCTGTGATGATTGAATGGAATCTCTGAACGCCAGTTGCTGAGAAGAGGGGATGGAGGACACAGCCCAGACATCGGCAACCTAAGGCCCATGGGCCGGAAGCAGCCCATGAGGGTCGCTTAACCGGCCCATGAGCTGGCCCCAAACCAAGCTGCCTGCTTGGTGAGTCCCCACGCGCTGCACTAAACTGGCGCAGCGCGTGTGGGGACTTTCTTCTGCGGCTCCGGAAATTGCTTCTGCACATGCCCAGAGACCGGTAATTGCTTCTGCACAAGCGCAATTTCTGATGTCTGGGCATGCGCAGAAGCAATTTCTGGCACCACGGACGTGAACAGATGTGATTTCCTGCATCTGGGCATGTGCAGAAGTGATTTCCGGTGCCACGGACATGTGCAGACGCGATTTCCAGCATCGCACTGCGCCATTCCGGCTCATGGGGGAACTCGGCGGGAGTGGTCTGGCCCATGCCCAGTAAGAATTGCTGACCCCTGACACATTCTGTGCCTCTGGTCTACTCAGGAGTATCAGCTTGGTCCTCTGTAGAAAACTGGCTGCTGGGCCCTTTTGGTCTCGTCCAACAGCACAGACTTAACTTCCGTTCCCTGTAGAACACAGACCACAGAAAGCTGCCTCATGCCGAGTCATTCCTTTCTGCATCTTACTCAGCATTGTCTACCCGTTGACTGGCAGCATCAGCAGCTCTCCAGGGATTCAGGCAAAAGTCTGTCTCAGCCCTACCTGGAGATGCCAGGGATTGTACCTCGGACCTTCTGTATGCAGAGCAGATGCTCTGCAACTGAGCTGTGGCCCTTCCATACATGTATCTGCTTTAGCCTGGGCGCCAGCACCTGCAGGAGGCAGGCAGTCCTTGCTGCGTCTATGTGCTGAGGGTTAAGTGAGCCAGTTTTAGCTACTCACCAGGCAGACACACGCAGCAGAATTACCTGCCCTCGGATGTGGCTAACCTGAAAGCGAATTGTGCTGAAAACCAGAAGGTTGGCCCCCAATTCTTAACCACTTCCACATGCTAAACCTTCATTTGGAGGTAAGAATAAAGAAGGAGTTGTTTTTCTTTTTAAATGCGGGGACAAACATTTGCTTCCGTCCAGGGAAAGTTGCAGTAACAAGGATTAAAAAGACAATATCCTGCAGTTTTGCGAGGGTGGCAAGTTCCTTTGGTTTTTAAAAACCCTCTCCAGCCCTGCCTGGAGGAATTTGGAACAGCTAAGCTCCGTAGTCGTGCTTATTTTGATTCTTGGCACGCTGCCTCACCTGATATTCTTGCTGTGCCAAAACTCCCTACAGGAAGGCCAAAGGGGGTGAAGGAACAGGATGTCTACATCTGCGACTACCGCCTCGACAAGTCAGCCCACCTTTTCTACAAGATCCACCGGAACCGCTACCCAGTCTGCACCAAGTCCTACGCCTTCGACCACTTCCCCAAAAGGATGACGCCGAAGAGAGACTTTTCGGTGAGCGGCTCCACGACTTCTCTCTCTGGCATCGAGAGGAATCCTAACCCACACACTAAAACTCTGCTTTCATTTAGTTTGTTACAAGCGAACATCAGTAACCACAAACTGGTTGTTCCTACGGACACAAGGGTGGAATAATAAGGTTAAGCCACAGGCAACTCCAATCAGAGCATCTCTCTTAAGTTGCCACCCTTTGCAGGAAGCTGCCATCTCCCGGATGAATTCAGACCTGATTTCCTTTGACTTCAGATCTGATTTCCTTTGCAGCAGTGGCAAGAGTGGGGGGGGGTCTTCCAAGCTGTACATTGATAAGCATTATAGCATAATCACATTCTCACCCCCCCTCAATTCCACATACTTTACCACTGAGCTTCAAGTTAAATAACTTAAGATGCCAGCTCTCATGCTGCTGAATATGTAGGGTGGAATTAAAGAGGAGCATGGGAATCTGCCCCCTACCATGTCAGACGATTGGTTTAGCTGTGTTGACACTGACTGACAGCAGGTCTCCTGGGTTTCAGACAGGGAGTCTTTCCTAGCCGTACCCAGGGATTTGAACCTGGAACCTTCTGCAAAGCAAAACAGGTGCTATTTCTCTGCGCTTACAGCATTAAGCCTCCTCTGAACTTTCACTTGGTTGTCTTTTACTCTCCATTGCAGCCTCATTATGTACCAGACAACTACAAGAGGAATGGAGGCAGGTGAGTTGCCTTAGCTTCTTTTGGCTCCTTTTTTCCTTTTTCCTTTTTTTTTAGGGCCTTCAGTGTGGTGGGTGCTTCCGCAGAGACCTTTTTGGAGCTCCTGCACTCAGTTGCTTAACTGCAGCACAAATGGCACCTCCCTTGCCTTCCTTTGAGTTAGACAGGATGGGAGCAAGAGCAGCTTAGCTTGCCTGCGACACTTAAGCAGTACAGAGAAGGCATCCTGCAAGGCCGCTAGCAGAAAGCTGAGGCAGCATGCAAGTGGGGTGTGGTGCTCCCTCAGTAGAAATGACTCTGGGCAGTTCAGGGACAGGATCATAGAAAGAGGGGCTTTGTCCCTCAACCCCCCCCCCCCAAGCTGATAGGATGGTGGTAATAAAGTGAGGCATGCCATAACCCAGGATTCCCACAACTCCGGGTCACCAGTGGAACTTGGCAGCAAGTTGACGGCAAGCAAAAGAAGGTGTTTTCACTATACTTATACTTGTTTAAAGGATGTTTGCTCTGCTCTTGAGCAAATTTTCAAAAACCTCCCAGAGCAGTAGTGAGGCAGCCACTCTCAGAGGTCTGGAAAAAAATCACTGCTCCAAATGGAGCAGAAGTGACACACCTGCCCAGTGTGTGTGTGTGTGTGTGTGTGTGTGTGTGTGTGTGCTTTCCTCCAAGCCCCGCTCCCCAGTGTGGTGTTCCTCTGAGGAGCAGCTGCTGCCTTAAACAGAGTGAGACCATTGACTCCTATAGCCTGGCATTGTCCACAAGGACTGGCAGTGGCTCTGCCAGGTTTCACGCAGGGGTCTCTCCCAGCCTCACCTGGAGATGCCATTGGGGTTTGGAGTGTTTTCTATGCAAAAGCCCAGAGTGCTGTACTAATAATTAATAATAATAATAATTTTTTACTTATACCCCACCCTTCCTGGTCAGGGATGTGGGTGGCGCTGTGGGTTAAACCACAGAGCCTAGGACTTGCTGATCAGAAGGTCGGCAGTTCGAATCCCCGCGACGGAGTGAGCTCCCGTTGCTCGGTCCCTGCTCCTGCCAACCTAGCAGTTCAAAAGCACGTCAAAAGTGCAAGTAGATAAATAGGTACCGCTCTGGCGGGAAGGTAAACGGCGTTTCCGTGCGCTGCTCTGGTTCACCAGAAGCAGCTTAGTCATGCTGGCCACATGACCCGGAAGCTGTACGCCGGCTCCCTCGGCCAATAAAGCGAGATGAGCGCCGCAACCCCAGAGTCGGTCACAACTGGACCTAATGGTCAGGGGTCCCTTTACCTTTACCTTCCTGGTTCAGAAAACCGGGCTCAGGGTGGCTAACAACAAATTTAAAACACTACTGAGACACACACACTGCTCACAACCTGAAGTAGTGCAGCCCAGAATTTTGCCACTTCATTTCTGTGCAGGTACATTCTCGATTGGTTTCTGTGACCTCTTATGTAGGAAGACTGGGGGTATGTGGCGGGGGGGGGGGATTGCCTCCCAAACATGACCCCTTTCAGAGATCTAGAGAGGAAGGATAGGGAGTCCTCAGCACAGGAGTGCAATCTGCAGCAGCAGTGTGCATCCCTCCCATGTGTGTGAGAGAGAGAGAGGGAGGACCATGTTGGAAGGTTCTCCCCCTGACATGTGGCTGACATCTCCTTTCTCAGGTCATCTTGGAAGTCTGACCGTTCCAAGCCCCAGAACAAAGACCTGAGCCAAGAGGAGGACCCCCTGCCGCTGATGGAAGATGTGATCGTAAGTCAGGACCAGGCTCCCAGCGAGCCGGCGCCCAGCCTGGAGGAGCCAGAGAAAGAGGCGCCCCCCCAGGAGAGTGGCGGCGAGGTGGAGAAGAAGGTGGAGGAGAGCAGCCCCGTCCCCAGGCGGCCCTGCACCCCGGAGGAACGCAGGCACATGCAGCGAGAGAGGCTCAACCTCATCCTCCTCACCCTCCTAGAGAAAATCCCAGGGAAAAATGGTAAGAGGCAAGAGCGCAGCCCCCCCTGTTCTCCCCCCCCCCATTCCCCTCTCCAGAAACCTCTTTTAAAGTTAGAGGATTGTTAGTAATGTGTAGCTCCCAATTTTTATTTATACCCCGCCCTCCCCAGCCAAGACTGGGCTCAGGGCGGCTAACAACCTATAATAAAAATAAGTTTATTAAAATAATAATAATAATAATAATAATAATAATAATAATAATAATAATAATAATAATAATAATAATAATTTATTATTTATACCCCGCCCATCTGGCTGGGTTTCCCCAGCCACTCTGGGCGGCTTCCAAAAGAATATTAAAATACTATGATACATCAAACATTAAAAGCTTCCCTAAACAGGGCTGCCTTCAGATGTCTTCTAAAAGTCTGGTAGTTGTTGTTCTCTCTGACATCTGGTGGGAGGGCGTTCCACAGGGAGGGCGCCACTACCGAGAAGGCCCTCTGCCTGGTTCCCTGTAACTTGGCTTCTCGCCAAGTTATACATTAAAACATTAAGATGCAGCCTCTTCACAGGAGGAGAAAGGAAAAGAGAGAGGGGGAGGGAATCAAACTGAATCTAAGCCAAAGGCCAGGCAGAACAACTCTGTCTTACAGGCCTTGTGGAAAGAAATCAGATCCCACAAGGCCCTGGTCTCATAAGACAGAGCGTTCCACCAGGCCGGAGCCAGTGTTGAAAAGGTCCTGGCTCTGGTTGAGGCTAATCTAACTTCCTTAGGGCCTGGGACCTCTAGGGTGTTGCTATTTATGGACCTTAAGGTCCTCCGTGGTACAGAGCAAGGCTGGTGGGGGGCATGGTCTGAGGGAGAGAGGCGTCTGCCCCCTGGGTCTGAGGTTCTTCACCAAGTAGCAAAGCATCTTTCTTTGGTTCCAAGAGCGTTTGCTCTCTTAAGTCCACACTGTTATTTCTCTTTGGTGCGTGTGTCTCTTCCAGCCATTGACGTCACGTACCTGCTAGAGGAAGGTTCGGGGAGGAAGCTGCGGCGGCGCACTCTGGTTCTTCCCGAGAGCAGCTTTCGGAAGTGACGCTGTGCCCCGGGGACAGAGGCTGCGGCCTGGAGTTTTCCGCTGTCGGATTGTGCGTGAGACGGACTTGGACGGGCGAGGCTTTGCCGACTTCCTGTGCCTCTGCAGTGTGCATTGAGGGCATCAGGTGGGCAAGAGGAAACTGACACACACACACACAAAACCCCCCACAGTTCTGTAGCACTTAGAAGAAACGGTTGGGCAGGCGTGCCACCCTGCCCCTTCACCCGCGGCCTGCCTGGCAGTGGTCTTACGATGTGTGTGGTGTCGGGCGTGCCTTGTTGTCAATGTTGAGGTACTAAGGAAAAAAACACACCT
This sequence comes from Podarcis vaucheri, assembly GCF_965113315.1. Taxonomy (NCBI): domain Eukaryota; kingdom Metazoa; phylum Chordata; class Lepidosauria; order Squamata; family Lacertidae; genus Podarcis; species Podarcis vaucheri. Next base: position 10,689,480 of record NC_138754.1, on the reverse strand, counting down.
TGTGGTTCTTTGTCCAAGACGGTCAAATTTTAGTTTAACTTATTCCCCTCCACCCTCCCCGCCCCAGCGTCCCTGCGCCAGAGGGAGGGGAAAGGGGGGGTGTATAAGGTGGGCGGGTTGGTGAACCGGTTCGGAACCACGCTCTTTCCGGAGGAACCCACATCGTTTCTCCTTCAGCTGGCGCAACAGTCTGATTTGGGAAGTTGTTTGGGAGGGCGGAGGTGACGGCATGAGGAAGTGTCCGGGCCCTGAGGGGCCGAAGATACAGGGGTGGGGGGCTGCAAGATCTTCGATTTTGCGCAAGATGCAACAGAGGAAGTGTGGCGCTCTGAGCGCGAGGGGGCTGTCAGACATTCTGTGTGGGAAGCGCCCCATCGCCACGGACTTGAAATGAAAGCACTTGGTTCTGCGTTCTGCACCTCGGGGTGGGGGTGGGGTGGGCGGTCAAGGAGAACAACGGTGGTTTTAATTTCTCTCTCTATCCCCCCCCCTTTTATTTTGCTGCAGAAGATTTTTTATAAAGCCAAGTCCACCCTGTTTTACTTATTTTTCGTTTTAGTGTTTTCGGTTGGGTTTTATATATAAATATATATATATATATATATATATAAGAAAAAAGAAAAAAATTAAATAAGCTGTGGTTCTTGTGTGTCCAGTGCATTGTGAAAACTTTCAAAGACAAAAAACAAAGGAAAACTGTCAAAACAACAAAAGCAAACAGACAAAAACCAACCTTTCACTACACGAACCGTCAAGCAGTATTTTCTGAGCGCGTATTTGTTGTGAAACTGTAGACTATTATCCACTGATTAACACTACTCTTTGTGTTTCTTTTTTTTTTTAAGAAAAAGAAGAAAAAAATATATAAAACCTGTACAGCTTAAAAGCGTCCCGTCTCTTAAAGAGACAGTGTATTTTACTCTTCCCGCCTCTCTCTCTGCCCTTAATCCAAGGAGGGGGGTGGATTAAAAAGACACAAGTGTTAACTCTCGTCGGCTGCAGCGAAGGAACCGTTTCCTTGCTTTTGACGCAGTAGGGTGTTCAGCCGCCCTAGTTGCTGTCGTCCGGTGCCAGGCCCAAGGGAGGGGCGTCACTCCGTGATGACGTACCACATGTCCCCCTCCCTCCGGACACCAGCAACTTACGGGCAGATGCACGGGCAAAGGGAGCTGGCAGTTAGGCATACACTGGCCCTTTAAACGTGGCTTTGCTCTCAGTCTCTCTTTGGCGTTCATATGCATATTATGGTCCTGTTTTAGATGTCCTTACGAAAGAATCCCGTTTTTAAATGTGCCAAGTTGTATATATCTTAAATCTTCCTCTCTCTTCCTCCCCCTTCCTTTGCTGTGTGGTTGTAAAGCAATATGGTAGCTCTCTCTCACAATCTCTCTCCGTGTTCCTTCCCGACGGACCAACCTTTGTCCTGATTGTACATTCTCGTCGACTATATAATCCTTATTTTACTCTTCGTTTGGAACAATAACAACAACAAAAGGGTCCATTCCATTCAAATTTTAACCTGGCGATTTAAAAAAAAAAAAAGTTTGGGGTGGGGGCGGGGGGCAAGAGAGGGGTGGGAAAGAAGAGGAGGAGGGGGGAAAGCATATTTTATTAAAAAAAAGAGAAGACAAATAAGAAAATAGTTTGGAATATTTTCTTACTGTAGAGAAGCATTGTACAGGAGAACCCTGAGTATTAAATACTCATGTGTGTCGTAGGGGGGAAAAAAGTTTTTAAAAAATCGCATGTCTGAAAAATCTTTTGAGTCGCTCCATTTAGTTCAAAACGGGGGGGAAATCATCATCTCAAAATGGTGTTAAACACTAAAAAAAGAAAGGAAAAATAACATGAGAAGTCCTTTTAAAGAAGAATAATGAAAAGCTTGCCCTGATGCGAGACACTAGCTCTGCCATTTTATCTTTCTTTCGTTGAAAGACTAAAAACAATGTTTTTTAGACAATCAAATTCTAGGTAAGTGCGAAGAATTTGTTGGTTTTGGGTTTTTTTTAAGTTTTTGGTTTTGTTTTCTTACTGGTGTAGAAAATTACTGACTTTTTAAAAAAAAATCTGGGTGGGTGGGTGGCTTATTTTGTATTAACTGAGGAGACTGGCAGCGTTTCACCTGATCGCTGATGGAAGCCCAGGAAAATGGGGAGGGAAAAGCACTACGTTTGTTGCAAATATAGATACGAACTCTTTTTAGTCTGCATGGGGATAGGCCGTGTGGTTGCTGAGGAGAAATGCTGCTAAGATATTTCCTTTTTACAAGAGCATATCTAAATAGACCATTGTTTTGATGTTAATCTTTGTAAATTATGTATTACCAATTTTAACATTGGATGTAATTGCATAAAAGGCCTGCATCTCAAATACTGAGAGATTCTAGTATTAAATGGAAAAAAATGTTTCCTATTCAATGGCTTGGGTGTTTTTCTTTTTCACTTGTTCTGCACTTTTGTACACAAACATGTATCTTCCTATATACATAAAAATGTAAGGTTGTTGTCACGTTGCAGTTCACACGGCTGCCAGTAGGTGGTACATGACTCATCATGTTACATCCCTGGCCTTGTGTGGAGAAATGCCTTCTTTTTTATTTGCTAAGTGGTTTCATTAAATACACATATCTAATTGGCACAGAGAGTCGCATCTCCGAAGCTCAGATTTTACCTAAGCCTTTGTCATATCTTCGCTCCCTGGATTTTATTTTATCTTTCTTGATGTATTAAGAAATCAAACAAGCCTCTTTAATATTTTCTCATTAGGGAAACAGGTGGCACCTTTTATGGATTTTTATTTTCCCAAAAGGAGAATCATAAAAGTATGTACAACAGAACTCCACATTTTTTGAAGGTTTTGTTTCAACATATGACCACAAGGGGAAGGTTCTGGTCTTTTGACAGACACACATCAATACTGTAAAAAGTGCATCCAGTCTGTTCATTGAGCTTTCCATCTGGATTTGTTTGCAAGACGACGTTGACTATTCAATGCACATTCATTCTGGTTTGCCCCAAAGGTTGGATGCTGCAACATCAAAACAAGCGTGTCATCCCATGCTCTCCAGTGTGTTCCTGCCTAAACTTTCTTTCCTGCAACAATTCCAAACTTTTGGGGCAGCTGGTTTGTTGTGCAAGACCCTCCCTGCATACTAGAATTGCACAACTTGGATTGGCCAGTGTGTGATTGAATCCTGCCCATAACTAGTGACCATTCCCCTTAGTGTTCCTAGCTCAGCTTTGGAAGTGGCTGTGAATACAAGATGTTTGCCTTAGATCTGCTAGAGCAGGGGGAATTGGGTTGATATTTATTAAAAGGGATGCCCAACAGCTCCAATTATATACCTGGCAAGATGCAGGTCACAGAAAGGAAATCTCGTAGCGTAGAAAGTACAGCCAGATGTGGCTGGGAGACTAGCAGGCCTTGATTCACCGTTGGCTTATTGGGAGGGGAGAGGGAAAGTGGGATGGGCTGCAGCTCAGTAGTAGAGCATCTGATCTGAATGTAGACGGTCCTAGATTCAGCTTCCTCCATCTCTAGGTAGGGCCTGGAATGTCCCCTGTCTGAGACTATGGGGATGCTCAATGGGAGAGCATCTGTTTTGCAAATAGAAGGTCTCGACATCCAAGTAAGGCTAGGAAAGAGACACGCACACCCCTCTGGATCCCCGGAGAGCTTTTGCCAGTCAGCATAGGCAATACAGAGCTACCTGGACCAAGCAGTGTTTCCCAAACATGGGTCTCCAGTTGTTTTTGGACTACAGCTCCCATCATCTCTAGCTAGCAAGGATGATGGGAATTGTAATCCCAAAGCAGCTGGAAACCCTATTTTGGGAACACTGGACTAAGAGTCTGAAGTCTGCACAGTATAAGCCAGCTCCTTCCTAGGTCCGGAGTCTATTTCTATCCTGTCTAGGCGCAAAATGATCCATGCTGGATCCAACCAAAGGCCAGAATCTAGCCCCATATAGAAATGGAAAACCAGAGCATGAGAGCATCGTTTCTCGCCTGCTCTTGCTCCCCAGCAACTGGTGTTCAGAGAAATGATGCTCTCAAACTCTGGTTTTCCATTTCTATAAGGAACTAGAGTGGCCTTTGGTTGGATCCAGCAGAGATCATTTTGCAGGCAGGCAAATGGGAGCTGATTGAGGGCAGATCGAGGCTGCTGGGACAGTGACCCATTAACTCTTAAAGGGCCGGCCTCCTTTGAGTAGCAGCTGGGGAACTCAGAACTACAGTGCAGAAAGGTTGGGCAAAGCCAGTGTGGATTTCTGCCCACACCATATTGCAACCTGCTTTGAAACTGGTTTCAAAAGCCACTTGCCACACAGCACTGTGGGGAAGGGGTCAGGCAAGCCGATCAGTGTTGCCCGACCCCCTGATAACAGTTAGACGCACTATTCCTTGCCTCCCACCCAGCAAATTAAAACTGCAACCCTCACCCACACTGACCGCCCATGCATCCTTTGGCCTTGCTGAATGCCAGATGTCTTGATGCAGGCTTGGGAGCATTGGCAAGGGGGTGGTGGTGGAATGGAGTATCCTGGGAGGGGGCTGCAACATTTCATTGGGGCCCCTGCTTGCCAACCAATCTTTCTCAAGCTGCACCCTTTGGAGACGTGCAGCCTGCAGCAATTCAATCTCACACGGTGACACCTCTTTGCTTGTCTTTTCTCACAACCTTTATTTCCCTCCCTTCTGCACAATCTTTTAAGAGAGTGTGGATGGTGTCCGTCTTCAGACAGGGGCCGTTTCTGTCGTGGTTTTGGGGCTGGGTGGATGTTCAAGAGGGGGCCCTGTAGGGACAGCCAGACGGGTCCCGATCCACTTGGCTGGTGACCTATACCGCAGGGGGTTGGACTAGATGCCCCTCAGGGGTCCCTTCCAAGTCTCCAGTTCTACGATCGACATCACTTCAGGGTGGGGAGGGGAGAGAGACGTGAGGATCGCCCGCAAGACGAAAGCAGCAGGAAAGGTGAAATATATAATATTATATATATCTATATATATAGGTATGTATATCTACACAGATATATGCAATATACAGATGAGAACCATAGTTTGGCCGACAGTGTGTGTGTGTTACACGATTGTGGAAAGCAGCAAGCACAAGCGGTTAAACGTGTGATTCGGGGGGGGGGGAGAGCAGAAGGGCAGTTGGCCAAGTCAGGCGAGAGGCAGGAGAAGAGTTCGAAAGAAGGAAACGGTGAGGCGGTGGGAGCCCTGCCAACCCCCTGTGGCAGAATTTGCACCCACAGCCGGGGCGGAGGGGAGAGGAACAGAGACATCGGTTTGGGGTTCATGAGGCTAACCAGGGTGCAATCTGGGCGGGGGGAAGTAGGCACCCTTAGGTTCTTAGTGTCCATGTCATTTTGTTGAAATTCCTTCAGTGGTGCGTTTATAAAGTGTGTTTTTGTGTAGGCAGGAGTGGGGTGATCCTCTGGTGTGCCCCACTTCCCCTCACAACAGCCGCAGCCTTGCCGTCTCCCTGCGCAGTTCACAGGATGAGAGAGGTATAGCCGACGGGGACCAGGCCTCGGCGGTCTCCGTGGCAACACTGGATCCAGTCTTCGTCCACCGTGTCCAGGACCCGCAAGACGTCGCCTTTGCGGAAGCTGAGGTGGTCGTCCCGGTTGCCGGCGTGGTCGCAGAGAGCGCGAACGGCCCTGGATGGAGTCAGAGGGACGACACAGACTGAGTGGGGGGCGACACGCGACGAAAACACAGACGGGTCTCCTTTCAAAGTGCACATCCCTTAGGCAGCGGTTCTCAACCGGATGTTGTTGGACTACAACTCCCATCATCCCTGAGCTCTGGCCTTGCTAACTAGGGGTGATGGGAGTTGCAGATGTTCAACAACATCTGGGGACCCACAGGTTGAGAAAGGCTGCTAGGGGAAGGGGCAGGAAACACCACCATTGCATGCATAAGGTTCAGTCCCCAATGGCACCTCCAGAGTGTAGCTAATAATAATAATAATAATAATAATAATAATAATAATAATAATAATAATTAATAATAAATTTATTTATACCCCGCCCATCTGGCTGGGTTTCCCCAGCCACTCTGGGCAGCTTCCAACAAAACACTAAAATACAGTAACCTATTAAACATTAAAAACTTCCCTAAACAGGGCTGCCTTCAGATGTCTTCTAAAAGTTTGGTAATTATTTTTCTCTTTGACATCTAGTGGGAGGGCGTTCCACAGGGTGGGTGCCACTATCGAGAAGGCCCTCTGCCTGGTTCCCTGTAACTTGGCTTCTCGAAGCGAGGGAACCGCCAGAAGGCCCTCGGAGCTGGACCTCAGTGTCCGGGCAGAACGATGGGGGTGGAGATGCTCCTTCAGTTATACTGGATGAGGCCATGGTCTGACTAGATATGCATCAAGCTTCCTGTAAGTACCGTTGCTTTAAGTACCCAATATGGCCACTCAGAAGAATAGGCAGATTCAGGGAATCTATAGTTGGAAGGGACCCCGAGGGTCATCCAGTCCAACCCCCTGCAATGCAGGAAACATTTGCCCAACGTGGGGCTCGAACCCACGACCTTGAGATCAAGAGTCTCATGCTCTACCACGCCAAAGTCTTTGCAGAAGTACTAAGAACTGTTTAGGAAAGGAAAGGAAAATCCTAAGGGGGACACATCTCCCTCTTCCGAGCCTAAGGAGTACTGAGCATGCTCAGTGGGCACAGAATACGGACTGAGGGGGGGTGGGACTGATGGAAAACCCAGAGCGGGAGGGGTAATAGAGTGGCGGGCCTGAAACCCCCAGCAGAAGCACTTCACGCTGCAACACTTTGTTGCAGCCCTGGGCACGGAGAGAGGATGGCTCACCTGTACGGCTGTTGTGGGCTTGGTGGGACGTCTTCCCACGATTCCTCTGGCCAGCTCTTCTCGGCCGGTGCCCCCTTCATCACCAGAGCCAGGATATTCATGGTGGGCGGCAACCAGCTTGACGGGCGCCTGCTTGGATAGGAAAGAGAATATACCTGACCCACAAGAAAAACCCACTTTTTTGCCATTGGGGGTACAATTTTAATTAGAGACATTTAGGAAATACTGCCTGAAAGTTGGGCACTTGGTTGGAGTATTAGGCAGGGGACAGTCCTAACTTTTGAGTCTGGAAGGCCTGGGTTCGAATCCCAGTTTTTCAGGCAGAGCTGTGTCTTTGTCCCTTCCTGCAAACCAGGAGTTCGCTTGGAAAAAAATTAGGGAGAACCACGCTGCCCTCAGGACACAAGTCTGTCTTACTTGGCTAATTCTGACTGCTGGCAAGGACCAAGTTCGCAAGCGGGAGATGGCGGGAATAACTTGCCTTATATATTTCCTAGGGAGCTGCTACTTCTGACCAGATCGCTTTAAACTCAGGGGCAGAGAAGCTTTTTCCAGCTTGAGGGCCACGTTCCCTTCTGAGGGCAACCTTCCAGGGGCCGCATGAAAGTAGTGGGTGGGGCCAGAGGCCAAAGTGGGTGGAGAAACTGATGTAAATATTTCCTTTGTACGGGAGATTAGTTCTCAAGGGATCCCAATTTCAGACAAGCGAAAATGCTCTAGGAGGGTGGGAAGCAGGGCTGGTGAGGGGTGTGCCCTGGAAGAAGGGGTGTGGGCTGAGGGATAGTTCCAAGGGCCACATAGGGAGGCTCAGAGGGCCGCATTTGACCTGCTGGCTTCGGGCATAGCAGTCAAATTTCAGATTTGAAAATAAGGGATAAGCAGCCTCGAAAATAAGGGATCAGCCGCCTCACCTGTCCTGGGGAAAGTCTACGGGATATCTAACAATCCGGGATAGCAGCGAGTAGCGGCTCTGGAATAAGGGAATTTCCCGCAAAAAAAGGGAAGGTTGACAGCTATGGGCTTCAGGTCCCGTCCCCCCCCCGGCCATCCAGTTACCTGGATTTCGACAGGTGAGAATCGGCCTCGTTGGCGCATCCTGGAGCAGCTGCTCCGAAGAGCCACCCCAGCCAGTTCCCCTTTGCAGTTCCAGCGCCGTCAAGCTTTTCGGCTGCCTCCTGGGCATCAGGCAAGCAGGTCGCCTCTGGCTTCCCTGCAGCTTCCCCTACGGGTGAGCTGCCTTCTTTGCAGACAGCGGGTGCCTGCCTTGGGCTCCCCACTGAGCTGCTTCCTCTGGGGCTGGGCGCTTGGGGCAGCACGTCGGGGCTCACGCTGGCTTCTCCAGCCCCGCTGCGGGCCGCCTCCACAGCTTCTCCCAGAGCCACCCTCAGCTTGGTCCAGTGGGTGTGAGGGAAGCCCTCCTGCTTCGGGGGCTCGCCGTAGACCCCCGAAGCCCGGCTCAGCTGCTCCCACCAGCTTTGTTGCTTCTCTTTGCTCTCCTGGCAGCTCCCTTCAGCGCCCGCCTCCGCCTCGGGGGCTCCCTCGCCGCCTTGGAAGGTGTGGCTCAGCCGGTCACCCCATCGCAGGAGTCTCTGGTGCAAAGGTGGCCCGGCCTGGGGCTCATGGAGCGGGCTGGATTGGGCCACGGGCCCTTCCGCCAGGCCGGCGAGAGGAGGCGGGCGTTTGGGCAAAGCGACTCGGCTCCCTCCACGAGCCTTTTGGGTACCGGCCAGCAGCTCAGTCGGTGGGGTGGGACGCCGGGGTGGCGGCCGGACGTCGAGGGGCAGGTGCTGGTGCTCGAAGAGGAGGTCCAGCTGGAAGGTCAGCATGGAGAGCGGTTGGAGCAGCAGGAGGAGTTCGTCGGCCCAGCGGCGGCAGAAGCCTTGGCTGAGTACCAGGAAGGCGGTAGGCAAGTACAGCGCCGAGATCAGCTCTGTGGGGTCGGGAGACGGCATAAACAGGTCAGAAACGCAGCCCTCTAAGTCTGTCTCAACTTTGCTGTTGGATTACAAAGCCACTTCTGACCTCAGGAGGAGGTGGTGTTGCAGGCTCACGCCCCCAACACCCGTGCAACTCCCTCTTTGGCCGCTCAGCTGTTTAGGTTTCCCGCCCTCCCGCCCTTCAAGGTTTCCTTTCTGACCTTGCTATGGACCTCAGTTGGTCGCCGTTAAGAGGCCTGGTAGGAATTTTTTCCACTTGGCAAATTGGCACTGGCCGTTTGGTTTTTTGCCTAGGTAAAGGTAAAGAGACCCCTGACCATCAGGTCCAGTCGTGGCAGACTCTGGGGTTGCGGTGCTCATCTCGCTTTATTGGCTGAGGGAGCCAGCGTACAGCTTCCGGGTCATGTGGCCAGCATGCCGAAGCTGCTTCTGGCGAACCAGAAGCACACGGAAACGCCGTTTACCTTCCCGCCGGAGCAGTACCTATTTATCTACTTGCACTTTGACGTGCTTTCGAACTGCTAGGTTGGCAGGAGCAGGGACTGAGCAACGGGAGCTCACCCCATCACAGGGATTCGAATCACCGACCTTCTCATCGGCAAACCCTAGGCTCTGTGGTTTAACCCACAGCGCCACTCGCGTCCTCGTAGCAAATCGTCACAACTTCCTTGGTTTTGGCAATTAGACATTGGTAGGGGTATTGTTATGTAGATGTGTTGGGGGGAGGAGCGCCATCACCTCCCCCAAATATTGAAGGGTAGTCTGGTAAAGGATTCCGGGGGGCATGGCCTCGTCCGAAGCCTATGGAGGTCAGGGCCTAAAGCGCACACCCCCCCGAGCGGTGACCCCGGGGAGTCCCTAGTTGATGTGCATCAGCAGGGCTCCCCTGCTGGTGTTAACCCTTCCCAGTCTTCAAGCAAACAGGCTGAAGCCGGAGAGTCGGTTAGGACCAATGCCTAAGCCAATACCGCTCTTTACCTGTAACCAATAAAGCTGTGGCCTATTTTAGCCCATTAACCTAAATACTTGTGTCACGTGTCATTATTTCCTACTGGCGGGAGGCGGGAACTCGCCACGCAACTCCCAGCATCCCCGGCTACCAGGACCAGTGGTCAGGGATGATGGGAGTTGTAGTCCAACAGCAGTTGGGGACCCCAGTTTGAGAAGGGCTGGCATGCAGGGAGTTGGACTAGGTGATTCTTGGGGTCCCTTCCAAATGTACAATTCTGTGATTTTCCAGGAGCACTGGGTGGGGGAGAAGGTAGAGGGTGTGACACCAAGGAGCAGAATTAATCTTCCATTTTCACTTTTTAAAAGAACCACCACCACCAAGTTTCTAATTCTTGTGTATTTAAAACCCCCCACAAGTGAACCTAAAAAATTTAAAGATATAAATAAAAACCAGAATTCCCTCTCCCTGCCCCCTGCAGTTCCAAATATAAAAGCTTATATTAAAATACGTGCCTGGGTTAAGATTCCTGCACTGCAGGGGGGGGGGTTGGACTAGATGACCACAGGGGTCCCTTCCAATTCTATGATTCTATGGTAGGCGTGCTTAAACAAAAGAGGGTTTTAGCAGGCACCAAAAAGAGTAATGCACAGGCACTTGCCTAATATCAGTACGTCGTGGAGGTCCTAATAAAAAACGTGGGGTGCCCCAAATTTACCTGAGTTCCGCTGCAGGTTGGCAAACCACTGCTCCAACTGCTTCATGCTACGGAGATAAGATAGATGAGATAAAACTTTATTCGCATTAGCCAATGGCCATAGCAACAGTAAAACATTACAGTATACGCAGAAAAGGAAATGTGATATAATGGCTAAGGGAGCTGGGCATGTTTAGCCTGGAGAAGAGGAGGTTAAGGGGTGATATGATAGCCATGTTTAAATATATAAAAGGATGTCACATAGAGGAGGGAGAAAGGTTGTTTTCTGCTGCTCCAGAGAAGCGGACACGGAGCAATGGATCCAAACTACAAGAAAGAAGATTCCACCTAAACATTAGGAAGAACTTCCTGACAGTAAGAGCTGTTCGACAGTGGAATTTGCTGCCAAGGAGTGTGGTGGAGTCTCCTCCTTTGGACGTCTTTAAGCAGAGGCTTGACAACCATATGTCAGGAGTGCTCTGATGGTGTTTCCTGCTTGGCAGGGGGTTGGACTCGATGGCCCTTGTGGTCTCTTCCAACTCTATGATTCTATGATTCTATGATATAAGAGCACAATTTAAAGTCCTGAATCAGCAGTCAGTTAGTGGCCCTTATTCTGACTGCCCCTGCTATGAACCTAGCAACCTTTGCTGTTATCTGCTCATTTTGATCTGATAGAAGAAAGGACATTGTGGCAGTGGTTGAGCGCCCTGGGATGGTTAGTACGAGTGGGGCGATGATCTGGTTCCTCAGGTCTTTGTAGAGAGTATAGGACAGGAGGACGTGTGCCGCTGTTTCAGTGCTACCATCTCCAGCTTGTTAAAAGGCGTTCCTCAGGCAGGATCTTTTGGAATCGACCCTCAAGTACCGCAGATGGCAAAACATCCAGTCTTGCAAGTGTAAAAGCACGTCTGTATTTTGGGATAATAAGTTTGTGCAGATATGGGGCCAGAGAATCAAAATGGAGAGGTGGAAAATGAACATACCAAGGGCAGAATTTCCTTCTAGTGGCCAGGTTGTTCTGATGCTCGATATCTTTTAGACGTTGACCAATTAGACTGTTTGCTTTAGTAGGGCCCATAGTGAGTAGGTGTTGGGGGGATAGGCCACAAGAGCGAAGTTTTTATAGAGAGTTTTAAGCCAGGCACTTTTATGGGAGTCTTGAAGTACTAGGGATAGTAAACCAGGGGGGATTTGAGTTTAGGCGGAGCCAGAAGTTAAGAGTTCTTTGCCAAGTCCGTACTTCTACTGAAGGGAGACTTGCCTCCAGTCTCAATGATGCGTTTGGGACATCATGCTACGGACGAACAGGCCAAGACAAAGGGTTTTAGCATCAAAGGTAGCAATGCCTGAAAGCTGCCTTGTAGAATCAGACCTTTGGGTCTACCTGGCTCAATAGTGACCGGCGACAGCTCTCCAGGGTTTCGGGTAGGGATCCTTCCCCCCTCAGGGAGGTTGCAAAGGTTGCAGCTGAGACCTTTGGGCATGCAAAGGAAACGCTCCATCACTGCGCTATGGGCCTTGGCCCTAAAAAGAAAGCAAGACCCTAGTCCTCATGGATTTGAGTAAAGGGCTGATTTAAGTTGCCTTGCAGGACGAATCCGCCTGCTGGACAAATTCAGAGGCTGTTAAATATAAATGAAGGATCGACACTGGAATGTTTCGTTGGAATTACCTGGATGAATTAAGCAATGCAGCACAATGTGAGATCATCATTCCCCGAACTTCAGAGCATGGGGAGTCAACCAAAGATTTATAAAAAAGTAAAGGTAAAGGGACTCCTGACCATTAGGTCCAGTCGTGGCCGGCTCTGGGGTTGCGGCGCTCATCTCGCTTTATTGGTTGAGGGAGCCGGTGTACAGCTTCCGGGTCATGTGGCCAGCATGACTAAGCCGCTTCTGGTGAACCAGAGCAGCGCATGGAAACGCCGTTTACCTTCCCGCCGGAGTGGTACCCATTTATCTACTTGCACTTTGACGTGCTTTCGAACTGCTAGGTTGGCAGGAGCAGGGACCGAGCAACGGGAGCTCACCCCGTCGCGGGGATTCGAACCGCTGGCCTTCTGATCGGCAAGTCCTAGGCTCTGTGGTTTAACCCACAGCGCCACCCGTGTTATAATTTGGCATAAAATTTGGACTGTTTGATTGCATTATAATTTGGAATGTTTCCAAAGTGGCTTTTATTGGCTTGTTAAAATGGAAAACATAATAAATATTATTCTAAGAGAAAAAAAAGAAGATTTAAGTTGCCTTGCACCGTGTGATATGCTTGGTCAATATTGTCCACACTGACTGGCAGCAGCTCTCCAGGGTTTCAGGCAGGGGACATTCCCAGCCCGACCTGGAGATGCCATTGGGGACTGAACATGCGGGAACCTCCTGCATGTAAGGCAAATGAGTTACAACAACCCCCCCCCCCAATGTCTTCTACTCACTTCAGGAGGCCCAGGATGAAAGCGTGGAAGCGCTGCTGGCTGCTGCGAAGGGGAGCCAAGCGCGATACCCGCCAGTACAATGCGTTCAGTGACCGAGCGTGGGGACCTGGGCGAGAAGCACATGGAGAAACACCAGCAGATACCTTCACTTAGTGCCACATCCCAGCTCCCCGCCCCTGCCCCAAAAGACCCACATTTAATGAATGAGCAAGCCACGGCTGCCCCAAATACGAGAGCTCACAAAATCCTTATGGACCAGGAGTGTGCCTAGCCAGAAAGAGCCTGCCTCAACCTCCCATTTCTATTATTTCGCTGGTTCTTGAAGACACAGTCTTTGTAGACAAATGTGCACACACTCCGATCTCCTGACATGAACCTCCTGCTTTCACTGTTTTAATTGCAGGGCACTTTGTTCTATTTATTTAAAAGCATTTCTCCGCCGCTTGACGTCTCAAAAAACATCTTAGCGGTGTGCAGCTTGAAACAAATGCACGGCACAGCGTGGAAACAAGAATGCCACCCGAAAAAACCAGGAAAGCAGCTGTATAAAAACACATAAAAATAAATGAATAAGGAAATAAAACGTAAATTTCAGAAGATTCGAATGTGTACAAAGAGTAAGCTTTATGGTCCTTCAGGCTGCTTAGGTGGGGTGGTTGAACTTCAGCGTGCAACATCACTTTTCATCCCATCCCCTGGGCCAGAAGAACCCATTCATTCATTCATACATACATTCTTATAACACATTCATTCATTCCTTTCTATGCTGCTTTTCACTCCCACGAGTCACAAATTGGATCACAAACAAAATATAACAATAGCATAATAAAGGTAAAGGTAAAGGGACTCCTGACCATTAGGTCCAGTCGTGGCCGACTCTGGGGTTGCACTCTCATCTCGCTTTATTGGCCGAGGGAGCCGGCGTACAGCTTCCGGGTCATGTGGCCAGCATGACTAAGCCGCTTCTAGCAAACCAGAGCAGCGCACAGAAACACCGTTTACCTTCCTGCTGGAGTGGTACCTATTTATCTACTTGCACTTTGACGTGCTTTCGAACTGCTAGGTTGGCAGGAGCTGGGACCGAGCTCATGGGAATTCGAACTGACGACCTTCTGATCAGCAAGTCCTAGGCTCTGTGGTTTAACCCACAGCGCCACCCTAGAACATCACAATTACAACATAAATAATCTAGAACAATTAACGAATCATCTGTAAAACGATAGCTCAGTTGGTCAGTGTGGTGCTGATAATGGCAAGGTTGCAGGTTAAATCCCCATAAAGGGCAGCTGCATATTCGTGCATTGCAGGGAGTTGGACTCAATGATCCTCAGGGTCCCTTCCACATCTACAATTCTACATATCAGCAATAAAACAACCACCTTCTACAAATCGCTAAATGAAAGAACTGAAAAGATAAGCTAAAGGGGACAACCGCAGCAAAAGATTCACAAAGCACTACTATAGCACTCACAAGCCACAAAACAATATTAGCAACGTTAGAGAACTCACAACCAACCAATTATGCAAAATAAGCAGATTTATCCTACCGGCTTTAACCAGGAAGCTCTGCAAAATGTGGCCTTTAGGGCTGCAGAATCAAGATTTTTGGAAAGGAAAACGACCACCAAACCAACCCACCTCCGGCCTCTCTGACGCCTCCTTCCTACCTGGCTTGGCTGAGGCTTCCACAACGCTCCACGGGGAACTGGGTCTCTGGCCCGTGATGACATCTTTCTGAAAGGGCTTCAGGCCGTCGCCCACCAGGGCTCGCAGCGCAGGGCACAGAGTGGTCAGGACCACGTAGCCGATGTCTGGACTGAGGCGACTGTCTCCCAGCTGGGTCTGCGCAGGAGGGAAACGGCTGGGTGTCAGCTGCTGGCAGGCTGGGGAGAGAAAACAACCAAGGCCGCCCCCCTCCCCTTGCAAATTGGTAATTAGTGCTTTCTAATTAGCCTCCCTGCACACACCCGACCCTCGTAAGCGCAGAGGGCTGCTCCTTTTGCAGTTCCTTGCCAGGCAGCCATTCATACCCCCCCCCAAACACCCACTTTTTATCTCTCTTTTTTAAATATATACCGTATTTTTCGCTCTATAAGACGCACCAGACCACAAGATGCACCTAATTTTGGAGGAGGAAAACAAGAAGAAAAAAAATTCTGAATCTCAGAAGCCAGAACAGCAAGAGGGATCGCTGCGCAGTGAAAGCAGCAGTTCTGGGATAGCTGCGCAGCCTGCATTCGCCCCATAAGACGCACACACATTTCCCCTTACTTTTTAGGAGGGAAAAAATGAGTTATAGAGCAAAAAATACGGCATTTTTATTAGTTTTTTAACATATCATTCCCAACAATCATTTAACATATTTTCTTATACAATATTTTGGACTTCCATCGGCCACATCTGAAGATTTTTCAATCTTTATCACTTTGTCTACATTTCTTAATTTCTCTATTACTTTTCATCGTCCTTAACTAATAACTCTCTTCATAGTCTTCATTGCAATATTTCGCACAGTCCTCCTTACAAACCTTCTTGCAGTCCTACTGGCGTAATCTGTTTATTACAATTGCTTTTCAAATAGTTCAAATATTTACTCCAGTCCTCTAAGAATCTCTGGTCCCGCAGGTTTCAGATCCTTCCTGTCACCTTATCTAATTCTGCATAGTCCAACGCACTTTTGTATCTCTATGTCAGTGTGGCATAGCGGTGAGAGCGCCAGGGACCAGGAGAAACCAGGTATCATGGTTGGGGTGCAGAGGAATGATGGGAGGAACCAGCTGGGGAACCCCAAGGGGAAGAAGGCTCAGAGCCCAGGGAGTGGTGGTGGGACAATGATGAGTGGCTAGAAGGAGAACAGGGAGGTGTTGGGAACTGAAGAGGCAACAGGGCTTAGTGAGCGGGGAGAGTCTGTGGCAGAGAGCAGCCCAGAATCAGAGGCAGAAGCTGAAGCTGAAGAAGGAGTGGAGGGAGACCAAGGAGCAGAGAGGATCTGGCTGGCGAATAGTCACAGGTCTCTCCCCCTCCTGCTGCGATAAGCTCCTCTCCCCCTCCCCCCTGGTCTCCCAAAACTAGGCAAGACACTAGGAAAATGGGGAAGGAGAAATTAGCATCATGCAGGTACAGTCTCAGATTGCTTGGGGGAAACCTTGGAGGGGAAGGTACTTAGACAGCAAGCAGGAAGACAAGCACCTTCAGTCTCTGCAACTGCTCCATGGGGGCAAGGCCTGCTGGAGATGTTGCTGTCCACATTAGGCCTGACACCCCTATGTAGATTGTGTTTTTGCTAATACAGTGGTACCCTGGGTTACATACGCTTCAGGTTACATACGCTTCAGGTTACAGACTCCACTAACCCAGAAATAGTGCTTCAGGTTAAGAACTTTGCTTCAGGATAAGAACAGAAATCATGCTCCGGCGGCGCGGCAGCAGCAGCAGGAGGCCCCATTAGCTAAAGTGGTACTTCAGGGTAAGAACAGTTTCAGGTTAAGTACGGACCTCCAGAATGAATTAAGTACTTAACCCGAGGTACCACTGTACACATTTAACTCCAACTTGCAAGGCATGATCTACCGCTGGCTCGCTCCTGACACCAGGGTTCAAATCCCCACTCTGCTGCCATCTCACCTTGGAGCAGTCGCTGGCTCTTAGGCTACCTCATAGGGTTGTTGTGGGGGTGAATTGAAGGGGGGGGAAAGAACCACTATGCCACTTTGAACTCATCGGAGGAAAGGGGGGGGGTAATAAATGCAGGGTGTGTCTCTCTTCCCCCGCAGAATCTGAACCTGCAACCAGCTGCAAGGGTAGTGGCAGAGGAGCAAGAGCCCTATCTATGCTGCCTTTAGCTTATTGGAGGAAAGGGGGGGATATAAAATTAGTGGAAGGTGGTTTGTTAGGGCAAATGGGGCAGCGGCCGACCAACGCTCGGTCTGTGTTCAGCCAGCCCCCACCTTCCTGCCCTCTTTTCTTACAGCCAGACCAAGGGGTTGCCCCTGCTCTCAGCTTCCTCCTCTTCCGTCTCAGTGTTGCCCTTACAGAAATCAGCTGGGGGTGGGGAGAAAGATGGGGGGAACCAACAAGGACTGGGGACTGCCCATCATTGGCTCTGTACCGCCTCGGCTCCCTGCCTTCCGCCCCACCACCCACAATGGAGCACCAGCTGCCGGCTGCATAAAATGCAACGTCAAAACAAACCTTCTGAACGAGGTTCCGGGCTGTGCTGAAATGAGCGACGATCTTGTCCACGGAGGCACTGACTGCCACGAGCAAAGCTGGAGGAAAGCCGAGAGAAGAGAGAGGATTACCGGGGGGGGGGGGATTGTTTGCTTGCGCTTCGGGGGCTGCCGTCCAGAAGTTTTGATTTTGAATTGATTTTAGAATGAATTGATTTTAGAATGCATGTCAATTAATTGATTGTGATTTTATATAAACTGTGTTACTTTTATTGTTGTTAGCCGCTCTGAGCCCAGCTTCGGCTGGGGAAGGCGGGATATAAATAAAATTTTATTATTGCTGTTATTATTATTATTAAGTCCTTTCTGGTTATGATTTGGGCTTATGATGGTATCGGAGCAGTTGTGAGCGATCATGCTGCTTGCACCTGCAAACAATATCAGGGCAGACTGCCGGCTTCTTTTCCAGTTACAGTGGTACCTCGGTTTTCAAATGTCTCCGTTGACGAACATTTCAGTTTCCGAACGCCGTAAACCCGGAAGAAAATGCTTCTGTTTTCAAACGCACCTCAGAAGTCGAACCAAAAACACAGCTTCTGTATTGAGTTTTCCGTATTGAGGCTTCTGTACGGAGTTTTCAGTTTTCGAGCCTTTCGGAACTTGAACGGTCTTCCGGAACAGATTGCTTTCAAAAACCGAAGTACCACTACAGTATACAGTACACATGTCATAGCTTCCTGCTGAAATACTAGCACCATCCGGGAGGCTTGCCTGACACCATCATTATATATCTTTAGGTGCCAGGCAAAAATGTTCCTCTATAGCCAAACCTTTTCTAGTGGTTGGGAGTTACTCGTGCGTAATCCTGCCCTGTTTGAGCATCGGATTGCCTGGTTAAACCCTCCGGACTGCGCAGCCCATCTCAGCGTGGCTGCCCTTAGTCACTCGTAGAATCTGTCTGTGGGCGTTTCTTAAAGCGCTGCCAACATAAGAGTTGTTTGACGCCTAAGCGTCTCCGCCTCTCACTGCGCAGGAGTCTCCTGCGCAGGGTGGGCGTGGGCAGCGGGGTGCTTGGGCTCTCCTCACTAACTTCCAACGAAGAGTCCTAGAGCCCCTGCACCTCCCTGTCCCGTTGCTCTCCTGGATCCCTGGTGTCACACTTATTCCCTTCCCCTTCTTCCCAGCCGAGTCTCCCCCTAGCGCTGGGACCTTCTCCTGCAGAATCAGAGACCCTCTCCTTCTCCCGTGCCTCTGATGTCAGTTCCCTGACACCTTTGGCTGATTAAATGGCCAGTTTGCTTTTATTATGTATTTTGTGTTCTCGTTTTGTATTTTTGTGTTGTGAGCTGCCCTGTGGTCTTTGGATGAAGGCTGATATACACATTTAATCAGTGCTTTTTTCTTAAAAAAAAAATGTTTAGGGGGTACTCTCATTTTCCTACTCATATTGAAATACTGGCCCTTAATGAGGCCAAACCTAGATTCACAAAATGTTTAGGGGTATGCGTACCCCTGCGTCCCCCCAGAAAAAAGCACTGCATTTAATTAATCATCATCATCTGAGCTATACATTCAAGGTAAAGGTAAAGGGACCCCTGACCATTAGGTCCAGTCATGGCTGACTCTGGGGTTGCGGCGCTCATCTTGCTTTACTGGCCGAGGGAGCCGGCGTACAGCTTCCGGGTCATGTGGCCAGCATGACTAAGCCGCTTCTGGTGAACCAGAGCAGCGCACGGAAACGCCGTTTACCTTCCCGCCAGAGCGGTACCTATTTATCTACTTGCACTTTGACGTGCTTTCGAACTGCTAGGTTGGCAGGAGCAGGGACCAAGCAACGGGAGCTCACCCCGTCACGGGGATTCGAATCACCGACCTTCTGATCGGCAAACCTATTTATCTACTTGCACTTTGACGTCCTTTTGAACTGCTAGGTTGGCAGGAGCAGGGACCAAGCAACGGGAGCTCACCCCGTTGCGGGGATTCAAACCGCCGACCTTCTGATCGGCAAGTCCTAGGCTCTGTGGTTACAAATCAGGAGTGGGAGTCCTTAAGGAGGTTGGATGGCGCCTTGTACGCCTCCAGCAACTCCTGCAGCCAAGCTGATGCCAAACGTATTGCTCTGCTTTCCTTTGGATCACATCAGCGAGGCTGAAAATGGACCCCAGGTCCTCCATACACACTGCCCAGCCTTGCACCCCAGAAAGGCCACTTTGGTGCCACTAACGGGGCAAAAACAACATGGGAGGCAACAGTTATGATTTCCCAGACTTTGCAGCCACAGCAGGCGCTGCGATTCTCCAGCGGTTTGACGCCACCCCCAGAGGCACACTCCTTTGTCTCTCGAGACAGACAGATGCCAGCAACAAAAACATTCAAAGCGCTATTATACCCCTCTAAGCAGCCGCGGCTGCCCCCAAGGAATCCTGGGAACTGTAGTTTTTTATGGGTGCTGAAAGTTGTGAGGAGGCCCCCTTTCCCCTCATAGAGCGACAATTCCCAGAGTTTCCTAGGGAAAAGGTATTGGTTGTTAAACAACTTGTAGCTCTGTGAGAAGACGGAAAGGAAGGAAGGGGTCTCCTAACCGCTCTCAGCGCCTTTAACAAACAGTATCTCCCAGAATTCTTTGGGGGAAGCCACGACTATTTAAAGTGGTATTGCTGTGCTTTGAATGTATAGTGCGAATGGGGCCTCACTTTCTTTCTCTTTTAAATGAAAGCTGGGGATCTGGAAATTAAGTTTCATACGTTTGCCCCCCTCTCCGCGGGATGCCCATGGGGGTGCCGATGGAAAAGAAGGTGGCAGACCCTCCCTGTCTCTCTCTCTTTTCAAATCTTCCTGGGGTTTCCTGTGGATACAACACGTTTCCATGGAAATCCTCATCTCTTTGGCCTCCCTTCAGGTTTTCGAGAATTAAAGGTGCCAGGAGAGACATTGGTTGCCATGGGAACGAACAAGGCCTGAATAGGAGTTGGGAAGAGTTCCCAGATATTGAAGGTGTTTGGGTGGCTTTTTGCATCTCTCCCCCCTCGCCCAAGTTTCCCTCCTTCCTCTCCTAAGATGTCCCCCACCCCAACCTCTAAAGTTGAACACTTTTGACTAATTTGTTAACACCATGAGGCTAGACATTTCCTAGCACTTCGCAGGTAGTAAGCTCAGTATTGTCAACAATGAAAAATAAGAATTAAAGTGGTGCCCCGCAAGACGAATGCCTCGCAAGACAGAAAACTCGCTAGACGAAAGAGTTTTCCGTTTTGGAGGTGCTTTGCAAAACGAATTTCCTATGGGCTTGCTTCGCAAGACGACAATGTCTTGCGAGTTCCTGCTGGTTTTTCCCCCTCCCCCCCTTTTCTAAGCCGCTAATCTGCTTATCAGCTGATCCGATCAGCAGATAAGCCGCTAAAAGCCGCTAATAGCGCTAATAGCGCTAATCCTTCAATGGGCTTGCTTCGCAAGAGGAAAAAACCGCTAGACGAAGAGAATCACAGGACGGATTCTTATCGTCTTGCGAGGCACCACTGTAATAACCAATCGTGATCAACAATTATTGATGATCAATAGTGATAGATGATAGATAGATAGATAGATAGATAGATAGATAGATAGATGATAGGCAGATAGATAGATAGATAGATAGATAGATAGATAGATAGATAGATACTGTAGATAGTTAGACAGATAGATGATAGAGAGATATAATGTGTTTTAAGATTGTACCTTTCTTTTGTTCTCGAAGTTGGGCATAGACTCGGTCAGCATCGGCCCCCCACAGATGGCTAGTATTTGGGACCCCACCAAAGGACTGGGAATGTCTGACTGGAAGAAGATGGGACAGAAAGAAGGGAAGTCAACATATGGAGGAGGAGAAGCTATCTAGCTTCTCTGTGGATGCCAGGATTTTCATTTATTTATTCCAGTTATTAGCCAAGCCCTCACAAAGCGAAACAAAGAAAAAGAAATCTTTTTTTAAAACACACATCCAGAGAGAGAGAGAGAGAGAATGATGTGTTGAGCAGATTCAGACAGTCGTGGCCTGAATTAGATCACCTAAACCCTAATAATAATAATAATTTATTTGTACCCTGCCCATCTGACTAGGTTTCCCCAGCCATTCTGGGCAGCTCCCAATAGAATATTAAAAACATGACAAGACATCAAACATTAAAAACTCTCTTTTAGGAAAGGGAGAAGTGCAGGTCCTGGATCTCAGCTGAGATGAAGATTCCAGGTTTTGCTGGGATCCAGCTCCCATCAGCCCCAGCCAGGATGGTCAGAGATGATATACACCTGGGACTGTTCAACTGGTGCAACATGAGACTCTCCATCTCAAGGACATGAGTTGAAGCCCCGCACTGGGCAAAAGATTCCTGCATTGCAGGGGATGGGAGTACATATCCCTTGTGGTCCCTTCCAACTCTATGATTCTATGAATATATGGACAAAGGGAACCTTTCAGTGATGGAACAGCCTCAGAGCACTCATCAAACCCAGGTTGGTGCTTGCAGACCAGACCTAGCACTCAGATGTTGGGGAGCAAGAGGGTTGCTTCTACATATGTTTTGAGAGATCGTGCTTTGGCATGACAACAAGGAGGGATCCACCTTACTCAGGCAGATGTGCCACCCCCCCGTCCCTCTTCCTTTCGAACACATCTCCCATCTCCCTGCTCCCCCCAAAAGCAAGATACCTAGATCATTTCGCCACCAGACCCTTGTGGAATGCCACTTAAAACCAGAGCTTAGAAAGGTTTTATGATTATTATTAAATGAACTTGTTCTAGTTGAAGATGTCCACACACACAAAAAGGAACTACATGCCTGTTCAGGTTCATCCTTTTACAAAACAAACTAGTTCAGTTCTCAGTTTGAGTCCATTCAAGTTATCCACATCAAAAAGAGAAAGGGAAAAATCAACATTCAGAATGTGGCAAGCTGCGGTGCTACGATATAAAACACACTGTACTTTCAAAGATGAAGAAAACATCAACACACAAAGCAGAATGTGAATGGTTTCATTTAGTTTCCCCAACAATATATATACACACACACACAATATATACATTTAGTTTCCCCAACAATACATACATATATACACACACACCATATTTTTCGCTCTATAAAACGCACCAGACCACAAGACGCACCTAGTTTTTGGAGGAGGAAAACAATAAAAAAAATATTCTGAATCTCAGAAGCCAGAACAGCAAAAGGGATCGCTGTGCAGTGAAAGCAGCAATCCCTCTTGCTGTTCTGGCTTCTGGGATAGCTGCGCAGCCTGCATTCGCTCTACAAGACGCACACACATTTCCCCTTACTTTTTTGGAGGGAAAAAGTGAATCTTACAGGGCAAAAAATACGGTATATAGTATGTGTATATATGTATGTATATGTACACAGACACGCTGTATATGTGCCAATAAAGCTGTGGGCAGGAGGCATGCAGATATGGTTTCCCATCAGCAGGAGGATGAACTTTAGTGGTCCCTCTATAGCTCTTTGAATTGCACCCTCCTTGGAGGAGCTCTCCCCCTGTATTTTCCCGGCAAAGTATATATCCTGACTTAGGCAACCAGTCTGGACTGGAGATGATCAGAAACACGCGACTATTAGCCTCCTCTCAGGGTGGTTAATTCTTTTTCTAGCACAGGTGGGGGAAACCTCCAGTTGTTGCTGGACTACAACTCCCATCATCCCTGGCCATTGTTTACACTGGCTGGGGCTGATGGGAGCTGGAGTCCAACCAAGTTATTCGTCAAAAGCATTTTTTACCCAGCTCTTCAGCCCAAAAACACCTCCCAGAGCGGGTTGCAGTGATCAATAATAAGAGAGTCTAGAGAGCATTGGTTCCCAATGTGGCTGGTACCACCTCCTGGGGGGCAGTGTGATTACTTGTGGGGTGGGTGCTAAGAGGCAAGAGGGCGATGTAAATGACGATCAGATTTCGAAAAGCTGGTATCACTGGATGAAGTTCATCTATTTAGTTGCTTTAATTAATCTAAAGACAGAGACCAATTTGCTATGTTCTGGACCCCCCCCCCATGCAGGTCACCAGGCCCCCCTCCCGCTCTGTTCCGTCCCCCCATCCTGTTCCACCCCTTTTTGCGATGTTTTCAGGGCACTTTTGGGTTCAGTGCAATGCGCATGTGCGCAATGGCACACATATCGCCTAAAACAGTCGCTGCCTGCAAATAGTTTTCATTGGATTCTGAATGAATGTGCAATTGGTCGTTCCAGTTTTGTATTTCACTGTGTTATTATCCCCCTTAGAGGGCCGTGCAAATCGCAGCTCTGTGTAATGCTTTTTTTTAGAGAGGTGGGGTGGGGGCCACTGGAGCTGAGTTTACAGAACCAAGGGGCCGGTGGCACAAAAAAGCTCGAGAACCACTGGTCTAGAGGACCTCAAGTCCCCCTTCCAGTTGCACACACCTGATGCCAAAGGGCAGGAATAGCCGTACCCACAAGAAGCTGATTGGATGAGGCCAGAACGACAACTCGCACAGAGTTGCAACGGGCAGCCTCTGTCTCTGTGCGGACAGCTGCTTTGGCCTCACAGCCTTCAACCAAATCCCTCAAGGAGGCGCACAGTTTGGGGAACAGGTGACGGAGGCAGGGAAGGTGGGAAGGAGAAGGAGGGAGAATGAGGGGAGAGGCGGCTTACGTTGCTTGGGAGCTCCCGGCTCTCTGGCTTCCATACTGCCCCAGGGCACTCTCCCGAGCCCAGCTCCAGCCTGGCTGTCAAGGGGGGCGCGGCGGGCTCCAAACGGCCGCTCGGGCACCTGGCGGGGTGGGAAAGCTAAGGCGGGGAAGGTGCGGCTGCGGGGGAAGAGGGGTGAGAACAGCACAGCCAGGTCGGGGCTCTCCAGGAAAGGCAGGACGCTCCTGGCAGGGG
>NC_138754.1:9783115-10065376 GCF_965113315.1 Podarcis vaucheri | reverse complement strand
CTGACATCCCTACTGAAGCCAGCCCTATAAGCATGGAAATCTTTTTTTTTTTTTTTAATAAATCTTTATTTTATAACAACAGCTTAAAACACATAACATCATTCACTGAAACAAAGTCAACAAGCAAAAGAAAATTACATAAAACCTAAATCAAATTTTTAATATACAATTCTGTTACATTATTCGACTTCCCATCACCACAACGTGAGCTATAATTCATTAATATATAGTCTGCAGTGTTTTTTGTTAACCATTGTTTCTACCTCGCAGTTTTTTATATTATACCTACTGTGATTTTAATGTTTCCTATAATCGTTTCCATATATGAGAGGAATTTATTCCAGTCGTTAATAAATTTGGTATTTTTCTGTTGCCTGATCTTCTGTGTCATTATCGCTAAGTCAATATATTCAATTAACTTGGTTTGCCAATCTCTGATTGTTGGGACGTTGGGAGTTTTCCAATTCTGTGCCAACAGTATCCTAGCGGACACTGTTGCATATTGGAATAGGGTTTGGTCCTCTTTCTTGATTTCATCCCCCACCATTCCTAAAAGGAATGCCTCAGGTTTTTAGGAAAGGTGTACTTCAGAATCTTTTTTAATTCCTCATAGATTGAGCTCCAGAACCTCTTTACCACCTTACATGTCCACACCACATATGGTGAAAATCTCCCTCTTTCTTTTTGCACTTCCAACAGGTCTTGTCTCCGGTTTTGTACATTTTAGCTAATTTTGTTGGTGTGATGTACCAGCGGTACATCATCTTTTCCATATTTTCTCGGAGTCCCACACAAGCTGAAAATTTCATATCTTTGTTCCATAATTTGGTCCATCTTTCTGTATTCTAGGGGGTATCCTAAATCTATGGCCCATTTAATCATAACCTCTTTAACCTCCTCGTCCATAGTGTCCCAGTCTAGTAGCTGGTTGTACATTTTGGATAAGAGTTTAGATTTCCCTTCTATTATTTCTACCTGAAACTTAGATTTATTCTTACTCATACCGATTTTTTTATGCTCGTTCCAGAGGGCATTGATTTGGTGGAATTGAAACCATCCCGTTAATTTATCTTTTAGCTCTTCGTAGGGCCTGATTTCCCATCCCTTTATCAGATCTTCTCAAAAGGTCAGCGTATGTCCATCTTTTGCCTTCCATGTTTAGTTTCTTAATTGCTAGAATATCAATGGGTGACAGCCACCATGGGGTGTCTTTCTCTATCAACCTCTTACATCTATTCCATACCTCCAACAACGTCCCTCTTATGATATGGTTGGAGAATCCTCTATGTACTCTCCCTTTTCCTGCCATAAGTATGCGTGCCACCCAAACCTAGCATCAAAGCCCTCCAGATCCAGTAGGTCAGTGTTATCCAAGGTTATCCATTCTTTTGTCCAACAAAGACAGGAGGCCTCATAGTACAATTGCAGGTTTGGGACCGCGAACCCTCCTCTATCTCTTCTGTCAGTGAGTAGCTTATATTTAATCCTGGCCCTTTTACCCTGCCAGATGAACCTAGACAGGGTCCTCTGCCACTCCTTAAACATTGTTGTACCCCTTACTACTGGAATATTCTGGAATAGGAATGTCATTTTTGGGAGGATATTCATTTTGATGGCAGCCATTCTCCCCTCCCACGAGAGCTGTAATCTACTCCAACTCTCTAGGTCTTTTCTGCACTCTCTCCAGGTTTTATTATAATTGTCTTCCACCAAATTTATGTTTTTTGGAGAAATCCAGATACCTAAGTATTTTACCTTCTTCGATGTCTGTATCCCCGATTCGAACTCAATTTTATTTTTCGATTGTTCATCTACATTTTTTATCAGCATCTTTGTTTTAATTTTGTTTAGTTTAAACCCAGATAACCTTCCGAATTCCTCCAATAGTTCAATAGTTTTGTTTATCCCCTTTATGGGGTCTTCTATTGTAATCACTAGGTCGTCGGCATAAGCCTTTACTTTATATTCTTTTATGCCAATTTTGATCCCTCTTATTTCCTGTGTTTCTCTTATTTTATTCAGTATGACTTCCAGAACCATAATAAATAGAAGGGGTGACAAGGGACATCCCTGTCTTGTACCTTTTGTAATCATAAATGAGTTGGTCAGGCTACTGTTGATAATTAGCCTTGCTCTTTGGGTCGAGTAAATTGCCTTTATACCTTCTAGGAATGGTCCTCTTATTCCTACCTTCTCCATGCATTTTATAAGGAAGTGCCAGGATACATTATCAAAAGCCTTTTCGGCGTCTACAAAGATTAAAGCAGCAGGGATATCGACCCTAAGGTCCAGATACTCGATTATGTTAACTAGGTATCTTACGTTATCTTTTATTTGCCTACCGGGCAGGAATCCGGCTTGATCTTTATGAATCGCTCTGTTCAAATATTTCTTTAATCTGCTCGCCATTATTCCTGCAAAGATCTTATAATCATTGTTAAGCAGTGAAATTGGCCTGTAGTTTTTTACATCAAGTGTATCTGACTCTGCTTTGGGTATTACTGTAATATATGCCTCTCTCCACGAATCCGGCATTTCCCCTCCTTGCAGGATATTATTAATTACTTTGCTAAGTATCGGGGCCAAGTGTTCCTCTAAAGTTCTATAGTATTTTTGGGAGAGGCCATCTGGGCCTGGGGCCTTTCCCAGGTTTCATTTTTTTGATAGTGTGTCTGACCTCTTCCGTCGTTGTCGGTTCATTTAGTAGTGCCTTTTCTTCCTCTGACAACTGTTCCCCTCCATTCCTTTCCAAATACCTTCCTATCTCATTTATGTCTTCGTCCTCCTTTTTTTTGTACAGGGTTTCATAGTACTGGAGGAACTTTCCCTTTATCTCATTGGGATCTTCTGTTATTTGATCTTCCCTTCTAATTTTATTAATTATATTTTGTTTTTTCCTTTTTCTCAGTTGCCATGCTAGCAGCTTACCCGTTTTATTTGCCGACTCGAAATACTTTTGTTTCATCGTTTTTATTCCCCATTCTATCTCTTGATTTAGGAGTGTTGTGTATTGGGTTTCTAGTATTTTGCAAAGCTGTTTTGTTCTCTCATCTTCAGGGTTTATTGTTAGTTTCCCCTCTGCTTCTTTTAGTTGTTTAAGTATTTCTTCCTTCTTTGCTTCTCTTAAATTCTTCCTATATTTATTCTGTTGGATCATGAAACCTCTGAGAAGAGCCTTACTTGCGTCCCAGACCACATCAATTTTTGTTCCCTTATTCAGATTTAACTCAAAGTATTCTTTCAAGATGTTCTTTGCTCTACCAATAATCTCGTCCTGTTCCAGTAAGTAATCGTTCATTCTCCATCTGTATGGTCCTGCTAGTTTGCATTTTATTTCCAAAAATATTGGGTTGTGATCCGAGAGAGTTCTGGGTTCTATTTCACATTTCACCGATCTTATCGAGAGCTCTCTGGAGACCCAGATCTGGTCTATTCTACCCCAGCTCTGGTGTACCCCTGAAAAGTGCGTGAACTGTTTTTCCGTTGGGTTTTTAAACCTCCAAATATCAATCAGGTCTAAGTTTTCTTGGAGGTCATAGAAGGTTCTTGGGAGCTTCCCCTGCTTCTCTTTCTTCCTTTTTTCACTTCTATCTAACCCGGGTTCTGGGACTCCATTCAGATCTCCTAGTAGGATTAATTTATAATTTTCTAACTCTAGTAGTATTTGTTCCAATTTTTTAAAGAATTCAGTTTTGTTTGTATTGGGGGCATACACTGATACTACATTAAATCTTTCTCCTTGATGGGTAATTTGGATCCCCAAAATCCTCCCCTCCTCATCTTTACAAATTAATTTGGGTTCCAATTTTTCTTTAACATAGATTACCAACCCTCTTTTTTTGTTCACGTCTGAGTTGATAAACTCCATTCCCAACTTTTTATTAACGAATATATGTTTGTGTTTTTTAGCTACATGGGTCTCTTGACAGCAAACCACGTCGCATTTTTTATTTCTCAAAACTTTCTCTATTTTATTCCTTTTTGCTTTCTCGTTTAAGCCATTAACATTCCAGGTCAAAAAAGTTAAAGACATTGTTAAAATTGGGTATCGGATTTATGTCCAACCTTCAGTTCCTAGTTTCTTCCTCCTCCCCTGTTTCTTCCTCTTCCGCCACCCCTTCCTCCTCCTCCGCCTGTCCATCCCCCCTCCTTCCCCCCACAGTCTCTCCCTCCTCCCCCTCCTCCTCCCTCTCAACTCCGGCTTCCCGTCCATCTGTTACTCTGTCCTCCTTTTTACCAAGCTCCCTTTCATATCTCCTCAGGAACTTTTCCACCTCTAGTGGGCTAGTCAACTTAAATCTCTTGTCTTTGAAAAAAAAAAAGCATGGAAATCTTAAGTGCTTCCTAGACGGAGGCTGTTGCAGAGTGGCAGAACATGGCATCTGCTTTGCCGAAGGTTGGAGGTTTGATTCCCGGCCTCTGTAGGTATACAGTGGTGCCCCGCAAGACGAATGCCTCGCAAGACGAAAAACGCACAAGACGAAAGAGTTTTCCGTTTTTTGAGTCGTTCCGCAAGACGGATTTCCCTATGGGCTTGCTTTGCAAGACGAAACGTCTTGCGAGTTCTTGCGAGTTTGTTTCCTTTTTCTTAAAGCCGCTAAGCCGTTAATAGCCGCTAAGCTGCTAATAGCTGTGCTTTGCAAGACGAAAAAACCGCAAGACGAAGAGACTCGTGGAACGGATTAATTTCGTCTTGCGAGGCACCACTGTACCTGAGATACTTGCTACCCAAAATGCTGAAGAATGCCTGCCAGTCAGTGTGGGTAGTATAAGGCAGTTTCCTATGCCCCTGTTAAAAACTTAAAACCTTTAACTCAGAACCATGAGAACTAGAATCTTGCTGTCATATTTAAGAGAAGGGCCGCAGGTCAGCAGTGCAGCACATGCAGGAAGGTACCAGGTGATTGATTGATTGACTGACTGACTGACTGACTGACTGATTGATTGAATTTATATCCCGCCCTATATCTGGAGGTCTCAGAGCGGTTCACAGAATAAAATCAAAATATGAAACCACAAAATACATAATCAAAATAAAAACAACAACCCAATAACAACCCCCCCCCAAAAAAAATACATTTTAAAAAGGCACTGGATCCTCACAACTTTTAAAGTAAGACAATGAGCAAACCTGGACAGGAGCCACTCGTTGGAAAGACCATGATCTCAGAAATGTCTGTGGCAATATTTATCAGTGAGGCAACACTAAGCTACATGGACCGTTTGGTCTCACTCGCTATATGGCAACTTCCTTTTTTTATTTTTAGATTTGCACTTCTAACAAAATCTTATTGATTTTCCAATTATTTTTTAACGTTCTCAATCAGATGTAACTAACCATAGGAAAAACAGACACAGGATTCCCTCGCATCCTTGGACCTCACTCCACCCTCCCAGGGGTTCCATGTTTAACATTTCCTGCTGCATATTTCATGTCCTCCATTTATTCCATTTATATTTTATATCGTAAGTCTCTGTTAACTCACAAGTGTTATTTCAGTCCTGTTAAAGAGCTCAGCTGTTTACAACGCTCTTCCAGGTATAAAATAAATTTCCTTCAGTCTTTACCAAAACCTGTGTCTGATATTTCTAGTCATTTTCACCAGCTCAACATAATCCATCGGTTTAACTTGCCGTTCTTCTCTGGTGGGGACTTTTCCGTCTTTCCATCTCTGGGCCAGCAACTTCTCTACCTTCCTTTCTCAACTCAGTCATTTTATCAGAACCGGGTGGGCGGACAGAGGTGGGGATGAAGGAGACAGCTTAAATCCCACTGAAAGCCTCACCTTGAGGGCCTGGTAGGCGCTGACAACGGGCGAGATCTTGTGGCCCGTGTGCGTCCGGCGAACACGGCACAGCTGGCACACTAAGCGCTGGCAACTCTTGCAGTAATGTGTCACCTCTTCCCGGTGTTCTGGGCATGTCAGACCCTGTGCAGGACACAGAAGGAGGCAGGTTAGTCACGGTTTTACTTTGTTCGAAGTCCCTGGCACTCACGGACACAAATGCAGGCTTCCTAGTCTTTGTGGGGAGAGGACTTTCCCTTTGAATCCGTTTCTTTAAGACAGGAAGCCTCAGACCCAGGGGGCACAAATGAACTAGAAAGCACCTACAAAGTGTGCCTTAGTAGCTCTGTGTGAGGGGGAAAAGGCCTTCAGGAACAAGAAACAAGACCAAGGAAGATTCCTAAGGCGTACTCTTGAGAAAGGCCCTGGATTGGGAGAAATGTGGGGGAGAACTTCGTGCAAAAACAGGGACACACACACACCAAGAGGCAGTGTGGTGCAGTGGTTAAAGTGTCAGACTAGGACCTGGGAGAGTCCGGGGTTCAAATCCTGACCTGGCCAAGAAACTCACTGGGTGGCCTTGGGCCAGTCACTTGGGCCAGCTGAGGTAGTCACAGGGTTGTTGTGGGGATTGACTGAGGAAGAGGGAGAACTATGGAAGCCACCCTGGAGGAAATGTTGGGATATTATTATTATTATTATTATTATTATTATTATTATTATTATATGCTACCCATCTGACTGGGTTGCACTAGCTACTCTTGGCAGCTTCTGACATATATAAAAGCATAATAAAATGTTACAAAAGGCTTCCCTAAACAGGGCTGCCTTCAGATGTCTTTTAAAAGTCAGATAGTTGTTTATTTCCTTGACATCTGATGGGAGGGCTTTCCGCAGGGCAGCTGCCACTACCAAGAAGGCCCTCTACCTGGTTCCCTGTAACCTCACTTCTTGCAATGAGGGAACCGCCAGAAGGCCCTCGGAGCCGGATCTCAGTGTCCAGGCTGGACGATGGGGGTGGAGACACTACTTCAGGTATACAGAGCCAAACTGTTTAGGGCATGGGTAGGCAAACTAAGGCCCAGGGGCTGGATCTGGCCCAATTGCCCTCTAAATCTGGCCCGCAGACGGTCCGGGAATCAGCGTGTTTTTACAAGAGTAGAATGTGCCGTTTTACTTAAAATGCATCTCTGGGTTATTTGTGGGGCATGGGAATTCGTTCATTTCCCCCCAAAAAATATAGTCCCCGTCCCCCGTCCCCGGCAAGGTCTGAGGCACTGTGGACACCGACCCCCTGCTGAAAAAGTTTGTTGACCCCTGGTTTAGGGCTTGAAAGGTCAGCACCAACACTTTGAACTGTGTTTGGAAATGTACTGGGAGCCAGTGTAGATCCTTTAGGACCGGTATTATATGGTCCTGGCACCAGCCTGGATTAGTTGCTGCTTCCAAGTCACTTCCAAATAAAAAGCAAAGTCTTCCCTCCTGGCCCTCGGAGGAGTTGGGGGGAGCCCCTTACCTTGGGCCGGAAGGTGAGCGTGGGTGGGGTGGGCTCGTGCTGGGCTTTCTGGGTACCCCACGGGTGGTAGAGCTTAAAGCACTCGTTGCAGAAGCTTGATTTGCACTCGGTGCAGCCCTTGGTGGCCTCCAGCTGCGGCGGCTTGCAGAACTGGCACATGATGGCCGCGCTGACGTTGATGGTGTGGCGGTAGCGCTCCACCACCCTCTCCAGCGTCAGGTTGCGGAAGAGGCTGCCCAGGCCCCTCTCGCCCAGGTCCACATCCCTCTGGCACAGCGGGCAGGGGAAGAGCACGCTCTGGGGGTGCAAGAGGCCGCCTCGCTTGCGCCCCGGGTACGTGCCGAAACCTGCAAGCACAGGGACACCAGAACACAAGGCAAGGTGACATTGCGCACACAGCACATGCTTCCCCAGAAGATGCAGGGACTCCCATCAGCCTCGGGGAAACTGGCCCATGGGCAGGGCTGATGGGATTTGTAGTCCGGCAACATCCAGAGGGTCACAGGTTCCCCACCCTTGTCCTAGAATCATGTCCCAGCCAATCAGGTGTGGGGAACTTGCAAGCCCTCCCAGGTCTTGCTGGACTCCAACTCCCATCAACCACAGCAAGCATTGAAGGGATGGGTTTCCCAAACCCAAAACTGACTGCGCAGGCAGTTTGAAACTGCACCAAAATCCCTATTTTTCCTTAGCTAAAATGCTTTAACTTGAGCTCTTGAGCCAAAACCCAGCTGTATAAACAAGTGCTCAGAGCCCTCTCCTTTATCAGTTTGTGACGGCAAGGATGGCCTTGACTGTACCAGTAGAACAGGGAAGACACGCCTGTGCCTTATCTTATATCCTGACCACAAAGGCGCACAGACCTAGTCTGGGAACAGCGCCAGAGGGTGTTCTTGGAGATGGTGACCTCTTGCTCCAAGATAAGAGTAGGAACAGGAAGATCCTTTTATGGTCAGAAGTACAGGAAGGAATATCCTTTTATGGTCAGAAATATAGGAAGGAATACCCTTTTATGGTTAAGAGTGCCGGAGCAGGAACATCTGTGATGTCAGCCTGCGTGTACAAGCTGACGTGGCTAGATTCCTGGGGAAGGGGGGAGAGGGTGCCTGGAGGATATATATACTGCATGTAATCTCTCATTTCTTTGGACTTGCTGTGGACTGACCACGCAAGTGCCTTTCTGCTGTTTCGGAGAGCAGAAATAAAGAACTCTTTCTCTGAACCAACCCTTGGTGTCATTTGACTTCCTTCCTCCTGTCCGGGAGCAACGCAGACCCAGTCAGTGAACTCCAATAAGGCTACAGCATGGCCCACAGTCAGAGGTGATGGAGACTGCAGTCCATCGACATCTGGAGGGTCACAGGTTCCCCACTCCTGTCCTTGACACGTGTCCCAGCCAATCAGGGATCACATATGAAATGCGGTCAGGGACTGGCTTGGACGCTGAGGAGCGGTGGCTGGATACTGATGAGCGGCCACTGGGAGAAGTGGGGTTGGGAAAAGGGACCAGTGATCTGGGGGAGCCTGTAACAGCTAGGAAGCGAGAGGCAGAGGCAGGAGAAGCTGCAGGATTGGAGGGTCAAGAACAAGTGCAGGAGGAGAGAGAGATGGGTCAGGCTGGTGGAGAGTCACAGGCTTCCACACCTCCTCTCCTGCCTCATCTCTCCTACTCCACTGTCTCCCAGGACCAGAAGAGGACTGAAGTGGGAGGATCAGAAGGCTAAAAGCAGGCGTAGTCTTCGCCTGCTTGCGTTCAGCTCAGATGGAGGAGATACCACAAGCCAAAGTTAGGGACGGGGCCTCTCTGTTGCGGCAACAGCCTCATCATGTGAACTCCCAGGAGTAGCTGAGAGACATAAGACTGATGGACATCCCTTTTCTTTTGACAATAGTGAAATCCTTTCCCTGGACTTTCCTCTTCTGGCCGTGGCATGTAAGCAGCTGTGGGGAACTTGTGGGCCCTTCAGATCTTGCTGATAACCCAAAGCCCCTCTTCCCACTTTCCTCCCACCCTGTTTCCCCAGTGCCAAATTTTAATTTGTAACATCCTTGGGGCAACGACCTGCCCTATTGCGTTTGCAGCACGAACTGCAAACATCCCTACGGCCCAACCGCTTTTACCTTCCACCAGGTAAAGTTAAAGGTAAGGGACTCCTGGACGGTTACGTCCAGTCAAAGGCGACTATGGGGTTGCAGTGCTCATCTCGCTTTCAGGCCGAGAGAGCCGGCGTTTGTCCGCAGACAGCTTTCCAGCTCATGTGGCTAGCATAACTGAACCGCTTCTGGCACAACAGGACACTGTGACGGAAGCCAGAGCACACAGATATGTCGTTTACCTTCCAGCTGCAGTGGTACCTATTTATCTACTTGCACTGGTGTGCTTTCGAACTGCTAGGTTGGCAGGAGCTGGGACAGAGCAAATGGGAGCTCACTTCGTCGCAGGGATTCAAACCGCCGATCTTTCGATCGGCCAGCCCAAGAGGCTAAGTGGTTTGGACCACAGTGCCACCCGCATCCCATCTTCCCCCAGGAGGGGGTGCCCTCGCCCTACATGTCTGCCTGCCCACCAGCAGAGGGCACCACCACACCGCCCTCCTCCCCACCTGACTTAAGGAGTCGGTCCAGACGCTCTGGCTTGGGGATGACCCTGCGGCCCAGGCGAGGACTCCGCGTGGCTGGCGTAGAGGCCGGAGAGGTGGGCTCGGAGGTGGGGTCCGGGCAGACGTAGCCTTGCTGCAGCAGGACCTCGGTGGCGCAGATGTGGCAGACATTGTGCATGCAGGGAAGCACCAGGGGCTGCTTGTACATCTCCTTGCACACCGGGCACAACAGCTCCCTCTCCATGTTCTTCATGCTGGTCTGGAAGGACAAGGAAAGAGTGGAAAGGAAAACAGGGTTCAAGAGAACGAAACCGTGATTCCCGCAAAGAGAAGCTGGTTCCAGCTCAACACCAGTATTATAACATACTGTAGGATCCCCCGTAGAAGGGACCTAAGAGGTCTGGGGGCAACAACAAGGGGTGCTGAGGGTGTAAATGACTCCCAGACTTTGAAAAGCTGGTATCGCTGGATCAATTTTGTTCAATTACTTAAGGCTGAATAGTTTTAATTGGCTTTTGAATGCATGTTCAATTAATTTTGTTTTGATCTGATTTACTGCATGCCTGCGCCGCTTTTCGTTCGAATGAATCCCAAAGCGGCTTACAAACAGTGAATAGCAATAACACAACACCACAAGTGCAGCATAAATCCCACAGAACAATTAACAAATCATCAGCCTAACTGTTGCAACCTATAAAACACCATTAGTAAAGCAACAACTACAAAAACAAGCTGAGCATCACAATGAAAACAAAAGTCGTCTTACACGATTAATGAACCAATAGGGCATTTATAATCTATTAAACAAGAATTAACAACGCTGACGAAATAGCAACCAAAAAAATAAACTGAGCGCTGTTAAGTTCACGCACACGCACTGCACACACCCTTTTTGTTCCTGTTCTGAATTTTATCATATTACTATCTTCCTTAGTGGGTCGTCATGCAAACCGCCATAGCTGTCAACGTTTCCCTTTTTTTAAGGGAAATTCCCTTATTCCGAATAGGATTTCTCGCAAGAAAAGGGAAAAGTTGACAGCTATGCAAACCACTATTAAAAGAATTGCAGAATTGTAGAGTTGGAAGGGGCCACAGGGGTCATCTAGCCCAACCCCCTGCAATGTAGGAGGCTGCAGGAGGCTGGAACCCACAACCATGAGATTAAGAGTCTCCTGCTCTACCAGCTAAGCTATCCTGACTGCTCTGAACAGTGCTTTTGGTAGGGGGCGCTGAGTATGTGTTTATGTAACCAAGGCATAAATGAAAAAGTTTGGGAACCACTGGCTTAAAGGAAGGATGGGGGGGGGGAGGAAATACAGGGCAAAATAATGAATAATAAAAAATAATAGCGATAGCGGCTTCCTCCTCTTCGACACTCTCAATGAGTTTGCCCACCGCTCGTGACCTCCCCTTGCAATCTGGAGCAGGGATTGTAGTCTCACCTCTCCCTGGCCAATCACAAGGCAGCGTTGTGCTACAGGGAACCAGGCAGAGGGCCTTCTCGGTGGTGGCGCCAGTCCTGTGGAATGCCCTCCCATCAGATGTCAAAGAGATAAACAACTACCAGACATTTAGAAGACATCTGAAGGCAGACCTGCTCAGGGAAGTTTTTAATGTGTGACATTTTAATGTATTTTTAATCTTTGCTGGAAGCCGCCCAGAGTGGCTGGGGAAGCCCACCCAGAAGGCCAGGGTACAAATAAATTATTATTATTATTATTATTATTATTATTATTATTATTATTATGCTGCCCATAGGAAGAACAGACCAACGGTGCGCCTTAGAACACTTCCCAGAATCCTTTGCAACATGCTTTGTTCCATGGCCAATGTGCAGGGGAGGGAAGCGTTTCCCTGCAGCGGCTAAGGGAAAGGATCCTGGTAGTTAGTTGCAATTATACCCCCCACGCACCCTGCTGCCGCCCCCCCCAACCCAAAAAATACAGGCTCTGCCTTGAGATTTATATTCATCTCTTCAGGCTATGAAGTCTGAAGTCGTTAAAATAGCATCACCCACGCACAAGGTACCCAAACCAAAAAAAGTTTAGCGAGAAGGGGGGGGAACCCTAGCTGGGGGCTGGGGGGCAGGGAATACAACCGCACAAGGACTGAGCATATTCACTGCGCCAACTAACTGTTGCGAAGAACGGGGAAGGGAACAAAAAACTGAGAGAGGGAATGGAATGGAGCTGCTCTGGCTAGCTGGGATCCTGAACAAAAACGGCAAATTTTGTGGCATATCCCATCTGTATATTATAAGTATTAATATATTATATTTGTAATAGTAGTAAGTATTCTGCATTTGCTGTCATGTATAGGGTGTGTCTCATTTGCACCCTCACAACGACCCTGTGGGTTAGGCAAAAGCAGAAAGCAAATGACTGGCCTAAGTGCATCCATTAAAGCTTTGGGGGTTGAATGCGACTCAAAAATTTGCCCGCATCCTGCCCACGGGTGCAATGAAGCCCTTTTCTTGGTGCCCGCAAGGCTTCTGACCACACACACACACACACACACACACACACACACACACACACCCTCCTTCAAAAGAGCATAGAGATGAAGGAGGAAGTTGCAAGAGTGGCACTCCTTCCCACTTCCTCTCTCAGCTCTATGTGCTTTCCATGTGCTTAATTTACCGCTTCCGACTTTTACCCGGATCCCTTCAAAATGGCTGCATTTTCTGTCTCTTGGCGGGTGCAGCAGGGAGGAGATTTGGGGGACAACAGACCAGGAAGGGAGGCGACGCCCGTGATGTTCCCTCAAAAATGCAAACGTGACCACATGCCTGAAAAGGTTGCCAACCCCCTCTAACCACTGCTCCATGCTACCTCACTAATAATGCTTAGCTGTCCTGCTTCAAGTGTGTTCAAAGGGCCTCATTAAACCCTCCCCCAACCACCTTGTAAACCAGGACACTGTTTAATATCCCCATTTTGCAGATGGCGCTGCAGGAGTTGAGGCACAGAAATTTGCATCAGGGAACTTGCGGACCTGGGAACGTTGCGCAGTTCAGTTTTCCTTCAACCATTACACTGCAGTGTTTGTCCTCAGAAAATAACAAGAAGACCTGACCAGTGACCCGTCTAGTCCAGCATGTACTAGGATTTGGGTTCGAATCCTTCTTGAGTCACAACAGCCGACCAGATGCCTCAAGAAGGATTCGAACCCAAAAGCACGCTCCTTGCCTGTGTTTGTAGAAAATGGGATTCAAAAACGTTACTGCCTCTGACTGTGGAACCCCCTAAGCATGTACAGAGGGCCGGTCTCACTCTTCAGGCACCCCAGCAATATTGCATATGTCATGAAAGGGGGAAGTGACAGAAACATGAGTACAGTATGAGCCAAGCTTTGAGACTACATACAGCTCCTTCACTCCGACTCTAGATTATGTTACAAAATAAGGTCCCTTATACAGAGTCACACCACTGGTCCAACGAGCTCAGCACTCCCTGCACTGACTGGCAGCAGCTCTCCAGGGAAGATTCCCAGTCTTCCTTGGCAATGCTAAGATCCTAGGTCAAGCTAAGGATCTTACCTGCTATTTATTTGATCACCCAGTGATTTACACTGTAATATGAATAAATTGCTGAAAAACCAGAGCGGTTTAACAATCAATCCCTCTTCCCAGGGAACTCTGGGAATTGTAACTCTGTGAAGGGAATTGAGGTCTCCTGACTACTCTCAGCATCCTTAACAAACTCCAGCTCCCAGAATTCTCTGGGGGAAGCCATGACTGTTTAAAAAGGCTTCATAGTGCTTTAAATGTAGGCTGTGGATGTGGCCTACGTCTACTCAGATGTAAGACCCACTAAATTCAAGGGGGCTTACTCACTGGTAAGTGGAAGCAAGACTGCGTCCTTAGTTATAGGGTAGAAGTTAATAGCAGCACTGCAATGGTTAGGCCTGCCATCTATCCGGATTTATCCAGACATTACCGGGAAATGCAGCGCTTTGTCCTGGATTGTAGGCAAGTCAATCGTGGTGTTTTTGTAAAAAGAAGAAAGCTCAACAACTTTGGGGGTCTTCCTAAAAGAAAGCTCAAGAACTTTTGGGGTGTCCTGGTTTTTACTTTTTGAAATATGGCAACCCTAGCATTGGTGAAGTCTTTTCTAAGGGTGGTGATACTGTGAGGTAGGGGTGATATAAATAATAGAAGCATGATTTATTTATTTTTTTAAAAAAATTATTCACACAGACATAAAATAAGATTCCTAGAGTTTCTAGGGATTGAACCTGGAACCTTCTGAATGCAGGGCATTGTACTTAGCTACTGAGGTATGGACCTTCTTTAATTCTCCCCCCCCCAACCAAAAAAAATCCATCAGGAATTTATTTATGTTCTTACAATATGCAGAGACATGACCATTAGTGAGAGAAACAGCACTCATTTCTGCGGACAAAGAGATTTCCCAAAAGTCAATAAACTATATGTGCAAGGGCCATAGCGCCCACCTTAGATGCAGGAGGTCCTTGGTTCAATCCCTCACAACTCCAGGCAGGGCTGGGAATGTCCCCGGCCTGAAACTCCGGAGGGCAGCTGCCAGTCAGTGTCGACAATGCTGAGCTAGATACACCAATGGTCTGATTCAGTATAAGGCAGCTTCCTCTGCTCCTATTTAAATCAGGCCTTTCTCTACAAACAGGAGGAGTGGGGCCTTCCTTTATTTGTAGGGTGTGCTCCATAGCTGGTGGGGTGCAGAGCATCATCTGCTTTGAAAATCCCAGGTTTCAATTCCCGGCATCTCCAGGAAGGGCTGTGTCTGAAACCCTGGAGAGCAGCTGTCAGTCAGTGTAGGCAGTATGGAGCAAGACAGCGTAATGCTCCAAATCAGCGTCAGCCGCTCACGCCCACCCACCCAGATTCCCCACTCGTGCAGCTCAAAGGCAGGACCAGCCTGCTTTCCCCACCGCTGGGCACACAGGCTGGCGGGGGGGGCGGGGGTTAGGGAGAGAGAGACCCCGCCTCCCAGTTCTTACAGGCAGTTTGGCAGCCAGCCCAGTCTCTGCTGCGTCCCATTCAAGGGCACTCTTGTCCTTTGGCCAGGGAGTGGGGTGGAGGGGGACTCTACTGCCCTGGCGGCACCCCCTGCCCCAAAGCTGCATTCCCTTCCGCTCCGGCTGCCCAGCGATTCAAGGCACCCGAGGAAGAAGGTGGTCCAAAAAACAGGAAAGAAACGCCAGCATCAGATCTTTTGCCAAAGAAACATTCATCTTGCAGCTTCCAGCCAAGGCTTCCCCACCTAGAGATCTGCCGCCACGGGGCCCCAAAGGCATTTCCCTCCCCTGCCATCCATCCATCCCCAAGGGACGGGCACTCACCTTGCCCAGCGCCCGCCTGGATGCCATCTCTCTTGGCAAGCGAGAAGGGACACACACACACACACATACACACACACAAAGCAGGAGGAGAGGGGAGGGGATGGATGGATGGAGAAGGGCGGGGAGGGAGGGAGGGAGAGCGCCACAGCGGAGGCAGACGCTGGACCAGGCAGGCCCTGGCAGCCAGCCCTGGGAGGAGGTTGCCATGGCGACGGAGGGATGTGCTCGGATGCTCACAGCATCCTTCACTTAGCCCTGAAGGGAGTCCGGGGAAAAACTGATGGAGCTTCTGGGGTGGGGGGAGGGAATGGGAGCGTCTAGGCTAGTTGTCAGCAGGGGAGGGGGAGCACCTATTTTATTTTGGGGGGGTGATTTCCAGGTTTTTTTGCGGGGGGGCGGCTCTTTTGATCCCAGTGGCAGCAACATGGATCCCTCATCATGCCGACGCACTCGGGAGACAATGGGATGCCCGTACTAGATCTCTCTTCCTCACACCCCCCTCCCGCAAAGCATCCCTTCTCATGGCATACAGACAGTCACCCCCACATCATCGGCTGCACTAGATTGGGGTGTTTTCTCCCCACACCCGTTTTCTCTCGCCCCCCCCGTTTTTCTACCCCTTGCGTTGCCCACCCTCTTCCCACCCCCCGGTTCTCACGCTGATCCGGACGAGGGCATCCATGATCGACGTGAAGGAGTGGAGGTCCTCGCCCTCGGCCATGACTCCCGGGGGGGGACGGGGGGCTTCCGGCCTCCGCACCCCCGCGCCGCCCCGGCAGCGCTTCGCAAACGCCTCGGTCTATTGCGGCCGAGAGCCCGGGCGAACCGTCGGGGAGGGAGGAGGAGAGCCAGCAACGCGCATGCTCCTCCGGAGAGGCTCGGCTCCCGGCGCCCTGCCTCCCTCTCGCCGCCCCCCCCCCCCGCGCTTTGAAGTGATGGAGGGCGCGTGTGAGTGTGCTGGGTTATTAATAATCATTATTTTATTGCTGGTGCAGCAGATCCCACATGCAGAGCGCTTTAGGGAGGAGGAGGAGCAGCCAAGGGGAGCGGGGGGGGGCAGAAGGTTGATGGGGAGCTTCCAGTCGCCACATGCCATCCCAGGGTGTGGTCATTTGTTGAAAGGCTTGGCTCCTGCTTTCCACAGTGTCACGGGCCAGGCTTTGCATGGGCAAGGGTGCATCTGAGCATAGGCAGAGTGCATTCCCTTAGCTTCTCAATCGGAAGGTGCAAGGTCTCAAGTAGCTGCACACTTTATTGCCATCGTCGTCGTGTCATTCTCGTTAAACTGCAGTATTCATTCAAGCGACCAGGCCTACAAATGCGGAGGCAAGACTCGAACCCGTGACTTCCCGGGCCTGCCAACGTTCTCCGGCTCTGGTCCTTTGTTCGCTGAATGCGCGTGTGCTCCCCCTAGCGGCCAGCCGGAGGAAATGAAACGCAGCAAAGCCTGCCATGGGCGCCGCCGGCCGCTAGGCGGGGAACGTGGCGCGACGCACGCTTCTCCGCCCCTCTCAGGCGGCGGGGAGTGCGGCGCGCTTGCGCGGAGGCGCAAATTACACGTCTCCGCTCAGAGCCGCGCCTGCGCGGCAGAGAGAACTCCCTCTCGCCGAGGGAAGCAGGCGCAAGAACGGCGCATGCGCGAGGGGAAAAAAAAGAACCAGGGAACTTTGGTTCAAACCGGGAGCGGACACATCGGAGGGCGCAGCGCGGTGCATTATGGGTAATGTGGCATGGGGGTTGGAGAGGTGGGCGACATGCATGCTCCTGGCCTGGAGAGGGGTGGGCACTGCTGCCAGCCTGTGCTCAGGGCGCCTTGTGGGTGGAGAGCATGGGCAATGGTGGCAGAGCATGTGCTTTGAGTGCAGAAGGTTCAGTCCCCAGTGGCATCTCTGGGTAGAGCTGGGAAGAGGCCTCCCCTGTCTGAAACCCTGGGGAGCTGCTGCCAGCCTGTGTTGTTGTCGTTTAGTCGTGTCCGACTCTTTGTGACCCCCTGGACCAGAGCACGCCAGGCACTCCTGTCTTCCACTGCCTCCCGCAGTTTGGTCAAACTCATGCTGGTAGCTTCGAGAACACTGTCCAACCATCTCGTCCTCTTGTCATCCCCTTCTTCTTGTGCCCTCCATCTTTCCCAACATAAGGGTCTTTTCCAGGGAGTCTTCTCTTCTCATGAGGTGGCCAAAGTCTTGGAGCCTCAGCTTCAGGATCTGTCCTTCCAGTGAGCACTCAGGGCTGATTTCCCTAAGAATGGATTGGTTTGATCTTCTTGCAGTCCATGGGACTCTCAAGAGTCTCCTCCAGCACCATAATTCAAAAGCATCAATTCTTCGGCGATCAGCCTTCTTTGTGGTCCAGCTCTCACTTCCATACATCGCTACTGGGAAAACCATAGCTTGAACTATACGGACCTTTGTCGGCAAGGTGATGTCTCTGCTTTTTAAGATGCTGTGTAAGATGCCAGCCTGTGTAGGCAACACTAAGCTAAATGGACTCAGTATAAGATGCCTTCCTGTGCCGGGGAGTTGCTGTCCCTCAGTGGCAGAGCATTGGCTTGGTCCCGGGTTCAGTCCCCGCCATCTCCAAATAGCCCCCCTTCCTCAAACCCCAGAGAGCCACTGTGAGTCATTGCGGACAATACTGAGCTCAGCAGATGAATGGACTGGTTGGATTGCAAGGCAGCTTCCTAAGCTGAGGAGAGGCTGGAGCTCAGCAGTGGACCATTTGCTTTGCATGCAGAAGGACCCAGTACCAGTCCCCTGCACCTGTCCAGGTACGGGTAGACCAGGGTCTGGGCACCTCCGACCTGTCAGCCAAACGTGGCCCAGCAGGCCCCTATCTCGTGCCCGCAGGCCGTGGCACACTGCTCCTCCATATCATATACCCTCACCAGGCCCTGCTTGACACTTTCCTTGAGTGATTTTTGGGTGTCAACTTGTAAACCCAGTTTGAGCGTCAGTTACAGTGGTACCTCGGGTTACATACGCTTCAGGTTACATACGCTTCAGGTTACAGACTCCGCTAACCCAGAAATAGTACCTCGGGTTAAGAACTTTGCTTCAGGATGAGAACAGAAATCTTGCTCTGGCAGCGTGGCGGCAGCAGGAGGCCCCATTAGCTAAAGTTGTACCTCAGGTTAAGAAGAGTTTCAGGTTAAGAACAGACCGCCGGAACAAATTATGGTAAGTACTTAACCCGAGGTACCACTGTACTCAGTTTCAGGGGCAGCAAAAAAAGTGGGGTTCGTGGCACAAAACTCTGACACCAGTTTGGAGTCGATCAGACAATGTTCAGTTTTGGGCTATACCTGTGGCTCCCAGTTTGAGCATCAACTACTCAGTTTGCAGGGGGTGACAGAAAACACAGGGTTCACGGGACAAAACTAGCACAAAACTCTGGCACCGGTTTGAAGTTGATCGGCCAATGTTGGGTTTCGGGTATTAAATTGTGACCCCGGTTTGCTGTGTCAGTCAGTTTGAGGGGGAGGCAGCACAAAGCGTGGGCAGCACAAAGCGTGGCACAAAACAGCCCGAAAATGTTGTGCTCACATATTAGGAGTATAGCATCTAGATCAAGGGAAGTAATAGTGCCACTGTATTCTGCTCTGGTCAGACCTCACCTGGA
Organism: Podarcis vaucheri; assembly: GCF_965113315.1. Taxonomy (NCBI): domain Eukaryota; kingdom Metazoa; phylum Chordata; class Lepidosauria; order Squamata; family Lacertidae; genus Podarcis; species Podarcis vaucheri. The sequence goes on along the minus strand of NC_138754.1, from coordinate 10,046,534 downwards.
GTACTGTGTCCAGTTCTGGGCACCACAATTCAAAAAGGACACTGACAAACTGGAACGTGTCCAGAGGAGGGCAACCAAAATGGTCAAAGGCCTGGAAACGATGCCTTATGAGGAACGGCTAAGGGAGCTGGGCATGTTTAGCCTGGAGAAGAGGAGGTTAAGGGGTGATATGATAGCCATGTTCAAATATATAAAAGGATGTCACATAGAAGAGGGAGAAAGGTTGTTTTCTGCTGCTCCAGAGAAGCGGACACGGAGCAATGGATTCAAACTACAAGAAAGAAGATTCCACCTAAACATTAGGAAGAACTTCCTGACAGTAAGAGCTGTTCGACAGTGGAATTTGCTGCCAAGGAGTGTGGTGGAGTCTCCTACTTTGGAGGTCTTTAAGCAGAGGCTTGACAATCATATGTCAGGAGTGCTCTGATGGTGTTTCCTGCTTGGCAGGGGGTTGGACTCGATGGCCCTTGTGGTCTCTTCCAACCCTATGATTCTATGATTAATGGCGCTTGCCCTTCGTGCTCCTGCCAGCAGAGGCAAGTGACCCTTGTCTCTTTCTCTCTCCGCAGCTGTCGGCACGGGTACGTCGTTGGTGCTTTCGTCTCTCCTGTGCCTCCTGCTCTTCACCGGGATGCAGATGTACAGCCGCCAGCTTGCATCCAGTGAGTGGTTGACCATCCAAGGGGGCCTGCTGGGCTCTGCCCTCTTCATCTTCTCCCTTACCGTATCCTCCTACGTGTGGCATTTTGCTTGGGCGTTTTCAGCTGGGCTGGGGCTGTCAGAATGGGAAAGGGTCAAAGGAGGCGCCCATTGGCATCAGCTGATCCAGCAGGAATGTGACACATAAAGGGCTGCAGCTCAGGAGGCAAAGGGTCTGCTTTGCAGGAGGTCCCAGGCTCCATCCCTGTCATTTCCAGGTAGGGCTGAGAACGTTTTCGTCTGAAACCTGGGTGTTTTGCTGCCAGTCATCATCATCATCAAACCTTTATTGCATTAGCATACAGCCATAGCAAAATAAGACAATATAAAAATGCTAGAGACAAGCAACCAAGGAAAATTCAAGGTGATATTGCTGGCGTAATGACATTTAAATTACCCTAAGACAATAATGCAAAGATTTAGTTGCCAGCACCAGAAATCTAATATGCGGATATATGTAAAACATAAAATGGCCCCAAAATAAGCTCGGCACATTGAGTTAAAAAAAGAATATAATGAAAAGAATTAAAACAGGTCCAGGTCTAGGACACACTACCCTGTCAGAGTAGCCCTGAGTTTCAGAGCCTGCACTATGAAATTGCCACCCCACATTAAATTTGGGGATTTGCGTCCACAAGGAGCGATTTCAAACAGTCTTCCTTGAAACCTGGGTGTCTTGCTGCCAGTCAAGTGTAGGCACTCTTGAGCTAAGAGGGGCCGGTGGTCTGAACTCCAGCTTCTTACGTCCCTGTGTTATAAGTGGTTCAGCCTCTGCTTTGCGGTGCAGAAGGTTCCTGGCATCTTCAGGTAGACCTAAGAGAGGCTTCTGCCATTTTTTTCTAAATGTTTCATTTCCTCAAATGGTGCTGCAGAAGTAATATTGATTAAAATACTAAATATAAATTAACTGACCTACCCACCCCCAGCTTGAACGCTGTTTCAAAACTCAGGTTACATTTCTTGGAAGTGCAATATATTCTACAAATAGCACTGAGAATCTTTTTTTAACATAATATTCAAAGTGCTATTTTTCTAGAAAAAGAGGTGCCAGAATGCAGCGTGAACACCTCCGTTGTTCTCTTAGAATGGTCACGGTGCCCACCTGAGAGGTGCCAGAACTGAATTTCAGTGAAAAAAACCCTAATAATAATAGTAACAATAATAATACAGTGGTACCTCGGGTTACAAACACCTTGGGTTACAAACACTTCAGATTACAGACTCCGCTAACCCGGAAGTAGAACCTCATGTTAAGAACTTTACCTCAGGATGAGAACAGAAATTGAGTGGCAGCGACAGCGGGAGGCCCCATTAGCTAAAGTGGTACCTCAGGTTAAGAACGGACCTCCAGAACGAATTAAGTTCGTAATCAGAGGTACCACTGTACAGTGGAACCTCAGTTCTCAAATGTCTTCGTTGATGAACGTTTCAGAACCCGAATGCCGGAAACCCGAAAGTAAATGCTTCAGTTTTCGAACGCGCTTCGGAAGCCGAACAAACTTCCGCTGTGTGTTTTTCAATTTTCACCATTGAAATTGACGTTCTCCCTTTGTGCCTCAGTCGTCGAACGTTTCGGAATTCAAACAATCTTCCAGGGCGGATTGAGTTCAACAACCAAGGTTCCACTGTAATAAAAATAATAATGTTATTATTTGTACCACGCCCAACTGACTGGGTTGCCCCAGCCACTCTGGGTGGCTTCCAACAGATACAAAAGCATAATAAAACATCAAGCATTAAAAGCTTCCTAATTATTATAATAAATAATACTAATTTTTCATTTACAGCGTTCATTGTTTTCAATAACCTGTGATCAAAACGCTCCAGCTACAAGCAATATATTTTACAGATTTCTTTACAATTGGAGAAATAGAAATAATCCCTTGCAAGTAACATTGGGACAATACCCCTTTTTGGGCCGAGATGTTCTGCAACAAAATGTTGCAGTAGAGGGTGCTTTTGTTTAGGGAGCCAGCCAGCCGTGCCCTTCTCTGTAATACTCCATTGTGCTCCCCCTCCCACCCAGTTTTCCATTTCCCCCCCAACAGTAAGCCAGTCATCTGTGGTCGCTGAGCACACACAAACCTCAGAGTTCCCTCAGGCCTGCTGATCCCTTCCTCTTCCGTGTAGGTGGTTTGACTTGGACTACGTAAAAGGGTTGTCACTAACCACCTGAACTTTGGAAATAGAGGGAATCACATGAAATGACATCAGAAACGTGTAACCACATGCTTTCAATTCCCCCCAAACCATTAACTCCCGCCTGAATCAGCTTTCTAGAGAAGTTGGGAGGGTTGGCTTTGTTTTTTACTAAACTCATTAAAAAGATAAAGGTAAAGGTGGCGCTGTGGGTTAAACCACAGAGCCTAGGACTTGCCGATCAGAAGGTTGGCGGTTCGAATCTCCACGACGGGCTGAGCTCCCGTTGCTCGGTCCCTGCTCCTGCCAACCTATCAGTTCGAAAGCACGTCAAAGTGCAAGTAGATAAATAGGTACCGCTCCGGCGGGAAGGTAAACGCCGTTTCTGTGCACTGCTCTGGTTCGCCAGAAGTGGCTTAGTCATGCTGGGCACATGGCCTGGAAGCTGTAAGCCAGCTTCCTCGGCCAGTAAAGCAAGATGAGCGCCGCAATCCCAGAGTTGGCCACTACTGGACCTAATTGTTAGGGGTCCCTTTACCTTTACCTTTAAAGGACCCCTGACAGTTAAGTCCATTCGTAAACGACTCTGGGGTTGTGGTGCTTATCTCGCTTTACTGGCCGAGGGAGCCAGCGTTTGTCCGCAGACAGTTTTTCCGGATCATGTGTAGCATTATCCCTATTGCATCGCCAACAGATACCTTAGATAGCCCTTTTTTAAACAAGTGTAATGTTCAGAAAAGTTCAGAAAAGTAATTAAATCCAATAAGCTAAAAACCAGTTTAAAACGCTAGACGACTTTCAACACATCTAGATAGTCTTGCTGAAGCAAAATCTTTTTGTGGGTGCCAAAAAGAGCACAGCAAAGGGGCTTGCCTAGTGTCAACAGGCAGGGACTTCCAACACGCAAAGATCGGTTTTTACAAGTGTGGAGCGCATGTTATGTGGCACCTGCCATCTCGCAAGCAAACTGGGAATTATTATTATTTCTTAAATTTGTACACTGTACCACCCTTTGTCCGCAGATCTCAGGTAGGTTCACAACATTTTCCCCCTGGCCTGTGCTTCTGAGTGAATGGTTCTACTTTGGCTACGTAAAGATTGTAGACCCCCAGATCTTGTCCATTTAGCACGAAGAAGCTTTCTGGGGAACTTGAAAGCTTACACATTTGTGACGTTTTCCCTCTGTTTAGCCTGAAGATGCTTTCTGGAGAACTTGGAAAGCTTACGCATTTCTGACCTTCCACCTCAATCTCTCTTATTTCCAATGACCAAGCAGTGAGTGACAATCTTTATGTAGCAACAGAGGGGAAAGTATCTGTACGTCTGCAAGGGGGGGGGGGGCTTCTTACTTCCCTGACATGTCAGCAGATGTTTTCCTTGACTTGAAACCCAGGCCTTCAACAACCTTGAAAATTTGATTTTCGGCAAAGGATTCCAAGCTAAGATCTTCCCTGAAAGTAAGCTGAAGGGATTTAGGGTGATCATTTTCTTTTCAGAGAGGTGGGGGGCTGAGAAATCGGCTGGCTTATATGTAGCAGCTGGTGGTTGGCTGATATGGGGAGGGGTTTGGGGGGGGTTAGGGCGGGGGTTGTTTACAAAATAATAATTTCTCGTCCTTTTTTTTCCCCCTTGCCAAAATGCACCTCCTTTTCCTCCGCAGTTATTACCTGCCTGCTACTGGCACTGTTTGCTTCAGGGCTGATTCATCGGGTCTGCGTCACCACCTGGTAAGAACGGGGGATTGTGTCCCAACACACACACACAGGTCGTAAGGCCTGGAAACGATGCCTTATGAGGAACGGCTAAGGGAGCTGGGCATGTTTAGCCTGGAGAAGAGGAGGTTAAGGGGTGATATGATAGCCATGTTCAAATATATAAAAGGATGTCACATAGAGGAGGGAGAAAGGTTGTTTTCTGCTGCTCCAGAGAAGCGGACACGGAGCAATGGAGCCAAACTACAAGAAAGAAGATTCCACCTAAACATTAGGAAGAACTTCCTGACAGTAAGAGCTGTTCGACGGTGGAATTTGCTGCCAAGGAGTGTGGTGGAGTCTCCTACTTTGGAGGTCTTTAAGCAGAGGCTTGACAACCATATGTCAGGAGTGCTCTGATGGTGTTTCCTGCTTGGCAGGGGGTTGGACTCGATGGCCCTTGTGGTCTCTTCCAACTCTATGATTCTATGATTCTATGTAACAGATCCGGATTAAGGAAATCCAGCTTGCATCACATCTGAAACTGCTGTCAGGGCCAGATCAGGAACAGAAGCCCCCACAATGAGCAGAGCAAGCAGGAAGGCCCCCAAAACACGGCCGGTTGAAACAGGAATGTCGGAAGCTGCCTTATACTGAATCAGACCTCTGGTCTAGCTCAGCATTGTCCACACTGACTGGCAGCAGCTCATACAAAGGCTGCCAGGGACTGAACCAGGAGTCCTTCTTCTCTGTTGCCGATCTGAGTCCTCTCCCCTAAAAATAAAGCAAGATTCTAGCCCTCAAGGTTCTGGAGCAAGGGCTGGTTTAAATAAGGAGCCGTCTGACGTTGAGTGAGCCGATTCTCCGTCACGCTCAGTGTTGTCTGCACTGACTGGCAGCTGCTCTCCAGGGTTTCAGGCAGGGGGCATTCCCAACCCTACCTGGTTTTAACCTTTAAAGCCCTATACGGCCTAGGACCCTCGTACCTACGGGACCGCCTCTCCTGGTATGTCCCACAGAGGAACTTACGGTCTTCAAATAAAAACATCCTGAAGGTCCCAGGCCACAGAGAGGTTAGGTTGGCCTCAACCAGAGCCAGGGCTTTTTCGGCTGTGGCTCCGATCTGGTGGAACGCTCTGTCACAAGAGACTAGGGCCCTGCGGGACTTGACATCTTTCTGCAGGGCCTGCAAGACAGAGCTGTTCCACCAGGCCTTTGGCCAAGGCACAGTCTGACTCCCTCCTTTGGCAATCTTCACAGAACTTTAGCCTAATGGTTGCCATCAATTTGAGTTGAATTAATTTTATAATGAATGATTTTAGAATGTTGTATTATTTTATTGTTGTTAGCCGCCCTGAGCCCGGCTTCGGCTGGGGAGGGCGGGATATAAATAAAATTTATTATTATTATTATTAATATTACCTGGAGATGTCAGGGATTGAACCCAGCACCTTCTGCATGCACGGCAGATGCTCTGCCACTGAGCCATGGCCCTTTCAAAGACACTGTTACACATCTGCAAACAAGCAGCTCTTCCCTCGCAAAAGGCTGGACCCCTCCCTGGCTGTTGGCCATGCTGCTTGGGGGCTGATGGGAGTTGGAGTCCAACAAGCTCTGCAGATTCTCATAGCTCTGGCTTAGCAACATCGCCTCTCCTCTGGCGGAAGCTCCTCTGATCATCAGAGGTGCAAACCTGGCTGTGGGAGTCAAGTCGGTCTGTGTGTGAGCTAGCCCACCACGCAACGGCAAAGATGTGCATTTGCCGCGACACCCACTCTTGCACGTGGCCCCCGGGGAAATTGCTCAGAAGGGAATGTGGCCCTCGAGGGGGGAAAGATTCCCCACCGCGGGACTAGGGAGCCGAGCTATGGAAAGGGAGGAGGTCCTTTGGGGTGCTCTCTGCAGGCCACGCCCCTTCCTCACAAGCCACGCCCCCTCCCTGGTCCTCCTTTGAAAAGCAGATGGTCTAGCCTTGAGCCCTTCCCTGCGATCGAGTCTTCCTTGCAACCCACTTACCCCTCTGGTTTTTCTTCCCAGTTTCATCTTCTCGATGATCGCCCTGTACTACATCAACAAGATCTCCTCCACGCTGTACCAGTCGACCACGCCGGTGCCCGTGGTTGCCAAGACGGTCAGTAAAGGCAGGAAGAGGAATTGAAGCGGAGGACGATCCTCAGCGCAATCGGAACAGCCAATAAAACATTTCCTTTTTTAAAAACAAACAAGACCCCGTCCTCTTCTGAGCTTGTTATTTCAGATAAGGATGGCGGGGGAGAAGTCTCCGCCCCAATGTGCTTGCATTCCAGAACAGGTGTGGGGAAGCTTTGCCCCTCCAGATGTTGCTGTGTCAAAAACAACAACAACAACAATAATAATAATTTATTATTTGTACCCTGCCCATCTGGCTGGGCTTCCCCATGCCTGTTCATCTCGGCCATGCCGCCTGGGGCTGATGGGAGTTCAGCAATATCTCAAGGGCAAAGGACTGACCCCCAAACCTGTAAGTGCATTTGGTACGTGATCCCTGATTGGTTGGGATGTGTCTAGGACAGAGATGGGGGACCTTCAATCCTCTAGGTCAGGGTCCCCCAAACTTGGGTCTCCAGCTGTTTTCGGACTACAGCTCCCATCATCCCTAGCTAGCAGGAGCAGTGGTCAGGGATGATGGGAACTGTAGTCTGAAAACATCTGGAGGGCCAAGTTTGAGGAAGCCTGCTCTAGGTGTTGCAGGACTACAACTCTAATCAGCCCTGAAGCATCAGCCATGCTGGCTGGGGGCTGATGGGAGTTGGAGTCCAAGAACATTGTTGAACTACAACTCCCATCAGCCCCTGCCATTGGCCATATTTGCTAGGGCTGATGGGAGCTGCAACATCCGGAGGGCCAGAGGTCCCCCCCACCCTGCTTGAAGAAAACGACACAACTTGGGAAAGAGGGAGCAAAAGGGAAGCACATGGGGTGGTAGGGAAATTATTATTAATAATAATCATAATTGTACTCCACCCATCTTACTGGGTTGCCCCAGTCACTGGGCAGCTTCCAACATAAATAAAAACATAATAAAACAGTACACATTAAAAGTCTTCCCTATACAGGGCTGCCTTCAGATGTCTTCTAAATGTCATATAGTTATTTATCTCTTCGACATCTGATGGGAGGGCGTTCCACAGGGCAGGCGCCACTACCGAGAAGGCCCTCTGCCTGGTTCCCTGTAGCTTCACTCCTCGCAGTGAGGGAACCACCAGAAGGCCCTCAGAGCTGGACCTCAGCGTCTGGGCAGAACGATGGGGGTGGAGACACTCCTTCAGGTATACTGGGCCGAGGTCTGTTAGGGCTTTAAAGGTCAGTACCAACATTCTGAATTGTGCTCGGAAACGTACTAGGAGCCAATGTAGGTCTTTCAAGTCTGGTGTTATGTGGTCTCGGCAGCCGCTCCCAGTCACCAGTCTAGCTGCCGCATTCTGGATTAGTTGTAGTTTCTGAGTCACCTTCAAATGTCACCCCATGTAGAGCGCATTGCAGTAGTCCAAGCGGGAGATAACCAGAGCATGCACCACTCTGGCGAGACAGGTAAGGTCTCAACTGGTGTCCTGGCTAGTAACCGTCAGTAGCTCTCCATGAATTTGTCTAAGTGTCTTTTATAGCCAGCCTAGGTTGGCTGTCGCTGCCTCCTCTGGGAGCCAGTTCCATAGTTTTTAAATATGTGCCTCATGGAAAAGTCCTTCCTTTTATGTCTCCGGGGTTTCAAGTAGTAGGGCTTGCTCCCAGCCTTACCTGGATCAAACCTGCGACTCTGCATGCAAGGTGGATGCAATTACATACTCCAGCGACAAGTAATACCAATATTTCAAGCAACATTGTGTTTCCGCTGTCAATCGCCTGAGTGAACAATAATGCCGTTTAAATTCCTGCTGGCTGTGAACAATGGAGGCAGACGCACTTTGCCAGGAAGGGCATTTCGTAAACAAGGAGCTGCCACCAAGACGGCCGTCGGGTATCCATGCCAACTGGGCAGTCCCGTCCCCCAACAGCACCACTCCTATGGCTCCACTGCCAGTTGTGCAAGATAATACACCAGTCATGTTCCCATTACTAATGTGCCTTGCAGGGGGGTTGGGCTAGATGACCGTTGGGTGCCCCTTCCAACTCTTACGATTCTATGATTTCCCAGCCTTGGGTCTCACTTGCTCTCTCACCACCATTGCTATGTGAGGAGGCCTCCGCCAGGGGGCGCTGCAGGACTGCCAGAGATCTGAGTGGTTTTTTAAAAGCGTCGGGATTGAGGAAGGCAAGCTGCAAGCCTCTGGTTTTAAATCACTGCAATTGTTGCACAAAAATAAAAGTGATTAATACAAGCCTTGTTGTCTCTCAGGACGAAGCTTCACAAACAAAAAGGGCAGATGCACGTGCGCAACAAGCCTACTATTTGTTCGTAATGACAACAAACAATAACACACTTTAGAAGCGTTTACAACAGCCCAGTAAGGTAGGGTTGTTGTTGTTTTGTTGTTTAGTCGTTTAGTCGTGTCCGACTCTTCGTGACCCCCTGGACCAGAGCACACCAGGCACTCCTGTCTTCCACTGCCTCCCGCAGTTTGGTCAAACCCATGCTGGTAGCTTCGAGAACACCGTCCAACCATCTCGTCCTCTGTCGTCCCCTTCTCCTTGTGCCCTCCATCTTTCCCAACATCAGGGTCTTTTCCAGGGAGTCTTCTCTTCTCATGAGGTGGCCAAAGTCTTGGAGCCTCAGCTTCAGGATCTGTCCTTCCAGTGAGCACTCAGGGCTGATTCCCTTCAGAATGGAGAGGTTTGATCTTCTCGCAGTCCATGGGACTCTCAAGAGTCTCCTCCAGCACCATAATTCAAAAGCATCAATTCTTCGGCGATCAGCCTTCTTTATGGTCCAGCTCTCACTTCCATACATCACTACTGGGAAAACCATGGCTTTTACTATACGGACCTTTGTCGGCAAGGTGATGTCTCTGCTTTTTAAGATGCTGTCTAGGTTTGTCATTGCTTTTCTCCCAAGAAGCAGGCGCCTTTTAATTTCATGACTGCTGTCACCATCTGCAGTGAGTAAGGTAGGATACAATAAGATAATTATCTTCTTTTTGTAGGTGGGGCGAAAGGAGGGAGGTTGTGGCAGAGACACAATAAAGCCATGAAGGAATAAATTGGTTTTTAAGGTGCCACGAGACTGTTGTGGTCTCTCTCCCCCCCCCCCATTTTATCCCCACCCCACATCCATCCTTTGAGGTATAGGTTAGACTAAGAAACAGGGACTGGCCCGAGACTTTGGTTATAATATACAGTTTGAGGACTGGGGAAAAATATGGAAGGAGAATTTGAAATTTACAGCTTGCACGACATTAAAAGAAAATGTTATGAAAATGGTATATAGATGGTATATATTAACACCGGTAAAATTAGCAAAAATGTTTAAGACACGTAACAAATGTTGGAAATGTAAGGAAGAAGTGGGATCATTTTATCATATGTGGTGGGAATGTAAGAAAGTGAAAGGTTTCTGGGAGATGATATACAATGAATTGAAGAAGATTTTAAAATATACATTTGTAAAGAAACCAGAGGCCTTTCTGTTAGGGATTTTAGGCAATGAGATAAAGAGGAAAGACTGTAAACTTTTTCAATATGCAGTTACTGCGGCAAGAATATTGCTGGCCCAGAAATGGAAACAACAGCAGATACCGACTATTGAAGAATGGAGAATGAAGCTGTTAGACTATGCAGAGCTCGACAAACTAACAGGGAAGGTAAGATATCTACGAGACCAAAAGTTCATCGAGGACTGGGGGAAACTTGTAGAATATCTGGGAAGTGTATGTGATGATCAAACAACGTTAGTGGGGTTTAAAGAAGCACTGTGAAATTTGAGAAGTATTGTTAAAAGGGAATAGAAGGGGAAAGGTTTATCTAGTGACAATGCAAAACTAAGAAATGCGTAACTAAAAATTAAATATGGATGATTTGCAGAGCAGCTGAAGGAAGTCCAGAAAAGAGACAATTTGTGAAAAATTGGATGTGATAATTTTGTTTATTTTTATTGTAAATTAATAAAAAAATATTGTTTAAAAAAAGAGAAACAGGGACTGGCCCATTGTAAACACCCTGGCTGAGTGGAGGACTGAGCCCTGGTTTCAGAGTTGAACCCAAACCGTCACACCATGCTGACTCTCCTATACACACTCACCTGGGAATAAACTCTGAAAAACAAGGAGGCTTACTTCTGATGCCTAGGACTGCAGTCGCGCACACACTGACTTTGGAGTAAACCCCATTGAAGCCAATGGGACTTGCTCCTGTCCTGACACAGGGCTGGAAGGATCCATCAGAAAATTGTACAGTCGGCAGGGACCCCAGGGGTCATCCAGCCTGACCCGTGCAATGCAGGAATTGCAGCCAAATCCCCGTTCTCTCCCATTCTCCTTTTCCCAACCTTAAATCCAGTTCTCCACATTTCCCTGGGGCAATGTGTCAGAGTGTAATGTGGATTTTTCCTCACATCTTTCGTTTTGACTTAACGTACAGATTTCGGCAATGGATTCTCCCTGACAGAATGCATTTAGTATGTTCTATATGGTCATGAATACACACACACACACACACACACACACACACACACACACACACACTGTATACATCTTTATCCACATGGTACACATTTTTGGCAACTACCGTTTGGCCCAAGACCTGCACTGCGAAATTTGGAGAAGGGTGTGTTTCGAAGGAAAGCTGCTTTTTGGCTAAATAATAATAATAATAATACAGTAATAATATAATAATATAATAATATAATAATATAATAATATAATAATATAATAATATAATAATATAATAATATAATAATATAATAATAATAATACAGGGGGTTGGGCTAAATAATAATAATAATACAGTGGTATCTCAGGTTACATATGCTTCAGATTACATACACTTCAAGTTACATATGCTTTGGGTTACAGACTCCGCTAACCCAGAAATAGTGCTTCAGGTTAAGAACTTTGCTTCAGGATGAGAACAGAAATCGTGCTCTGGCAGCGCGGCAGCAGCAGGAGGCCCCATTAGCTAAAGTGGTGCTTCAGGTTAAGAACAGTTTCAGGTTAAGAACGGACCTCCAGAACGAATTAAGTACTTAACCTGAGGTGCCACTGTAATTATTATTATTATTATTATTATTATTATTATTATTATTATTATTATTAAAAATTATACCCCGCTGGTTTCCCCAGCCACTCTGGACAGCTTCCAACAAAATAAAATATTAAAATACAATAGTCCGTCAAACATGAATAGCTCTTGGGTGTCCCTTCCAACTCTACATATACATTTGGATGGGCGCCCCTTCCCTCTCTCCCACAAACTTCCTTGCAGATGTCGGACAGCTCTCCTTCCATAAGCTCCCTGCCCCACCTCTTGCATTTCAGCCTGGGGGAGCAATTCAGGCCGGGATGAAGACCACCTCGCCTCTCCCCCTCTGCAACAAACCTGCCCCAGGTAGGTTCAAATGTCAGCCCCTCCTTTCGAACCCCAAGGCCTCCCTCCACCTTTGACCTCTGTCCCCCAGGCCGCAGGGACAGAAAACAGTTGCCAGCCTGAGATTTTTTTTGGGGGGGGGAGGCCAAGGGTTTAGCAACAAGCGCAGGGGGGGCTGAGCCCCCTTCCCTATTCAGCCGCATTCCAGAGCGAAATCGCTCAACGCTCCTGTTTGTTTTGTAACTCAAACCTCTCCACAATTGCCTGTCTGCTCCTGTCCACCTTAGCTTTCTGCCAGAGCTGAAAACCGATCCCGTTGCCCCTCAGCTCTTTTTGGGGAGGGCAGGGGGCTTTTCTCAGAAAGAAGCTGTGTCCTGACTGAGGAAGGGGCTGCGAGGTCTCCTTCCCACCCACCCTGTGCGATTTGGGACACGGGTGCAAAAAAGAGAGAGAGAGATCACACAGTAGGTGGGCAGATTTTCCGAAATATAATAATAATTCAGGAGAGCAGGGGCCGTGTTCACAGCCGGAGGGCCACATTTTCTCCTCGAAGATCCTCTGAGGGCCACATGCAAGGGGTGGCTGGGGCCAGAGGCAGTGGCGTAGCGTGGGGGGTGCCAGGGGTGCCGGCCACACCGGGCGCAAAATTTGGGGGGGCGCGTTTGGCCGGCGCGTTTGGAAGGCTGCTCCGAAGCCTGGCGGTGGGGCGGAGAGACCTTCTCCCCGCGCCAGCCTTCGGATGGCTGTCCTGAAGACTTGTGGTGGGAGCAGTGGCGTAGCATGGGGGGTGCAGGGGGGGCCTGCCGCACCTGGCGCAACATCTGGGGGGGGGCGGAAGAGACTCGAGTGCTAAAATCCACGGGTTAGGGGGCGCAAATTACTTGCCTTGCCCCGGGTGCTGAGAACCCACGCTACGCCACTGGCCAGAGGCCAGAGGCCGCAGAGCAATGGGTGCAAGATTTTGCTGTTGTTCAGGAGGTCTGTGTCCACACACTCGGACTGCCCGAGAGACAATGAGCAAGAGACACGACGAGGAAATCAAGGGCAAATTCCAGCCAGGCAAAAACACTCAAGAAAGGTCCGAAGCAGGGACGGCAAGGGGTTGTGGCAAGGGGAAAGAGATTGAAGGGCCAAACAGCGGGACTCAGAGGGCCAGGTCCTGAATTTCCCCACCCTTGGCAGAAAGTATTTGGGACTATTATGGGGGCCATAAATAGAGTTCTATACATTGGGACAGAGAGAAGCGGTGGGAAATGTTTCTTCCCCAGCGCGCCTTCCCCTTCCCATCCCATAATATTTAGAGCTCAAGATCTCCCGGCGGAGTTGATTTGCAGCAGAAAAGGAGAGGATTAGTCGCATAATCCATTGGCGGAATCTGTTGCCGCAGTGGAAAATGGGCTCAGACACCTCTGAAGGGGGATTAAGGCAAATTAGGGGAAGAGGAGACGCCCGTCCACAGCTGGGGTTGGTCATGAGAGCGAGACGCAACCCTCCATAGCCAAAGGCAGTCTATCTCCCTATTCCTTATTGCTGGAGGCAGTCAACAGGGGGAGGCCTGTTTCGTTTCTGCCCTTCTGATGGGCTTCGCAAGAGGCATCTGCCTGGCCTCAGCAAGGAAACAAGAATTTAGGCTCGACGGGCCTGTTAGCCATCATGGTTAGGAGCTGAGCATCCATGCTCAGAGGCAGTCTACCTCCGGGTACCAGTTCCTGGGTGGCGAACAGCAGCAGCGGGGAGGGGTGAAGGGGATACTGGGTGGCACTTCCACATCCAGGATCAACATACTGCCAAATTTCTGCCATTGGAGAACAAGATGGGATAGCTCAGTCAGTAGAGCACGAGACTCCTAATCTCAGGGCTTTGGGTTCAAGCCCCACACTGGGCAAAATGTGGGTTCCTGCATGGATTGGAAATGTCCCAAAAAGATGTTAGATCATTTTTGTATGTCACCACAGCGGCAAGGCTGGTATTAGCAAAAAATTGGAAATCAAGAGTTTGGGGAGCTGGCTGACCTGACTGGAAGAATTCACGAACAGAAAGAGGAGGAATACCAAGATGATTGGATGAAATTTAAAGAATATTTAGCCGAATACTGTAATATAAGATAATTAAGAAGATACATGAAAGCATTAAACAGGCCTAGGATTATAATATGAATGTTGTATAGTAAGATGGGTTTAAGACAATAAGAAAAGAGATGAAGACAGTAAATGGAAGGAACTGATAGTAATAGAAAGATGTTTGGGAGAACTGTTACAAGGGAACATAATGAAATCCAGTTAGGGGGATTTGAGGAAGTTACGTAATAACGGAATTTAAAATGAATATAAGAAAGAATATGTGTTTATATTTTTATTTTTTATTTTTCTTGTAGTACAGTGGTACCTCAGGTTACATACGCCTCAGGTTACATACACTTCAGGTTACAGACTCTGCCAACCCAGAAATAGTGCTTCAGGTTAAGAACTTTGCTTCAGGATGAGAACAGAAATCGTGTGGCGGCAGCAGGAGGCCCCATTAGCTAAAGTGGTGCTTCAGGTTAAGAACAGCTTCAGGTTAAGAACAGAGTTCCGGAACGAATTAAGTACTTAACCCGAGGTACCACTGTATTGTAGTGTGTGTTTTGTTTTGTTTTGTTTTGTATGTTTTATTCATTATAGATGTAAAAAATCAATTAAAAAAATTGGGGGGGGGGGAATGTGGATTCCTGCATTGGACCAAATGATTCCTGCATTGGTACCGTCCAACTCTACAATTCTATGAGGCAGGCTGGAAGGACACGAGCCATGAATTTAAAACTATGGGACTACAGGGGCTGGTGGTTCTGACCTGGCCATGGCATTACTGACGGCCTTCTTTATAAGCAGAGCCTCCATGCAGAGGGGCAGTCTATCTCCATGCACCTTGGGACAGGCAACAGGAGATGGCAGTCCTGATCAGTGGTCTTCCTAGTAAGAGCCAGCCGGCCCCTTTGCTGGACTGGGAGGGCCAGAAGGGAATAAGAGCCCCGCAGGGTGCAGAATGTTTCCCACCTGCGTTCAGCCGAAGTTCAAAGCCTGAAGCGCAGGACTCAGCAAGAGTTTTAGAGGCATTAGGCCTGGACCACACAGATGTTCGTAGATCCTTCCTCCCCACCTCTTCATCTCCTGGGTCTTTTCTATTTCCCCCGCACAGCCTTTGTCCCGGGATCGCCTTTCCTCAGGTTCCAGACTCCCAGCGCTTACTCATAACACAGCTGTGCTCCGTAGGCTGAGCTTTTTGAAAACACAGCACATGTCTCACTGTTCTGGGAGACACCATGGATGAGTTGCCTGCCTGCCTGCCTGCCTCGAGGGGTCGTCATACAGACTGGTTGGAGTTTGCAACGCTGATCAGGATGTGTGTTTTTTTACTGGGGCGCTGGTTGAAGACAGACAAGCTGCTCCACCCTGCAAGTTTTAAGGGTTATGCAGACTATTGGCTGTCTGCAATCTTAGCCCTACTGAGAGTAGTCCCATTGACATTCATAGACTAACCTAGAAAGCGGCTACAGATAGGTAGCCGTGTTGGTCTGCCATAGTCAAAATAAAAAAATTCCTTCCAGTAGCACCTTAAAGACCAACTAAGTTAGTTCTTGGTATGAGCTTTCGTGTGCATGCACACTTCCTCAGATACCTTCAGAAAGCGGCTGTGAGTTTTAATCTGTTTGCAGTCTATTGCTATTTAAACTTTGTGGAAGTTTTAAATTATTGTCATTACTTTTTCCTCTTGATCTTATCGTTCTATCTTTTTGAAAATCACTCTTTTTATTACAGTGGCATATCAATTTTATGAGATAACTTAATTTACGCGCATTAATTTTCTCTTTTTTGTAATAGTATTTTGTTCTTTTTTTCCATCTAGAAAGTTGCATTTGTTATTCAACAATTATATTCCAATTCAAAAAAACTAGTGACATTTGTGCTCACCCAACACTGATGTTTAATTTCATCACACTAATTTTCAGTGGGTCTACTCACCCTATGTCTATATCCCCTAAGGAGCTCAAGATCAAGGTTTTTATCCTCACAACAACCCTGGTCGATGGGCAGTGACTGCCCCAAGGCCACCCCAGTGAAATGCATGGCGGAGTTCAGGATTTGAACCCGGGTCTCCTAGTTCGAAACCCAATACACTATGCAGACTCTCCTGTGCACATATTTAACTGCAACCCTATAAACATTTACCTGGGCATAACCTCCGCAGAAAAACAAAGAAGCTTACTTCTCCTGACCTAAAGGCTGCCACCCCATAAGTGCACGCTTTCCTGGGAGTAAGCCCTGGGATCGCCTGCAGAGGATGGCAACAGGCTGCTTAAAAAAGAAAAAAATATCCTTATTCACACGGCGCATAATTATACTGTGTAATCGGCTCCCAGGAGAATTAGCGATGGCCAGCAACTTTGGATGGCTTTAAAGAGGATTAGATAAATTCATTCAGGAGACTATCAATAGCTACTAGTCAGAGCAGCTTATATATTTGCCTCTAGTATCTGAGGTAATATATCGAGCGACAGAATAATTTGGCCGCAATAAGGAAATTTTGTCCACGGTATGATTATTTCCCACCTAGTCCTTTTGACACTTTGGCACCCTATTTGCGAAATTTTAACAATTCCAAAATGCAGACGCGCTTTCACTTTCGCAAGATTGAATATACTGCCTTTGGCTGTACTTGAGAGTCGATTTCAAAAAATTCCACTACGGGGGAAAATGGGGATGTCCATGTGGAGATGGCAGAATGGAGTCGGTGGCTCGTGTTGCTTCTGGCTTGCAATCTTTATAATGATTTGAGGAGAGGCTATTACCCCTTATTGTCCATGCCAGGTCGCTCAGCAACCATTGCTACCGCGTCCTTTCTTTGAGCAGATCAAGATGGTCAGGTGACAGCAAAAACTGCAAGGTTTTTAGCGGGGGCAATTATAATAAGATCTATTATCTGATTATTAATGTAAACCTCCAAAATGTATTTTGTGTAGTTAGGTTTCTACCTCTGTCTGCAGCACATATTATTTTATTGGCATGGCTAGTGGCTGATGCAAATAAAGATTATTATTATTATTATTCTACTAGCCAGAGCAGCTTATATACCTATTTGCCTCCGGTATCTGAGAAAATATACCTTTGAACACCAGTGGCTGGGAATCTGTTGCTCTCAGGTGCTGCTTGTGAACATCCTATTGGGATATTTAGCTAGATGGGCCTTTGTCTGTGTCCTCTTAGAATCAGAGAGGTGGAAGGGACCGGAGGGGTCATCTAGCCCAACCCTCATAATTCAGGAACGTTTTGCCCAACTTTGGGCTCGAACCCATGACCCCTAAGAGTCGTATGCTCTACCGATTGAGCTATCCTGCAGAGATCTTATTAGGATCTTACCATCCTTCAGGGATGCGGGTGGCACTGAGGGTTAAACGACAGAACTTAGGGCTTGCCGATCAGAAGGTCGGCGGTTCGAATCCCCGTGACGGGGTGAGCTACCGTTGCTCGGTCCCTGCTCCTGCCAACCTAGCAGTTCAAAAGCACGTCAAAAGTGCAAGTAGATAAATAGGTACCACTCCGGCGGGAAGGTAAACAGCGTTTCCGTGCGCTGTTCTGGTTCGCCAGAAGCGGCTTTGTCATGCTGGCCACATGACCCAGAAGTTGTACGTCGGTTCCCTTGGCCAGTAAAGCAAGATGAGTGCCACAACCCCAGAGTCGGTCACGACTGGACCTAACGGTCAGGAGCCCCTTTACTCTTTACCATCCTTCAGAGAAAAGCGGCTGGATCCTGCAGAGATCTTTTAAGGATCTTACAGGATCTTAACTATTCTTCTGAGAGAAAAAAGGAGACGCACCCATTTTGCACTGGGGATTCTGTGCTGTGATCCTCACTAAGTTTGCAACTCTGATGCAATTTTAATCTCTTCAAAAAAAAGAGCGTCCCCTTACATCCCAGAAAACATATCGGCGTAACTCCTAAGCAGCCAGCAGGGTCAAGCATGATGGGAGTTGTAGTCCACCAACATCTGGAGGGCTGCAGGTTCCCCATTCCTGATTTAGAGGATCCAGAAGCCCTGCCTGGGATCAGCCAGGGCATTCCACAGAAATCCGCTTGCTCCGCTCCCCCTCTACCCTCTCTGTTTAGACCTGCACAAACAGCCAGGGAAATCCTAGGAAAATCAGGCAGGTAGGAGCAAGCCCAAGCACTGAGAATCTATTTACTTGACATTTGAAACAAGGGCAGATATTCTCTCCTTTTTTCCTCCCCAAAGGGAGGCAGGGCTGGAAAATAACCACCTGCCCTCCTCGCCTGCTGAGATTTGACTCCAGGCGACCAGGCGCGTTGTAGATTTTTGCAGAGTGGAAGAACATCGTTTCTTTTCCTTTTTTCCCCGCTTTCGGGCCAACGGAAAGGTCCCCCAAAAAACCAAGTACAGTGGTACCTCGGGTTAAGTACTTAATTCGTTCCGGAGGTCCGCTCTTAACCTGAAACTGTTCTTAACCTGAAGCACCACTTTAGCTAATGGGGCCTGCTGCTGCTGCCACACCACCGCTGTGCAATTTCTGTTCTCATCCTGAAGCAAAGTTCTTAACCTGAAGCACTATTTCTTTATTAGCGGAGTGTGTAACCTGAAGCGTATGTAACCTGAAGTGTATGTAATCTGAGGTACCACTGTATGTACACAAAGTATCAAATGTGGCGACAGTAATATTAATGCAACAAAACAACAACACCACGAACGGCTTGTAAGTATAAAACCAAATTTACTAGAATAATAACTAGAATAGAGATAGACTTGTAACCATTCAAGCCAAGCCAGCTTTCAAATAGGGCTGGGAACTCTGAAAAGACACTGCCGGTCAGTGCAGACAACACTGACCTAGCTGGACCCAGTGGTCTGACTTAAACCAAGGCAGATTCCCGGCTTTCCCCCTGCCTGCTGGCCATGACTCTATTCAAGGGCGACGAAGCAGGTTGAACCCATGTGTGCGGCGCATGTTCTCAGCCACCACCTCATGCGCCCTGCTACCTGCAAGAAATGACATACATTCATCAGGTTCTTTTGACAGGATCTCTCCTGGCTCCATCTTGCTGACGGACAGAACAGGTGGAAGAGACTCTCCCATGCCAAAAAAAAGCTGAGATGTTAACTCTTGGGTGTGTACAAAGAGATGTATTTTGCATCCTGAGCATAAAATGTACATTCAGCATCGCAGGCGTGACCGTCTGTCTCAGAGCTGCTGTGTGAGCATCCTTTCATTGCAACCTACCATATTTTTTGCTCTATAAGACTCACTTTTTCCCTCCTAAAAAGTAAGGGGAAGTGTGTGTGCTTCTTATGGAGCGAATGCAGGGTGCGCAGCTATCCCAGAAGCCAGAACAGCAAGAGGGATTGCTGCTTTCACTGCTCAGCGATCCCTCTTGCAGTTCTGGCTTCTGAGATTCAGAATATTATTTTTTTCTTGTTTTCCTCCTCCCAAAACTACGTGCATCTTGTGTTCTGGTGTGTCTTATACAGCGAAAATTACAGTAATCATCTATTTTGGGATGGGGTTATTTGTTTCATTTCCCTCTCCTTTTTTTAAAAAAATAAAATTTTTCTTTGGTAGCCAATGAAAAGTTCAAGCTACAAAAAGAAAGCCACAGCAAATAAGCCAAAATTCCAAACCATATATTGCCACAGCCTGGAAGGACCAAAATACAAAGATGCAGGGATAATTAAAAATTTACTCACACTTACTTTTGGGATAGTACTTATGAAGAATTGGGGGGGGGGGAATGTTCGAACGAACTTGCGTCAAAATGCCCAAAGCATTTCTCTTGGGTTTACTATCATCAGGTATCCCAAGCCATAAAAGAAGGATATTTTTATATGCCACTACAGAGGCAAGAATGCTTATTTCCAGAAAATGGAAGGTGGAAGAGATTCCAGTAATTGAAGAGTGGCAAATAAAGTAATTTGAATACATTGAGGTGGCTAAAATGACAGAAATAATTAGGTTTTGGTTTCGGGACGGACTTCCGGAACGGATTAAGTTTGAGAACCAAGGCACCACTGTACTGACCCAGGTGGGCCAATTTGTCTGATTCCAGAAAAGGCAGCTCTCTGTGTGTCAAAGCCGAAGCGAAACCAGATAGAGGAAGGATCACGGTTGTTTTTGCTGTAGTTTGTAGTTACCAGCATGGGAGAGAAACTAGCGGGGGTGGGAGGTGGGGAGTCAGAGATGGGGCAGAAAGTGCCTGAGGGCAACAGGTTATTTCTCATAAATGATGGACTGCATGGACCATCTTTCCCCGGACTTGTCACTTTTTCTCTTTCGGGACGTCATTTCTCCAACAGCCTGACGCACAACCCAACCTTTGGAGTGGAACAAGCTCAGCCAGAGGAAAAACCCATAATATTCAAGCAGGGGCACGCTTGAGATGGTCTGGGGAGGTAGAGTTCTTGTTGTTGTTGTTGTTGTTGTTGGACAGAGAGGCACGTTCTAGAGGCCAAGGGTCCTTCCCGGCAGAACTAGATCAGACTGACCCAGGTTGGACAGGGTCAGCTCAGAGTTCGGAGTCAGAAGAGGCCTCCGAAATAATCTAGGCTGGGGGACTTTTGGTTCATCGGAGGTTGCTGGGCTCTGCTTATCCCTGCCAATTGGCCATGCTGGCTGGGGCTAGCCCAAAAGCCTCTGGGGGGCCGTGAGCTCCCCATCCCGGCTTTAAGGTAAAGGTAAAGGGACCCCTGACCATTAGGTCCAGTCGTGGCCGACTCTGGGGTTGCAGCGCTCATCTCGCTTTATTGGCTGAGGGAGCCGGCGTACAGCTTCCAGGTCATGTGGCCAGCATGACTAAGCCGCTTCTGGCGAACCAGAGCAGCACATGGAAACGCCGTTTACCTTCCCGCCGGAGAGGTACCTATTTATCTACTTGCACTTCGTGCTTTTGAACTGCTAGGTTGGCAGGAGCAGGGATCGAGCAACGGGAGCTCACCCCGTCGCGGGGATTCGAACCACTGACCTTCTGATCAGCAAGCCCTAGACTCTGTGGTTTAACCCACAGTACCACATCCCGGCTTTACACCCCTGCAAATGCATTTAACATGCGGTCCCTGATTGGTTGGGACGTGTGTCTAGGAGAGGGACTGGGAGCCTGTCGGACCCCAGCTCTCTCTCTCTCTTTTAAATTATTATTATTATTATTATTATTATTATTATTATTATTCATTTTTTAATATATCATTTTCAACAGTTATTCAACATTGGTCACATCTTATACAGTTTTTTTTTTTTTTTGGACTTTCAGCAACCATATCTGAAAATTTTCCAATTTTTCCACTTAATTTACATTTCTTAATTTCACTATTGCTTTTAATTATCTTATCTATTGACTCTCTCATCATAGCCTTCCTTACAATATTTCATATACTCCTCCTTACAAAACTTCTTGCAGTCCTACTAGCGTAATCTGTTCAAATAGTTCACATATTTATTCCAGTCTTCTGAGAATCTCTGTTCCTGCAAGTTTCGAATCCGGACCCCAGCTCTCAACATCCCTGACCACGGTCCATGCTGGATGGGGAGTTTCAGGGAGGGGAAATTCCCAGCCCTACTTGGGTGCCGGGGCTTAAACTTGACTTATGGCCCTTCGACTTCACAAGAAGTGCTTGAGATATTGAAACAGGTTGGCTGTCTATCTGTCTGTCTGTCTGTCAGGCACGCTGGCGTTGCAAGTTTCCAGTTTCTTATTACAGTTTGATGTCCAGCAGAGTGCTTCTACGTTGCATGCATTAGGGTTTAACAATTTCGTCCCATTTACTAATTGCATGTTTAGTATTTATTGCCGTCTAATTTGCTCCCTTAAATTATTCCTATCAGAGATGTGGCAACCTGCACATCAGTGCCAACCTTTTTGCTCGGTGTCAGGGAAGCCATCAGCGGCAGAATTCCTACATTTGGTGGTGGGGTTGGACTAGATAAACTTGGAAGACCCTCCCAACTTTTACCATTCTGTCCTTTTGCCCTCTGACCACCTCCCCAACTTGCTGAAGTTAGCTCTGGCCCTCTGAAGAAGCTGTGGAATTGAAATTGATGAGAGGGCAGGATCTGGGCGATTGCCCTCAGGGTGCTAGATCCGCCCTCGTTCAGGAGGCAGACGGGTGCCGGGCTGAAGGATCAGGCGCCACCTCCATAGCTTGGAGATTCCCCCGCCAGGTTTGCTGGTTTCAGCAGTTTTTCGATAAGCTTCAACTCCCCCCCCCCTTCCAAAGTCTGTAATCTAATGAGAGACACATTCCTGGACAAGACGCCTTAAGGGAGATCTTTGCAGACTGCAGCTGTCTGCTTCAAAAGGCTTTGCAAAGGGAGAAAAGCAGGCGTGTGGAACACCTGGCAGTTTGTGTATGCTCAGAGGAAAGCTGGATTCTGCCTTCTGCTGAAACAGGACTGCGCCAATGAAACCGATTAGTGAGGTGGTTCAGAACAGCCAAAAAATGCTTCTTCACACGGCACAAATTTATTAACTGAACCAACTTGGGCTCTATACCGCTCCACTTTTAGCGGTCATCACCCCCCCCAAGAATTCTGGGAACTGTAGTTTGTTGAGGGCGCTGCGAGTTAGGGAGGTCTCCTATTCCCCTCTGAGAGCTACAATTCCCAGTGATCCCAGTGAAGAGGGATTGGTTGGGTCTGAAAACCTAGCTTTCTGAGGAAAGTTGGATATGGAGAAGGAGAGGCGATATCAGGGCTTTTTTTTAAACTATGAGCTCCGGCACTTCTCAGGTGGGCGCCATTGCCATTCTAAGAGAACAAGGGAGAAGTTCATTGTGAGCTCTGACACGCTTTTTTCTGGAAAAATAGCACTGAATGATGATGATAATTTATTGTTTATACCCCGCCCATCTGCCCAGGCTTCCCCAGCCACTCTGGGCGGCTCCCAACAGAATATTAAAAACACAATAAAACATCAAACATTAAAAACATCAGATGTTTTCTAAAAGCCAGGTAGTTGTTTATTTCCTTGACACCTGATGGGAAAGCCATCTTCTAATATCTGAAGATGGAGTTTGCTTGTTTTCCCCTGCTCCAAAGGGCAGGACTAAAATCAATGGATGAAAGGAGATTTTGACTCAACATTAGGGAGAGCTTTCTGAGGGAAAGCCCTACCTGGTCTGGAACGAAAACTCCCCACGCTGCAACATTTTGTTGCAGCAGCAACCCACTTGTTTTCTTGAAAGCCATGAGTGTACTAGTTAGGTGGTGTTGACAGATCCGTCTGCTTCAATTCAAAGGCCTCCCACGATCTCCATCCTGAGTCTCACACTTCGCCAACATTTCCTTCAGCTAGCGTCCGAATCCCAGCCTCGGCCGGACACGGAGGAAGCCAGATGCTTCCTGCCAAAAGCCGCCTCAGTTCTTCCAAAGAGCCACCGAGAGGAGAATAAAACAAATCACTGCTTCCTCTCCAGTTGATTCTTGGAATCAGGCACAGTTTGTGGAGAAGGTGAGGTGGCTCTGTTTGTGGCAGAAAGTCTGAGCTGTATCCAACTAAACCCTACTCAGAGTAGACCTACAGAAATCCAGGCCCATGCCTAACTTAAGCCCATAAATTTCATGTGCATAATTCGTTTAAATCCACGTCCTACCACAGGGACGTGGGTGGCGCTGTGGTCTAAACCACAGAGCCTAGGGCTTGCCGATTAGAAGGTCGGCGGTTCGAATCCCCGCAACGGGGTGAGCTCCTGTTGCTCGGTCCCAGCTCCTGCCAACCTAGCAGTTCGAAAGCACATCAAAGTGCAAGTAGATAAATAGGTACCACTCCGGTGGGAAAGTAAACGGCGTTTCCGTGTGCTGCTCTGGTTCGCCAGAAGCGGCTTAGTCATGCTGGCCACATGACCCGGAAGCTGTACACCGGCTCCCTCGGCCAATAAAGCGAGATGAGCGCCACAACCCCCAGTTGTCTGCAACTGGTCCTAATGGTCAGGGGTCCCTTTACCTACCACTTTAAACAGTACCACCCCCAAAGAATTCTGGGAACTGTAGTTTAAGGGTGCTGAGAGTTGCCAGGAGACACCCCCCATTCTCCCTCACAGAACTACAATTCCCAGAGTTCCCTGGGAAGAGGGATAATTGGTTGTTACACCACTCTGGTAAATGTTGTTCTGTGAGGGGGAATAGTGGGGAACTCCTAAGAACTTGCAGCACCCTTAACAAAACACAATTTCCCAGGATTCTTTGGGGGAAGCCACAACTGTTTAAAGTGGTCTGATACTGATTCTGCCTTGGTCAGACCACACCTGGAATACTGCGTCCATTTCTGGGCAGCATAGTTTAGGAAGGATGTTGACAAGCTGGAAGGTGTGCCGAGGATTGCAACCAAGAGGGTCTGGAAACCAAGCCAGATGAGGAACGGTTGAAGGAGCTGGGTATGTTTAGCCTGGAGAAGAGGAGGCTGAGAGGAGATGATAGCCATCTTCAAATATCTCAAGGGCTGCCTCATGGAAGTTGGAGAAAACTTGTTTTCTCCTGCTCTGGAGGGCAGGACTCGAACCCTTGACTTCCAAGTTTCAAGAAAGGAGATTCCGACTAAACATCAGGAAGAACTTCCTGACAGCAAGAGCTGTTCGAAAGGGGAACGGTCTCCCTCGGGAGGTGGTGAACTCTCCTTCCTTGGAGGTTTTCAAGCAGAGGTTGGATGGCTTAAGCTGTCCTGGATGCTTGACGTTTCCATCCTCAAAAAGGTTTTTTATTTGAGTTTCCATTGAAATGAGGCTGTATTTCAATGTTTTAATGTTGTATTTTAATCTTGTTTTTAAGTTGTATTTCAATCGATTTGTTTTTGTATCGGGTGTTGGCCGCCCTGAGCCCAGTCTAGGCTGGGGAGGGCGGGGTATAAATAAAATTTATTATTATTATTATTATTTAGCTGAGATTCCTGCATTTCAGGGGGTTGGACTAGATGACCCTCGGGGTCCCTTCCCACTCTACAATGATTCTATGATACCACTTTAAATGTATAGTCAGCATGTCCGGGGAATGTGGGAGCTGAAGTCCCGCAACATCTGGAGGGTCACGGCTTTCCCCTGCTCCTGTTGCAGACACTGCCAGGCTAGATGCCCCGACTGAGTCTCGGGCAACTTCCTCTGTTCCTCTGCCACCAATTAATCCACCTCCATGCCCCACTTGGCTGCCAAGTTTCGTGGGCCCCAGGCTGTGCTGAGACAGGAACTGGGTTGGGAGCTCAGAGGGGCCTCGGCTGCCTGCTCCTGGCTGTGCGCTTGCAGCCTGGCACCGATTACAAGCCATTTCCCTCTGCCTTCCTTTGTGATGTCAGAGTGGGGAGCCGGGCACTGGGAACCAGCCACTCACAGGTTCCCACTGGTCTAAGCCACATGCGAAACAAGGCTCTTGACCAGGGTCCCCATTCTGACATCAGCGGTCAGGGAAGTTCAGAGTTCATGCCCAGCTGGGCACCGATCCAGGCAGGAGGTGCAAGCAAACAGGAGCTCTGCCCTGGTTTGCCTTGTTTTAATTTATTTGAATTCCCCAAACTCCTGCTTTTTACACGCTCTTGTTTATTATATTTGTGTTCTGCTGGATTTGTTTGCAACGTTTTGGTTTTTCAACGAGACAGGCTTTAAAACTTTTTTTTACAGAAAGGATAAATATCACGGAAGAAACTATCGTTTGCTGCCCAAAATTAACATTGCTGAATATTTTTGACAGTGCCATACAGTGGTACCTCGGGTTAAGTACTTAATTCGTTCCGGAGGTCCGTTCTTAACCTGAAACTGTTCTTAACCTGAAGCACCACTTTAGCTAATGGGGCCTCCTACTGCTGCCGCGCCACCAGAGCACAATTTCTGTTCTCATCCTGAAGCAAAGTTCTTAACCTGAAGCACTATTTCTGGGTTAGCGGAGTCTTTAACCTGAAGCAAATGTAACCTGAGGTACCACTGTACTGTCAAAGGACTGATCTTATATAAGTTCTTTGCAGTGCAAATAGTGATTGCAGCTCAGTGGAAAAACAGCCCAAAATCTTACACTGAACACTTGGTACTGGTCACTCTGGCACACCACTATAATGGAGAAAAATACATATAATTTGATATTTTTGACAAGGGCTGGAACCTCCAAGCACATAAATGACTCGAAGTTTGTCATGCCCATTCTTTACAATGGGCCTCATCTCAGCACAGCTGACATTGGATTATTTATTTTATGTTGTACGCCGCTTAAAGAGATTTTTAAACAAAATATTAAGCAGTTTAATAATAATAATAATAATAATAATAATAATAATAATAATAATAATTATTTATTATTTATACCCCGCCCATCTGGCTGAGTTTCCCCAGCCACTCTGGGCGGCTCCCAATCAAGTGTTAAAAACAATACAGCATTAAATATTAAAAACTTCCCTAAATAGGACTGCCTTCAGATGTCTTTTAAAAAGAAGATAGCTGCTTATTTCCTTCACATCTGAAGGGAAGGCGTTCCCCAGGGCGGGTGTGCCACTACCGAGAAGGCCCACTGCCTGGTTCCCTGTAACCTCACTTCTCGCAATGAGGGAACCGCCAGAAGGCCCTCGGCGCTGGATCTCAGTGTCCGGGCTGAATGATGGGGGTGGAGACGCTCCTTCAGGTATACAGGACCGAGGCCGTTTATAAATGCTTTTGAAATTACATTGGTACCTCGGGTTACATATGCTTCAGGTTACAGACTCCGCTAACCCAGAAATAGTACCTCGTATTAAGTATTTTGAAAAAATAAAAAAATTCCTTCCAGTAGCACCTTAAAGACCAACTAAGTTAGTTCTTGGTATGAGCTTTCGTGTGCATGCACACTTCTTCAGATACACTGAAACAGAAGTTGCCAGATCCTTCTATATAGAGAGAAGGTGGGGAGGGATATTACTCAGAAGGGTGGTGGGAATGGGAGATTGGCAGATAGCTGAGATGAGCCTGTTGACGACTCTTAACGACTGTAATAGGTCTTACAGGAAAAGGCAAGGGGTGAGAAGGTGAGAAATGGCTTAGTCATGTATAATGGGATAAGAATCCAATGTTTTTGTTCAAACCAAAGTATTTTGCTTCAGGATGAGAACAGAAATCGTGCTCTGGCGGCGCATAGGCAGCGGGAGGCCCCATTAGCTAAAGTGGTGCTTCAGGTAAAGAACAGTTTCAGGTTAAGAATGGACCTCCGGAACGAATTAAGTACTTAACCCGAGGTACCACTGTATAAAAGATTTCATGTAGAGGATCCTATCCAATTAGACGCCCCTCTGAAGTACACATTTAAAGCAGTACCATACCACTTTAAACAGATATGGCTTCCCCCTAAGAACTCTGGCAAGTATAGTTTGCTAAGAGTTGTTAGGGGACACCGCCCCCCCCCCTCGCAGAGGGAGCTACAATTGCTAGAGTGATCCTTAGGGTCCCTTCCAAATTTATAATTCTCTGATTCCCATGGGAAAAGAGAGTGATTCTTAAACCAAACCCCTCTCCCTGCTGAATTTGTCTAATTCTCTTTTAAAGCCTTCCAAGTGAGAAGTCATTGGTCATCGATGCCTCTCGTGGGAACGAGTCGCAGTTTAGAGCCGGTGGTGTGGTGTAGTGGTTAGGGTCCCAGGTCTAAGATCTGGGAGAGGCCTGGGTTCAAATCCCTACTTGGCTGTACGAAGTTCACTGGCCATAACATCGGGAAGCAGTCCCTGCCCTTCCTCAAGGGAATTAAATGAGGATTTGGGAGAGCCATGCAGGCCACCTTGAATGAAGGTGGAATATAAATGCAGCAAGTAAATAAATAAATGTCAAATAAACTACTGGCTTTTTGCAGAAGTCTTTCCCTTTTTACTTGCCCTGAACCTTCCCACATTCTTCTTCTCTGGATGATCCCGGGTACCAGGACTTTATTGCAAGAGAGGGAAGCAGTGCGGCGGATTTCTCCATCGACTTTCTCCCCAGCCTGGATAGCTCTGTTGGTTAGAGCTTTGCATTGATAACACCAAGGCTGCAGGTTCACACAGCTGCATATCCCTGCCTTGCAGGGGGTTGGGCTAGATGACCCTCAGGATCCCTTCCAACCCGTATGATTCTATGATTTTATATCCCAGTATGATGATGCCTCTTCCCCCTTCCCCGCCCCGAGTCGCCTTTTCTCTACCCTAAAAAGCCTCAAATGTTGTGAATTTCCCTCGCAGGGGCGTTGCTCCAGTCCCTGGATCATTAGGGGCGCCCCCCGTTTTCTCAACCTTTTCCAGCTCCGCAACATCCCTCGCCCCAAGAGGGCATCCCCTCCCGTCCCAAGTGCGCATCGCGCGACTGCAACGCGTTAATACTCTGCACATGCTCAGGGGTGCCCTTTTTATCTACCTACCTACCTAAGGCTGGAGAAAAGGAAACTCCGGGACGGGAGGGGAGGAGCCCTATTAAGCCCCGGGAGAGGTTTATGAAGTTGTGCTGGGAACGGAATTACGAACCAAAGAAAGACGTTTCCAAATGGCAATGGGGGGGATAATAAACTACAACTCCCAGAATGCACCGCGGCGCGCAGCCCAATGCCTGGCTCCCGGAGGCGGCGGTGATTGGCTGGAAGGGGAGATGGCGTCACCCCGCGCGCGACGCGCACGGGAACCCAGCGCAAGAGCAGAATCCCGAATACAGCGTCGCTGCTGACCAGGAAGGAAATTCCAGGTGGGAATTCCAGCCTAGGAGAGGAAATTGACAGTTGGTGGGGGAGATGGGCAATTGTTGCAGAAATCTGGGAGGATTGCATTGGAGAAATCATAGCATTTACCCCATTCCTTCTTTTAAATGCATAGGAAGCACGCTTGGGACTGCCAACTTTATTCTCTTGCAGGGCTCCTGTGCCTTTTCTACGAGAATGGGGAGCCATTAGTGTTCCTCCCTTCGTCTCTCCACTGTCCATTCATCACGGATTAAGCCTGCGGCCAAATGGATGCCTTGTCTGTGGATTTGAGGCAGTGTGGCGTAGTGGGTAGAGTGGGAGGGACCAGGGCTTCCCAGCCAGGCAAAGCAGGGTGCAAAGCGGGATTGGCGAGGGGTGTGGCTTGCAGAAGTTCCCGCAGGGTCAGGCAGAGAAGTCTGGAGGGCCGCACAGCCCAGAGGTCCCCTACTCTTGCTCCCGAGCGCTGACACATCTCCTCTTCTCTAGGCTCGGCCATGACGAAACTCCTGCAGTGGCTCTGGACTCTGTCTATCCTGGGCGCCGTCTGGGCGGCTCTCACTCTCAACCTTTTGGGGCTCGACCCGCTGCCCCTAGCCTGGCACCAAGTGCTGTGGCCCCTGCCCACCTACCTGCTGGTGGCCTTTGGCTGCTACTCGCTGGGCGTCGTCGGGTACCGCTTGGCCACCTTCAACGACTGCGAGGAGGCGGCGAGAGAGTTGCAGGAGCAGATCCGAGAGGCCCGGGAAGACCTCTCCCGCCGCGGACTGCGGTTCTGACCTTCCCTGCGGCAAGGACATGAGCACAGCACCCCGATGGAAAGAAGCACCCCGTCTGGAGCAATAAATAAAATTTCAGAGAACACGACTGAGCTCTTTGGTGGCCTGGTGGTGGATTTTTAAAAGAATCGTATCCGCTGGGAGTGGATTGCCTAGGTGCCGGTGCGAGGCAAAAGATTGTGAACCAGTGTCTCCTATATTACACATTTCCCCCCCCCCCTGAATTGTAGAATATACACTGCCCTATTTTCAGCATTAGCAGAAGCTGGTGGGTTCTCTACTCCCCAGCACTGGCACATTGGGGCTCCTGAGATGAAGAGAATCTGATTTGTGTTTTTCAACAGAGGCGGTGATGGGTCCCTCAGACTAGCTGGGGATAGCTGGGCTAGATCGGTTAGCTGAACTGAAGTGAGAGAAAAGCACTTTGCACGTGCTCAGGAGAACTCTCAGTGGTGTGTGTGGGTGTTGTGGTTTTTTTTAAAGCACCTTGTGTTTCAGGACTGACATGTAAAGAGAGCCAGTGGTGGTGTAGCAATTAAGAGACTAGGACCAGGGAGACGGGTTCAAATGCCCACTTGGCCACAAAGCTCACTGGGTGTGACCTTGGACCAGTCACTGCCACTCGGCCTAGCCTACCCCACAGGGTTGTTTAAGGGATTTGAGGAGCGGGGAAACCATGTATGTCACCTTGAGCTTCTTGAAGGAAAAGGTGGGATATAATAAATGAAATCAATCAATCAATCAAGATATCCCCAACCTGATCTCTGATACACACAGTGGCTCCGCATGTGCCTTTAGGGTAGGGTGGTTGTGGAAATTTTCCTTCTGCCTTATAACTGGATCCCAAAATGGCCTAGTTTCTGTGCAAACCTAAGGCTTTGTTGTTGGCACCGTAACTTTGGAAGACTGTTCCTGTTGAAATCAGGAAGGTGCTTGAAATCCTGATATTTTGTCACCTGCTGGAAGCATTTCTGTTCTGCCAGGTATTTTTAGATAATTAATTTGATTCAGTGTGGGACGTTTGGCCTGCATTTTATGATTTCATAATTCCATGGTCTTTTAAACGCTTTTTTCATACGCTGCCACGATACAGTTTTGCATGAGTCATCAGTTCAGAAAGTTTCCTAAAAATGAGGCAAATAGAACCTCCTGGTTCAGGGGCAGTATACCCTGCTGAATAGAAAATATCAAGGACGGTGAATGGGGAGGCAGCGCTGTTGCTACTGTGCCTGCTTGTGAGCTTCTTTTGTATTGGCTGCTGAAAAGGGATTATTGTGAGTTTTGTATTGGCTGCTGAAAAGGGATTATGGCTGTGGAGGAACAGGGAGGGAGGGTCTTGACCAGGGGTCAGCAACCTTTTTCAGCTATGGGCCGGTCCACCGTCCCTCGGACCTTGTGGGGGGCCAGACTATATTTTTTTGGGGGGGAGAATGAATTCCTATGCCCCACAAATAACCCAGAAATGCATATTAAATAAAATGACACATTCTACTCATGTAAAAACACACTGATTCCCGGACCATCCGCAGGCCGGATTGAGATGGCGATTGGGCCGCATCCGGCCCCTGGGCCTTAGGTAGCCTACCCCTGGCCTTGACTTAAGACCAAACGGAGTTTCCTGGAAGCATCTGATTGAGGGCTGTGAAAACAGGTTGCTGGTTTGATCCAGCAAGGCTTCTTTCTGTGGCTTTACAACTATTTCTCAAGCATCAGGTTGCATCCTAATTTCTACTCAAAAGTTGTTGACATCTGTCTGCCTTGAGAGACAATGGGAGTCAAACCGCTGCATTAGCAACACCAAAGCGACCTCCTTGGGGCGCAAGCCTGGGCCATGTGTCCGGAGCAGGGGTCAGCAAATGTTTCCAGCAGGGGGCCGGTCCACTGTCCCTCAGACCTTGCGGGGGGGCAGACTATATGCCACCCCCCGACTCTCCCCTCCCTTCCCCACAGCACCGGATGAGCCCTGGTGGCTGCTTACCTGTGTCTGGCAGTGTGGGACGATGAGCGGCGCACAAATGGCTCCAGAGAGGGGCTGCTTAAAATGGCGGCCGCTCAAGCACTACTGCTGCTGGCACCAACAAAGCCCAGTCCCCTTCCTCCTCTAGGCAGGGCGAGGAGAAGCCAGGAGGAGGGAGGGAGGAGGCGCCGCCGCCAAGGGAGGGAGGGAGAGGGAAAGAATGTGTGCACTGGTGATCCACACGGTGATTCCTTGGCCGGATCCAGAAAGCAATTGGGCCTGATCCGGCCCACAGACCTTAGTTTGCCAACCCATGGTCTGGAGGCTCTAGGCTGCCCACTCAACAAGACACACACACACACACCGGCCTCAAAGATGTGATCCAAAGGTAAGCAGAGCAAGATGTTTGGCACCAGTCTGGGTGCAGGAGATGCCGGAAGGAGGCATACAAGGCGCCACTCAACTGTCTTAAGGACTCTGCTCCTTAAGTTTACTCCTTAACCATTTCTTCTCCCAAAGATACCCTGCAAGGCAGCAGAACAACTGTAATCAAGTTTTAAAAATATGGAATGATAGGAATCAAAGAAGCCTTGGAGCAGAAAGGGATCCTTTAAAACTGTGCTGCAGCGAAGGTTTGAAAGCCAGGTTGAAGCTGTTTCAGAGCAGATCCATTGGGATGTAGGGCCCCCCAAGTCAGCCATGCCCATTTAACTTTAGTGGGTTTACTCTTGGGTATCCAATGTTCAATACAACCCACTATTTCTTTCCTGGACTCTATAGTCTGCAAAAGAATCCTGTGTGACTCAGAAGCTTGCAACCTCTGCCCAAAATGCTAGTTGACCCAATTTCTCTTTCAAGTTATCCTCTCCACAGTTGCATTTCTTGTTCCGCGGTGCCAAACGCAGCCCCCGAGGCCGCGATCGTCCAGAACAGCCTGCCCTGTGCGTCAGGCGAGCTTCTGCCATAAACCGGGACCTCTCCGTCCTGCCAGGTCTCTCCTTGTTCCAAAGCCAGGATTTTCTAGATTTTTAAAATTAGCACCTGCACAGCTGGCGTGGCAAAGTGAGTTGGATAATTAGCAGGAGCGAACTAATGACTGGCTTCCGGGGATATCGGTGGCTTCAAGGAATGGGAAGGTGTGGTGCGCTTTTCCCTAGAGTACAGCACACTTGATATATTCCGAGGAAGCTGGTCACGATGCTTGGCCTGAAAATCTTGGCTCCTGAATCATGAGAACCTGTTGGCAAGGGAGGCGCACTCTGCACGCGAACAGGGGCATGGCGCTGCTGTGAACCACAGGACAGCTCTGGGATTAGAAATGGGTTCAAGCTCCCAGAGAGAATTACGAACGCTTCTGCAATCAGCCCGTTTTGGGGCGGGAGACGGAGACGTTCAAAGGGGGGGCACCCCACCCCACCCCCCAAGTTCCCTAAGGAAGAAGATGCCCTTGCGTAGCACATCAAGGCAGCTTGTGCAGGAGAACTTCCTGCTGGGTGGTGGACGCAAGAGTCCTCATACGGGAGCTGTTCTTGAAGGAAGAACTGTGAGGGGAGAGACTCCATCAGGCAAGGCCTCAGGGGCGCCGACTTATAAAAAATATTGGGGGGGCCCATACCGGGGTCCTGCCGCTGGTTCGCTCGGGTAGCCGGGAGAACGCAGTTCGAGGTGGCGGTGTTGGGGAGAGACCCTCGCTCAGGGCGCCACTAGACTTGGCGGCCGGTGGCCTATCTGGGGGGTTTTGGAGCGTATTTCGGCGGAGCGATTGGGGAGGAGGGGGCTTGTTGCCGGATTCTTCAGCTGGGCCGGAGATCTGCTGCTGGGGGGTCCCTGGGCCGAGTTGTGAGCACGGCCTGCTGAAGGGAGATCCAGCCGATTGCGCGACGGGGACGACCGGGGCTCTCCGGCTAGGGCGCGCGGCTGGCTGGCTGGCGAGGGAGCAGGTGGGGAGGAGGCGGGGGTCCTCACTCTCTTAGGAAACGCACCCGCGCGCCCGATTGCCACGAAGTCCGAAGGGTGCGTGTGTGGAATTAAAAAGCAAAAACAAGATACGGGCAGGGCAGGCAAAGAGTTTTCTGCAAGAGGATGGAGGGCAGGTTGAAGAGAAAATCACTCAGGATGAGACAGTCAAATAAGCCATGATAAAATGGGCTCAGGATATTGGGTATAACATCATGTTTGAGGACTGGGAAAGGTTATGGACCACCGGAATGAAATTCACGGCATGTAATGCCTTGAAGGAAAATATTATGAAAATGATTTATAGGTGGTACATGACCCCAGTCAAGCTTGCAAAAATATATCACCTGTCTGATAATAAATGTTGGAAATGTAAGGAGGCTGAAGGGACATTCTTTCACCTCTGGTGGACTTGTCCAAAAGTGAAGGCCTTCTGGGAAATGATCTATAATGAGTTAATAAAGGTATTTAAGTATACCTTTCCCAAGAAACCAGAGGCCTTCCTCTTGGGCATTGTTGGCCAGAAAGTGTTAAAGAAGGATAGAACTTTATGTATGCAACTACAGCAGCAAGAATACTTATCGCAAAATATTGGAAGACACAAGATTTGCCCACACTGGAAGAGTGGCAGACGCAATTGATGGACTACATGGAACTGGCTGAAATGACTGGCAGAATCCGAGATTTGGGAGAAGAAACAACGGAAGAGGACTGGAA
Organism: Podarcis vaucheri; assembly: GCF_965113315.1. Classification (NCBI taxonomy): domain Eukaryota; kingdom Metazoa; phylum Chordata; class Lepidosauria; order Squamata; family Lacertidae; genus Podarcis; species Podarcis vaucheri. Next base: position 10,012,435 of record NC_138754.1, on the reverse strand, counting down.
AAAATTTAAGGACTATTTACAAAAACAATATAAGTTGTATGAATGTTAAAAATTTACACGATTCGGAAACTATAGCTTCAGCAATTAGATTTGGGAAACAGGAAATTATATTTTAAGTAAGAAAAGGTCAAAATCTAAGGTAATACTATGTTTAATTTAAGATATAAGTAACTGATGAAAAGTATGTTAAATTTAGAGGTATAGTATTTGAAAAGTACAAAATAAGGTACGAAACAAGGTAATAATTTGCTGATATCTTTATTATAAAGAATGCAGGGTAAGGGAGATGCGAGGAAGTCCAGTTAGTTATATAAAAAATGTGTTGAATGGTTGGTTTTCTTTTCTTCTTTTTCTTTTCTTCTTTTTCTTGTTCTTTTACTTTTTTCTTCAGTGTATGTTTCTAACTTTGTATTTGAAAACTTAATAAAATATTTATTAAAAAAAAAGAAGAGAAAATCCTTTCGCTTTTCTGGGGCGCAGGGAAGTCTCAGAGACCCCCTTTGCTCTGCCCTCTTCTCCCGTCTTAGATTTGCATGGGGGTCCCCGCCCGAGCTTGCCTGGCCACCGGGCCACACAAGGGCCGCGCTCTACGCGGCGCACCTTGCTAGCCGCGCAGCTGTCCTCCGCGGCCGCGGAGCGGCCCTGCGCCGGTGCCCAGCCCCTCTGGGCGCCCGCTGCGCTGCCAATGACAAGCGGGCGACGTCGCGGGCGGGGAAGGCGTCGCTTTCTTTCCCGATCCTGCATCCTCCCAGTCTTCCAGCCCTTTTTTGGGTTGGAAGCTCGTCTCGTTCGCCCTTCTCCTTTCTTCACCCTGCGCGCAATTTTCCTCCCTCGTCTCCCTCCCCATTTCTCCTTCCTTCCTTCCTGACTGACGGGCTTGGGCTCAGGCTCGGGCTCCGGGTCGGGCTTGGGCTCGGGCAGCCACAGCGTCGGCGGTGTTGGCGATCGGTGGCGCGGGGGGATGGCCCTCCCGGGGGAGCCGGCGCTGCTCAATGGGGTTGCCAAGGAGACAGGCCGGCCGCCCCCCTCCCCCGGCCCGGCGCCCCCCGCCGCGCCGGTGCCCGTTATCGAGCTGGTGCGTGCCGGGCGCCCTATAAAAGCCGCGGACGCGCCCACCACCGCCCGAGATTATTGGGGGGGCTGAGCCCCCCCAAACGAATTTTTGAGGGGGCTCGGGCCCCCTCAGGCCCCATGGAGTCGGCGCCTATGCAAGGCCTCCTTCCACCTGCCTTGCCCCACCCTCTAGTCTCTGCTTCTCAGTGTGTATTGTATTGTTTTATGTACTGTGGCTTGTTGTTTGATTGATTAGAGTTTAGATATTATTCATTGTAACTGTTGAGTGGATTTCTGCTTAACTTTTATATGTTGATATTACAGTGGTACCTCGGGTTACATACTGTCAGGGAACTGCCATCAGTGCCAGAGAGAGAGAGCAAAAGCCAGAGGGATTCCAGAGAGCGTCCAGGGATCGGGAGGAGCAGCCCATCTTCTGGGGAAGAGAATCAGCGTAGCACCAGTGGAGAAGGGGGGCAGATGGGGGAAGCAGCGAGGCGGTCCCATGACTCCTTGCCTGGGACCAGCGGGGAGAGTAGGGGTCCTCCGTTGCCTACAGCCTCCTGGCTTTCGCGCAGAGAGAGTAGGAGGAGACTAGGCGTCAAAGAGCTTCTTTGCTGGAAGAAGTTTAAGAAACGCCCACTGACGGATTCTGCCAGCGATTGAGACAGCCACGGGTGAGTGGCTGTCCGGACAGAAAAGGTTCACTCAGGCACTCCAGCCAGGTGTTTGCACCCAGCCAGGGAGATAGGCACCTGCTTAAGCACGAGCAACCCCTAGAACCATTACACATACGCTTCAGGTTACAGACTCCGCTAACCCAGAAATAGTACCTCGGGTTAAGAACTTTGCTTCAGGATAAGAACAGAAATCCTGCTCCGGCAGCGCTGCTGCAGCAGGAGGCTCCATTAGCTAAAGTGGTGCTTCAAGTTAAGAACAGCTTCAGGTTAAGAACGGACCTCTGGGACGAATTAAGGACTTAACCTGAGGTACCACTGTATTTTATATTATTCTAATGATTGTTGAATGTTACTTTTTTGATGTAGGTTGCCAATTTTAAAGTTATGTTTTATTATCACATTTTTGTCTTGCATTAGATTGTTATAAGATGTACATTTTTTGTTTCTTCAGCTTGTAAACCGCCTTGAGTATTGTAAGATAGAAAGACGGTATATAAATTAAAAATGATGATGATGATGAAGAAGAAGAGAGAAGCAGGGCCGTTCCACCAGCTTTGCCGAAAGGGCACCAACTACCCCTGGGCTCTTTCTGTTCCAGCCAGTCATTATGTAAGAACTATCTGAGAGTTGGCGCCTGAGTTTGCTTTCTTTCCTCTTCCCTCCCTGATGCTCTTCCCTCTTTTGCTGTTTTTCAGGTTGTAAGCCTGTGGGGAAGGACTGCCTTGTTTTAATTGATGCAGGCCACTGGAAGTCTTTTTGGCCGAGAAGCAGGGGACCAAATGCACGGAATTGTCAATAAACCAACCAACCGAAGAGCCCTGTTGGACCAGGCTAAAGGCTCGATTAGTCCAGCTTCCTGTTTCTTATAGTAGTCAATTAGATGCATCCAGAGAAGGCAACTCCCCTCTCCAGGATAAAAGAAAGGACTGGGATCTTTATTTCTAGGGGGCGGTAGCTCCGTGGCAGAGCATTTGCTTTGCACGCAGGAGGTTCCAGGTTCGATCCCCGGCATCTCCTGGGAAAAGACCCCTTGCCTGAAACCCTGGAGAGCTGCTGCCGGTGAAGTAGAAAACACTGAGTTATGTGGACCAATGAGCTAGGCAGCTTCTCATGTTCCTATTGCAATCGACCCTTGAGGACTGGAACCTTACTTTATCTCTAGGAAAGAGCCACAGTTGAGTGGCAGAGCACCTGGTTGGCAGAGAGAGAGAGAGAGAGACTCCCTTGCCTGAAACCCTGGAGAGCGGCTGCCAGTCAGTGTAGACAATACTGAACTACATGCACAGCTGGCCTGACTCAGTATAATGGCAGCTTCCTCAATGCCTACACAGAAAGAAGGAGGGTTCAAGGCATGTTCTCCTCCCAGAAAACAACCTGGTTTATTAAAAGGCACTTCGTGTGGGAAGTCACAGCTTCTTAGGAAAGTCCTCTTGTGGAGCTCAGAGCTGAGCAATCGCTCCAGAGACTGGGGGAAGAAGACAGGGGCGGAGGGGGTGTTTGTGGGGCAGTGAGACGAAGGGGAAAGCAGGGGCAGAGAACTTGGTCAAAAGGCACGGAGGCGGAAATTGTGAAGTCCTCACTGCTCGGGCGGCAGAAACGGTTGTCCGCAGAACGGGGGGAGAAAGTCGCCTTCTGGAAGTAATGCATTAAAGCAAGGAGGCACCCAGCATTTTCTTTTTGGGGAGCAGGGGGGTCTCCACGTTTACACCTCCTAGGCCTAGGGTGAAGAATGTGGGTGGCTGGTTAGGATGCTCCTGGACCCCAACTCCCATCAGCTCCAGCCAGTGGTGAGGCATGATGGGAGTTGTAGTTCAACAATGTTCCAGGACTCCAGCTCCCATCAGCCAGCACAGTCAATGGGCAGGGATGATGGGAGTTGTAGTTCAACAACGTTCCAGGACTCCAGCTCCCGTCAGCCAGCACAGTCAATGGGCAGGGATGATGGGAGTTGTAGTTCAACAATGTTCCAGGACTCCAGCTCCCATCAGCCAGCACAGTCAATGGGCAGGGATGATGGGAGTTTTAGTTCAACAACGTTCCAGGACTCCAGCTCCCGTCAGCCAGCATGGCCAATGGGCAAGGGATGATGGGAGTTGTTGTTCAACAATGTTCACAGACTCCAGTTCCCATCAGCCCCTAACCAGCACAGTCAGTGGGCATGGATGATGGAAGTTGCAGTTCAACAATGTTCCAGGACTCCATCTCCCATCAGCCAGCACGGCCAATGGGCAGGGATAATGGGAGTTGTAGTCCAGCAGCACCCGGAGGACCACTGTTGTACCCTGGCAAAGCAGCAGAGAGAGAGGGTTGGTTGGTTGGTTCCTTCATCCTTTTCCTGCTCTGGCTCCCTGGTTTTCAGTCTGCACTATACAGCTCAAGATGGAGGAGGAATTGTTCCTGCTGCAGAGTCCACTTGCACAGGCCGGATGGTCGGCGGGGGGGGGGCTCCTGAAGGCGCAAGGAGAGCAGGGACGCAACAGCCACGCCCAGCCGAAACTCAGCACTTTCCCCCCTTCCTTGGCCAAGGGCGGTCGTAAAACCCATGCCCCGGGTCCTCAGGCCTGCAGCGACTTGTAGGTTTTGTTGAGGTCCGGAGGGAAGCGCCAAAAGAGCCAGAACCGGATGAGGCTGGTGGCTATGCCTGGCACGTTGGGGACCTGGAAGAGGCAGAAAGGAGGTCAGTGGCAGACCATCTGCTTTCATAGCTGTCAAGCGTCCCTTATTTGGCGGGACAGTCCCTTATCCCAGCGCCATGTCCCGCTGCTGTCCCTTATTGATGATGTCCCTTAAATAAGCTACTGAAGGTAATGGGGCCCTTTCTATGTCCAGCTGTGCTTTGTCAACAACAAATTGTTGCTGTTTTTTGTGTTGAATGTATGCTATATGGTAATTTATGGACCTAATAGGTATCTAAAGCCATTTGCACACAACAAAATATGTTTTTTATCAAAGTAATTGTTGATCCCTTATTTTGGCTGCTGATCCCTTATTTTCGAGGCTGCTGGCCCCTTATTTTCAAATCTCTAAGTTGACAGCTATGTCTGCTTTGCTTGCAGAAAGTCCCCAATGGCACTTCTCCAGGCGGGGGGCTGGGAGAGAGACCCCCGCCTGAAACCCTGGAGAGACGCTGCCAGTCAGTGCAGACAACACTGCGCTCAGTGGACTCAAAAATCCGACTCTGCATAAGGAAGCATCTTAAAATCTCTTAACCCGGGAGGGAGATATGGGGAGGAACGAGGTGAAGGGCAAACAGGAGAAAAGGGAGGAGAGAAAAACCGATTTTAAAAAATCCAATTGCATCACCACCACCCGCTCTCGTGTTCCTCTCTGCCAAGGGTGTTTTACTGGCCTCTCCGTTTAATTAATTAAAATCAATGCCGCATGATTTATCAGAGGGCAGAGACGGGGGCACAACCGTTCATCGGACACTGCCGTGGCCACCTCCACGTGCACAAAGATCGGGCGCACAGAAACGTGCGCTGCTCACCGCAATGTAAACATCCTGAAGCAGAATCCCATACAAGGTCCAGGAGGCCGAAGCCAGGAAGGTTGTGACTGTCAGCGGAAAGGAGAGGCACTGTGTGGAGCGGCTCCTCACGATCTTGGCCTGAGAAGACGCAAAGAATTGTCTGGTTCAGAGATGTCAGAACTAATAATAAATAATAATAATAATAATTTATTAGTTATACCCCGCCCATCTGGCTAGGTTCCCCAGCCACTCTGGGTGGCTTCCAACCGAATATTAAAAACAATACAGCGTCATACATTAAAAACATCCCTAAACAGCCTTCAGTTGTCTTTTAAAAGTAAAATACAGTGGTACCTCTGGTTAAGAACTTAATTTGTTCTGGAGGTCCGTTCTTAACCTGAAACTGTTCTTAACCTGAGGTACCACTTTAGCTAATGGGGCCTCCCGCTGCCACTGCGCGATTTCTGTTCTCATCCTGAGGCAAAGTTCTTAACCCAAGGTACTATTTCTGGGTTAGCGGAGTCTGTAACCTGAGGCGTCTGTAACCTGAAGCATCTGTAACCCAAGATACCACTGTAGTTGTTTATTGCCTTGAGATCTGCTGGGAGGGCGTTCCACAGGGCAGGTGCCACTACCAAGAAGGCCCTCCGCCTGGTTTCCTCTAACCTCACTTCTCGCAGCGAGGGAACCGCCAGAACGCCCTTAGTGCTGGACCTCAGTGTCCGGGCTGGATGTTGGCGGTGGAGACGCTCCTTCAGGTATACAGGACTGAGGCCGTTTAGGGCTTTAAAGGTCAGCACCAACACTTCGAATTGTGCTCAGACCATAAGGACCGAAGCTGAGCCTGGCTGCTGGACCTGACCCCCAAGCCCACCTGGGTCCCCCATCCCAGTCTCGCAGTGGCCAACCAGATGCCCCGATGGGAAACCTGCCAGCAGGACCTGAAAGTCGCAGGTTCGATCCCTAGGTAGGGCTGGTGCGGAACCTGAAACCCTGGAAAGCTGCTGCCAGTCAGAATAACAACAACAACAACAACAATTTATTTATACAGTGGTGCCTCGCAAGACGAAATTAATTCGTTCCGCAAGTTTTTTCTTCTTGCGAGTTTTTCGTCTTGCGAAGCACGGTTTCCCATAGGAATGCATTGAAAATCAATTAATGCGTTCCTAGGGAAACCGCCTTCAGACCAGGTCCGGGGACAGTCTGTCCCCCGACCTCTTCTGAAGGCTGGGGGGGGGGGACAAGGGCTTTTCTTCCCACCCCCAGCCTTCAGAAGGCTGTTCTGAAGGCTGGCGGTGGGAAGAAAAGCCCTTCTTCCCACCTCCCGCCCCGCAAGCTCCGGGGACAGGAGGGCTTTGCTGCCGACCGCCAGCATTTTAAAAGCCCCTGCTGTCCCGGGGCGATTTTAAAATGCTGGCGGGCGGGAGCGAAGCCTCCGCTGTCCCGGGGAAATTTTAAAATGCTGGGGGTCGGCAGTGAACGCTTCGCTCCCGCCCACCAGCATTTTAAGATCGCCCGGGACAGCAGAGAAGTCTCCGCTGTCCCGGGAAGGCAGGCGGGGGGGAGCAAAGACTTTTGCCCCCCCACCGGCCTTCAGAAGAGGTCCAGGACCTCTTCTGAAGGCCGGCTGTGGGCGAAAGTCTTTGCTCCCGACCGCCAGCAATTTAAAACAGGTCCCCGGAGATTTCCCTATGGGCTTTCGTCTTGTGAAGCAAGCCCATAGGGAAATTCGTCTTGCGAAGTGCCTCCAAAACAGAAAACCCTTTCGTCTTGCGGGTTTTCCGTCTTGCGAGGCATTCGTCTTGCAGGGTACCACTGTACCCTGCCCATCTCGCTGGGTTTCCCCAGCCACTCAGAGTAGACAATACTGAGCTATATGAACCAATAGACTGTGTAGAAGGCAGCTTCTTATGTATCAGGTCTGACTCTTCCCTTTGTGCAGCAGGTGATTTTCTTGTCAGTCACACACACACACACACACACACACACACACGTGCATCCCCCATGCAGGCAAGCAACTGCTATTTAAGGACACATTTTCGCCAGGAAAAAGCTCTCAAGGAGAGGGTACAGCAAGGAGGAAGAGAAGGGGGAGGAGTTTGGATTTGATATCCCCCTTTATCACTACCCGAAGGCGTCTCAAAGCGGCTAACATTCTCCTTTCCCTTCCTCCCTCACAACAAACACTCTGTGGGGTGAGTGGGGCTGAGAGACTTCAAAGAAGTGTGACTGGCCCAAGGTCACCCAGCAGCTGCATGTGGAGGAGCGGAGAAGCGAACCCGGTTCACCAGATTACAAGTCCACTGCTCTTAACCACTACACCCAGAGCCAGGTTTTCCCAAACTTGGGTCTCCGGCTTGTTTTTGTACTACAATTCCCATCATCCCTGACCACTAGCTCTGCTAAGCAAGGGGTGATGGGAGTAGTAGTCCAACAACAGCTGGAGCTCTAGTCTGGGAAAAGTCATGCAAAAGAAGACGAAAACCTCTTAAAGGCTGAATTTGGCCCGCAGGCCTTAGTTCCTCTCAGATCCCTGCACCAAACCACACTTCCCAGTTCCAAGTGAACTGGGACCAGTGTGTTCGTTCAACAACCTGAGTCCTGCAACTTATCTGGTTTCTCGGGATCACGAATGCTCACTCTCTCTTTCTCTCTCTCTCTCTGAACATGGACATTTCCTTTTCACCTTACGAAAACAAGAATAATGAAGGACTTGCCACGCCGCCACCTGGCAGGCAAGCCTGGCTTCCGGAAGATTCCGGTCCTGCCGTTGTCTCATCACAGGAAATGGCACCGGCCTCTCTAGACACCTGATCTGCGGTGCGCAAATGTTTTGGATGGCTAAGCAGGGTGGGGATGGGATCGGGGCCAAAGCGGAGAGTTACGCAACACAGGATGAAGCCACAGGGATGACTACGCCTGATAGCGCTGTGCCATCTGAGGGCAGGCACTTATTTAGTCGTAAATTCACCTATCTTAATCATTTCTTTTTTAAAAAAACCAACAATACCCTTAATCCGTTTATTTCCTGGCCCTTCCAAATAACAGTTTCCAGGATGCTATATTTAATTGGTCAGCAGAATGACCAGAGGGTGGACACACCTCAGACTTGGGGGTCAAATGCGGCCCTCTAAACCTTCCTATCTGGCCCTTGGAACTCTCACCAGGCCATGCCTGCTTTGCAGCCTCCTGGGGTGTTTTTTTCCCTGGCAAAAATGCACCCTTGAAACTCGGTTCATGCCTCTTGGCTTGCCAGGGTGGAAAAAACCCCCCAAAAAATGTACGCTCAGTGTGCCAGAGGCAATCTTGAGTTTCCATTAAGAATTTCAAATCAGCCCTTTTTAAAAAAAACTTGGGGATTTTAAATGATGGTTTTGAACTGCCTCGATTAAAACTGGTTCGCCCTGAAATGCGTAGAGCAATAGAACCGCAACGCCCATTGAGGCGTCTGGTCAGCCATCGTGTGAGAACTGGACTATTATGGGCCTTGGGCCTGGCCCAGCAACCAACCTCTTTCTTATATGGTCTTAGGTTCACACGGTGCCTATGGAACTCACTCCCACAAGATGTAGTGACGGACGCCCACTTAGATGGCTTGAGAAGGGGCCCGGAAGATTCCAGTAGGAAATGGGAATATCAGTAGCTACTGGCCACAATGGCTGCATCCTGTCTCCTCTGTCGAAAGGGCAATATTACTCCTATATGCTAGTTTATGAGGATGGCAATCTCTTTTTTTTGTAGCATACCAGGTCAGCCAGTGGTGAGAGGTACATGGTGATGGTGAAGAGGCTGCAGAAGAGGCCCAGGCGCGTCAGGCGCACGGAAACATCCGGAACCAGCAGGTTGAAGTAACCATAGCCGAGGAGGAGCACTGCCAATAAGCCCATGGTCTTCAACAGCACAGACCGCTAGACGAGGGAAGAGAAAAGGAGATGGTTGTTTGGAATCAACAACACTCACTATTTAAACTTCTACTCCATTTATTATTATTTAAATAATTCCTTATTTAAATTAAGGATGGGACACAGATAGCCCTTAAGATACTGCTGGCCTACAGCTCCCATCATGCCAAACCACGGATCCTACTGGTTGGGGCTGATGAAAGCTGGAATCTAACCATTAGGCTGCCCATCCCGGACTTCTACATAAGATCGGGATCCTATTTTCTCGCTTCCATCTGCACCATGTACTTAAAATATGGATACCAGATGTCCCCATTTCCTGGGGACTGTCCCCAGAGTTACAAATCTGTCCCCGGACAAAATCCGTCCCCGGATTTCATTTAATGTCCCCGGATTTATATTTTAAGTGTTGTAGATTTATTAGTAGGGAATGAATGTTGCGTGATTGGTTCAACGGCACAAGACATCATATGGGGACTTCCGGCGAGGCAAAATGGTGGGCGCCATGGCAGCGAGCAGCTCCTGAAGCCAGCCAGAGCCAACTGTGCTACCAGGCTGGCTCTGGGCTGCTGAGACTGCCGCTCCCATGGGAGAACCGGGGACACCCGGCATGTCAACAGGGGGGACCGCTGACCCCCCCCCACGACCCAAATCGAGCCAGGAGCGAGAGCGCCTGGCCACCTGACCAACTGCCCAGGCCCGGCCTGAGCCTACTCCACGGCGGCTAGCACTCCAAGAGAGCAGGCTGGGGCCAGAGGAAGGCCGCGCAACAGAGGAGACCACAGAAGAGAAGATATTACTTCTTTTTTGAAAAATAACTAATTTTTAAAATAATTTCCCCCCCTCTTTTTTTAAAAAAAGTGTCCCCGGGTTCTTTGAAAAAAATCTGGTAACCTTAACTTAAAAGCAGTAGCATAACCACCTTAAGCGCTCATGTCTCTCCCCAGGGAAGTTATGCTTGGAACCACCACCAGTTATTTTTAAGGATCGGGTAAAAATTTTTCTTTAAATTAGCAAATTTTATACAGTATATCATGGCGTATTTTAGTATTGTGTTAGACCACCTTTGATGTCTATGCACGTTGTTAGCTTTTATTATCTTTTCATAGAATCATAGAATTGTAAAGTTGGAAGGGACCATTTAGTCCAACTTCCCCACAATGCAAGAATATTTTTGCCCAGCGCAAGGCTCGAACCCATGACCTTGAGTCTTCATGTGCTACCAGCCAAGCTATATTTTAGCTTGGTTTCAATTTTTCGCATTCTACTGGAAGCTGCTATGAGTTTATTGTTTCACCAGAAAAGTGACTTAAGAAGTGCAATGAATAATAATTATATACATTATCCACATTAAATATATACATTTAAAAAATCATGCCAGGCACTTGGTTGTTACAACGCTGATTTTGTGTGTGTAATACAGAAGTCTCCCTCCATCCTTCCGCCGTGCCCTGCAAGTGACCCAGGGATAGTAAGTCAGGCGTGGCTGGAGCACTATGGAAAATTTATGGCCCATCAAAAGGTGGCCTGTTGTTGATTCAAGATACCAGCCCTCTTGAGTCAACAGCCTCTGAATGTAGGCTTGAGGGTGCCAGGAAAGAGCCAGTTCGAGCGCTCGTTACAAAACGGCACATGGTACAGGCATCCTGGGACTGTACCACTTGAGCAGGTGCAGGGGTCTCGAGCCAAGAAAGTCCTCCTTGTGTGTAAAAAGCCAGCATCTCAAGGAGAGAGGGTTCAGGCCTTCCAGAAAAAAGGATGCTAGACCAGATAGGCCTTTCGCCTGATCCTGCAGGGCTCTTCCAATGTGGTTAATATGTCTGATTTTGGCCACAATCCCCACCCACCTTCTCGGAGCTGAAGTAGAAGTAGACCAGGATGTAGAGAGTCTGCAACGTCACGCCCACAGCGTTGACGAGGATGAGAGTCCAGTCTCCCTTCAGGAAGCCGTAACTCAGCCAGCTCAAATTACTGAGGGGGAAAGAGAAGGTAAAAGTTGTTGCTTTTAACGAGGACAGCCATTCCGGTAACTCCAGATCACACAGTGTAGCCGGCACAGGACGTACCTCAGAAGGGGTCTGGGTGCCAAAAGAACTGTATCTCTGCTAATAGCCATATCACAATCATGTACACCCAGAGCTCAGTTAGCCTGTAGCAGAATCATGGCCTAAGCTACCAGGTGCAAGATCTCTGCGTCCCAAGAACCTCAGGCTGCATTTGTAAGATGTCAAGTCTCTAGTCCTCATGGGACAATCATGCATACTTGGTAAGAGGGAGGTGGGGTTTCTGTCTGCTGCTCTTTGAATTACAGCACAGCTCTAACCATGTCTACTCAGATGCAAGACCTGTTGAATACAATATTATTCCCAATAGTTGGGCTTAGCAATACAGCCGGGGATCATTTTGAGTGCTTGTTGTTTTTAGATGCCCTAAAATATAATGCATTTTCCAGTATTGTTATGTTGCCTCAAGACATTTTTGTGGTAGATATGCAACAAATGAAGTTAATAATGATGATGATGATAAAGATAATGTAAGAGGGGAAGAAAAATGTTCATTTCCTATCTTCTGGCAGATTGCTATTATTATTATTATTACTATTATTATTATTACTATTATTATTATTATCACCACCATCATCATCATTCAGTGTCTTGCATGAGTAGCAAATCAGAATAAAGTATTTTTTTAAAAAAATTAATTACATAAAAAATACGAGAGACATTGCACATACTTTTGTAAATCAAGAAAATCTTTAATAAAAAAAGAAGAAAGTATGAATCAATCAAAATAAGAAATCATGCAGCCATAGAAAAATATGCTTTATTCAGGCTGCGGATTCTGGTGCAGAACAATTGCTGCTTTTAGCAGAGCTCACGCTACAACCTTGTTTACATCGCCCAGGTTGCAGCTCCAACCCCAAAGGGTAAACCTCTGCACTTGTGCAAACTTGCCCAACGACCACCCAAAGACACGCTGCAGCAGGAGCCCCCTCTGTGCAATCCCAACCAATCAGGGATCACCTATTAAATGCACCTACAGAGGTGTAAAGTAGGGATGGGGAAACTGCAGCCCTCTAGATCATGGGTAGGCAAATTAAGGCCCAGGGGCCGGATCCGGCCCAATCGCCTTCTAAATCCGGCCTGCGGACGGTCCGGGAATCAGCGTGTTTTTACATGAGTAGAATATGTCCTTTTATTTAAAATGCACCTCTGGGTTATTTGTGGGGCCTGCCTGGTGTTTTTACATGAGTAAAATGTGTGCTTTTATTTAAAATGCATCTCTGGGTTATTTGTGGGGTATAGGAATTCGTTCTTTTTTATTTTATTTTTCAAAATATAATCCGGCCCCCCACAAGGTCTGAGGGACAGTGGACTGGCCCCCTGCTGAAAAAGCTTGCTGACCCCTGCTTTAGATTGTGTTGGACTCCAATTCCCATCAGCCCCTGCAGCCAGCATGGCCAAAGGTCAGGGGTGACGGGAGTCCAGCAGCATTTGGAGGACCACCACGCTCCCCACCCTTGTCCTAGACACAGGTGGTCCCAACCAATCAGGGATCACCTATTAAATGCACCTATAGAGGTATAAAGCAGCAAAGGGGAACCTGCGGCCCTCTAGATCGTGTTGGACTCCAATTCCCATCAGCCCCTGCAGCCAGCAGGGATGGTTGGAGGTGGAATCCATCAACGTTTGGAGGACCACAGGTTCCACAATCACGTTAAGCAGAGCTCCCCAAAAGAGTCCCAGGCCATACTTGACATCGGTGGTGAGGAACGGCAGAAACTGGATGTTCTCCACACTCTGGGTTGCAAACATCTGCTTCAGGTCAGACCTGGAGAAGAGGCGAGAGAGGATACCTTGTCATCATGGAGGCTGACGTAGTTCCCCATTTGATTACAACCAGACGCCTGTGTCAGTGGCGTAGCGTGAGGGGTGCAGGGGGGGCTGGCCGCACTGGGTGCAACATCTGGGGGTTAGGGTTAGGGGACGCAAATCCATGGGTTAGGGGGCGCAAATTACTTGCCTTGCCCCGGGTCCTGACAACCCACGCTACGCCACTGGCCTGTGTGCCCATAGCTCCATCACCCGTCCCACCGCTCTGCCCCACATCTCTTCACCCCAACATCGGATCCATCCACGCTCGTTTCCCCCACTCACATACCCAGCTCTGCGCCAGCTGACCCCGTTTTTGTATTCATATTTAAAGCACGCCCGCTTGCACCAAAGGATCCTGGGAAACGTCGTTTCCTCTCACGGCGCTACAATTCCCAGCGCCCTTAGCAAACTACAGTTCCCAGGATTATTGGGGGGTGTCTGTGTGCTCTAACTGTGTACGTAGTCTGTGTTGCCCACACCATCCTTGGATCTATCTGCCCCACATCAAAATACACCCCATACCTTAACTCACATAAACTAGAAGTGTGGCACTCAACCAAAAAGTCGTTGGGAGCGGGAGAAAACACCTAGAATAATAAAGACCTGAATATGGGCTCTTGCCTATATATCCTGCTCCATAGCAACCCACTTCCTGGTAGGTCCGCTCCATAAAACTGTTATTGTCAGCACCTCTCACCCACAGACACGTCGCTGGAGCGCTGCCCCACCGCGATACGTGTTACACTCTAAGCCACGTCGCATTCACACGTGCACAGGGCGGTATTTCGCTGGGGGGCTCTGTGAGCCCCACGTGTCTATCTCGGGGGCAGAGCCTGGCACCTGCTGGGGAAGAAGGGCAGGAGATCCCCCTCCCCACCTGCTACAGCCCCACATCCCTGACCCAACCAGAACCCCCCACCCCCAGGCCTTGCCCCCTCCCCACAACCAATGCCCCCAACCCAAAAATGCGCTCACAGGCCAGTCCCGAACATGCCCAGGGAGAAGAGCAGGCAGGCCCCCGAGAGCAGCTGCAGCCCCACCGGACCCATCGCCGAGGCTCCGTGCGAGATCGATCCCCGGGGGAAGCCCTGCGGGGAAGCGCTGGCTGCCTGCCTGCCTCCCTCCCCGGGCAAACCCCCCGCGATGGGGCGGCCGGCCGCCCTCCTTCCCGCCTCGGCCGGATCCTCCTCGCCCGGATCCGCCTCCCGCTCCGCCCGGCAGCCGCGCGGCTGCGGCTCCGCCTCGGACGGGGCGGACCCGGCGAAAGGGCGCGGCGTTCAAGCCTTCCCTAAAGAGCGAGGAAGGATCGGTGCCGGGGCTCAAGCAAAGGGGCTCGTGAATGGTTTGGGAAGGGATCTCAGCCCCTGCACCTATTTTCTTTATTTCTCCCCCCTCTATTGGGTTTTGAAAGGGAGAGAGAAAGAGGTTCTGGGGCTCACACAGGGAGGGAAATGGGTCTCAGGGCTCAGCCCCTGAACCTATTTTCTTTATTTCTCCTCCCCTCTTTTGGGTTTTGAAAGGGAGAGAGAAAGAGATTGGTTCTGGGGCTCACAAACGGAGGGAAATGGACACCAGGGCTCAGCCCCTGAACCTATTTTCTTTATTTTTCCCCCTGTTGTGTTTTGAAAGGGAGAGAGATAGAGGTTCGGGGGCTCACACATGGAGGGGAATGGGCCCCAGGACTCGGCCCCTGCACCTATTTTCTCCCCCCCCATTGGGTTTTGAAAGAGAGAGAGAGGTTCTGGGGCTCACACAGGGAGGGAAATGGGTCCCAGGGCTCAGTCCCTGCACCTATTTTCTTTATTTCTCCCCGCTCTACTGGGTTTTGAAAGGGAGAGAGATAGAGGTTCTGGGGCTCACACACGGAGGGAAATGGGCCCAGGGCTCAGCCCCTGCACCTATTTTATTTTTATTTCCTTAACTGGATTTTTAAAAGGAAGAGGAGAGGTGAGGGGCCCAAACAAGAGGAAAAGGGGATATGTTGCAGGGTTCAACAACAGCACCTATTTCCTTTTTGTTGTTGTTGGGTTCAAATAGCAAGGGGAGAGGTTCTGGCACTCAAACATGGGGGTAATTTTAGCTTCTGGGGCTAAGAAAATACGGTGCCTATTTTCTTTTTTCTTACTGGGTGGGGAACAAAAGCGGGAGAGGTGCCAGGGCTCAAACACGTGGTAATAGGCTCTGGGGCTCAGCTCCCGTACCTATTTTCTTGTTCCTGTTGGATTATAAAGCAGCAGGGAAGAGGCAAGGAGAAGGAATACCAAGGAGGTCCGGGGATGGAGAACAGAGGCGTGTGCAAAAGTGTGTAGAAACTCCACCCACTTTTGCCACTGGCCCCGCCCACCGGTAGCATGTGGCCCCTGGAAGGCTGCCGAGAAAGGAATGTGGCCTTCAGGATGGAAAAGCTCCCCCACCCCCTGCTTAAGGGGCAGGGGAAAGAGGCGCTGGGGCTCGAACAAGGACTTAATGGCTTCCAAGGCCTAGGCCCAGCACCTATTTTTTTCTATAGGGTTAAAAGAAAGGGAGGGGAGGTCAGGATAGGCGCTGGGGTTCAAACAAGGGCGTAATGGGCTCCAGGATTGAACATCTGCCCTTGTTTTCTTTTTTTTGAAAAGGAGGAAACAGGTACTGGGGCTGAGACGCAGTAGTAGTGGGTGATGGAGCTTAGCCCTTGAATCTATTTTCTTTTGTGTAAAATGGGTGGGGAGGGGTCCTTCATTATACACCTTTAGGCGCCAGGCGAAAAGATTCCTTTTCAGCCGATGCCCTTTTAAATGAGTTGTTAGAAGGGGGGGGGGTTATTGGCTGGTTGGTGTCCTTATTTTTACTATGTGTTTTGCAGCTTTTATATTGTAATTTTATGTAGAGTTGGAAGGGACCTTCAGAGGTCCTTTAGTCCAACCCCCGAAATGCAGGAATCTTTTGCCCAAGGTGGGGCTCAACCCCCCAAAACCCTGAGATTATTAATCTCATGCTCTGCCAACTGAGCTAGCAAGCTACAGTTCCCAGGAGACTTTGGGAGAAGGCACGGCTGCTTAAAGTGATACAGTCGTGCTTTAAATGCATAGTACAGACAGGGCATTAGCTGGGTGCAACTTGGAACATGTTGAACAACCCACTAACACAACATAAATACTGCTTTTTTATTGTTATAGCGACTTGTTTAGGGTCTCTCTGGAAATGATCTATTTACATCTCTCTCACACACACACACCCTCATCCCACGCAATCTAACTGTTTGGGTGCATCTGCCGAAGAATAATGACTCAGAAAGACGAACAATTAACTTTCCTTCTCCTTTTTCTCCGTTGTTATTGTGTTTGGTTGTGTTCCATATCGATCTGTTGTCTTAGGCTGCTTAACGCTTTGTTCAAGCCAATTGTCTCGCTTGCTAAAACTCTTAATACTGCGTGTTTGTTTAAGGGGAGGCAGGAGAAAAGGAACAGCAGGATGGAGCCTTGATGACAAAGTCCCAGGACCAATTAATTCCTCCAGAAGCCCCACCACCTATTTCTCCCCCCACCCCCACTTTTTAAAATCCCATGGGCAGGAAAATGAAACAGATTTTGAGGGTAGGCCTTTGAGCTAAGCTCTACCTTTAAGCCCCAGAAACTCTTGTTCCTTTCGTGGGCTCCATGATCACTGCAGATGGTGACAGCAGCCACAAAATTAAAAGACGCCTGCTCCTTGGGAGAAAGGCGATGGCAAACCTAGACAGCATCTTAAAAAGCAGAGACATCACCTTGCCGACAAAGGTCCGTATAGTTAAAGCTATGGTTTTCCCAGTAGTGATGTATGGAAGTGAGAGCTGGACCATAAAGAAGGCTGATCGCCGAAGAATGGATGCTTTTGAATTATGGTGTGGGAGGAGACTCTTGAGAGTCCCATGGACTGCAAGAAGATCAAACGCATCCATTCTGAAGGAAATCTGCCCTGAGTGCTCACTGGAAGGACAGATCCTGAAGCTGAGGCTCCAAGACTTTGGCCACCTCATGAGAAGAGAAGACTCCCTGGAAAAGACCCTGATGCTGGGAAAGATAGAGGGTACAAGGAGAAGGCGACGGCAGAGGACGAGATGGTTGGACAGTGTTCTCGAAGCTACCAGCATGAGTTTGACCAAACTGCAGGAGGCAGTGGAAGACAGGAGTGCCTGGCGTGCTCTGGTCCA
Organism: Podarcis vaucheri; assembly: GCF_965113315.1. NCBI lineage: Eukaryota > Metazoa > Chordata > Lepidosauria > Squamata > Lacertidae > Podarcis > Podarcis vaucheri. The sequence goes on along the minus strand of NC_138754.1, from coordinate 9,995,288 downwards.
TGGGGTCACGAAGAGTCGGACACAACTAAACAACAACAACTGTATATACATAGGAACCTAGAAGGCTTCCTTATACAGAATCAGATTATTGGTCCATCTACCTCAATAATGCTTGTACTGACTGGCAGTGGTTCTCTAGGATTTCAAACAGGATACTTTCCCAGCCCTATCTGGATATTGAACCTGGGATCTTGAATCAGGAACCCCTGAGCTATGGTCCTTTGATTCAATGCAGCACATTCAGTGTACACAGTAACACCCAGGCCGCAGGTCCCTGCCTGCAAGGAGCCTAGAGTCTTTAACTGTCCAGATTATTTTGGGCATAAAGTGGTGTTCCCTGGACTAGAATTATCTTTAGGCCCGTCAATATTTCTATTACACTGTATGAAAGATGTACCAAATAATCATCAAGATCCCGTTTTGAAGACGGCTGCTAGGATCGGCTACGCTAAGCAATGGAGATTGCGAATCGACTGCGCTCGATATTGGAGCTGGAAAATAAATTATGAGCACATAACAGCTGCGTTGAAAAAGTATAGAGAAAGGAAAGACAAAAGAGCCAGTCAGGTGTCTGCTGTTTACCAGCAGCAAAATAAAACCCATCTGTCCACAAAAATGACTTGAAGTCACAAGTTTCCTTTATCATATGCATTTATTATGTAACCAGGATTCCTTGCGCTGTAGTCATTCTGGTAATATTTTAATACTGTAGTTTCAAAAATAAAACTTACTGTGCATAGATATTATATGCCCTTAGCTCATTATCGTAAGATTCCAAGGCAATCAACAATATTAAAATGGACTTTTATTATATGATTACCCCGACTGCTGGAGCAGCTGTTAGGCCAGGCATAGGCAAACTCTGCCCTCCAGATGCTTTGGGACTACAACTCCCATCATCCCTGACCACTGGTCCTGTTAGCTAGGGAAGATGGGAGTTGTAGTCCCAAAACAGCTGGAGGGCTGAGTTTGCCTATGCCTGTGTTAGGCCATAGACTTGACACAAGATCTCATCTTTTGATCCTCTTACTCAAAGTGTATGGGCGATTTGGGATGAGAAAACCACTCTGTACATCCTCAGAGCCTGCCTTAGTAGATAGCACCTAGCTTTGTAAAATGGGAAGTCTTCACTCCAATCTGTAAGCAACTTATATGAAATTAACACACACGAGCCTTTGAATGACACCCGGATGACAGCAAACAGCATTCCAGGCTTAGGTATGCTGTGATCCTCGTTTGACAGTTGAGAAATAGGCAGAGAGAAAGTGACTTGCCTGAGCTTAGGGCCGTTGAGGTTGAGCCTGACAGGTTCTGCGTTCGAGTCACGCAGCGGCATAGTCGCAAGGTAGAGTCACTTCCAGCCAGGGCTTGTCCTCTGGTCTTTCCAGTCTGGCATCCTGTCTCTTCACACTGCTCATTACGAGATGCTTGGCGGAGAAGCCGTCAGGAATTGGGGCGACTGGGAGAGGGCAGGGGAGGCAAAGTTAGCCCGCTGCCGTCCACTCCCAGTTCGTGGCAGAAATGGCTTTGATGCGATGGAAGGACAGATCGATTCTCCCTCTCGTTTTTCTGTCGACCCATTCCAAAATGCTTAGGCTGCCTATGGACGGTCCAATCCATCCGTTCAGCAGTTCTGTTTAGTGAATGTGAGCGGGATCTGCAACCAAACGTTGCAGTGCAGGTACCGGCCTGTCAGTCCTGCCCTTCTCTACGATACTCCATTCCGCCCTACTTTCCCCCCTCTCCACCCCAATTTCCAGCAGTCTGTGAGCATTGCTCATTCCTCACTGGGCTGTTTTGGGGTTTCTGTCCCCTCCTTAATGTTGGGGAAGGGGGAATATTTGCTGTGTTTCTGGGAACCTTCCTCCAACCTTGCTCGGACAGTGCCATTTTGGCTACATATGGAAAAGCGCTAACCATGAAACCCCAGATATAGAGGGAATGGTGAATGTAGCCCAAACCTCAGCACAGATGTTAAAAAAACCTTGTGATCCCTTAGAAACAAATGAGCTTCTTTATGGAATAAGCATTCCTGGACCCACAATGCCATGATACGTGCATTTACTCAGAAGTAAGGCTCAAGTAGGGATGGGGAAGAAATTGGGTTCCAGACAAACTTATCTAATCTGCACTTTCTAAATCAATGCACGAACCAAAACTCAGAATTGTCTGATGAAATCTGCAATGCTCTGAATTTTGCAAGGCCGTTTTGTAGCCTAGTAATGTGTACAGAAGTGAATCTCACATGGTAGAGAGTGTACAATATCCATTAGCAACGCTAACATACCAAAAACGCTTTATATTTGGGGGAAGGCCTTTTGCAAAAAATGTGTCTGTTAGACAAACTTGTTTCCAAAAATGTACGTCTTTAGGAGAATCCCAAACTAAAATACTGGTGAGGACTTTTTAAAAATAAATAAATAAATAAATTGCAAAGTGCTTTGGAGATGTGAGGAAATGAATTGAAGCTTGGAGACATGAGAAGCTGAGAGAAAATGAAATGGACAGATTCTCCCTCCCAGGTAAGTATGAATTGGATTGCACCCTAAAGGCCACTTCATATGAAAGGGTTCTAAGAGCTGTTAGGAGACCCCTTCTATTCCACTGAAGGAGCTGCAATTCACAAATTGGGAAGGGGTTGATTGTTAGGCCATTGTGGGAATTTTAGCTCTGGGGGGCAGGGTTCTCCTAAAAATTCTCAGCTCTTTTAGAAAACTGCCATTCCCAGAATTATTGGGGTGGGGGAGAGAGAAGCCATAAGTGGTATCTTAGCTTTTTTAAAGTGGATATGGCCAAAGAAGGGAAAGAAATGGAGGCAGTGAGAGATTTCACTTTCTTTCCATGATCACTGCAGATGGTAACAGCAGTCACGAAATTAAAAGACGCCTGCTTCTTGGGAGAAAAGCAATTACAAACCTAGACAGCAGCTTAAAAAGCAGAGACATCACCTTGCCGACAAAGGTCCGTATAGTTAAAGCTATGGTTTTCCCAGTAGTGATGTATGGAAGTGAGAGCTAGACCATAAAGAAGGCTGATCACCGAAGAATGGATGCTTTTGAATGATGGTGCTGGAGGAGACTCTTGAGAGTCCCATGGACTGCAAGAAGATCAAACCTCTCCATTCTGAAGGGAATCAGCCCTGAGCGCTCACTGGAAGGACAGATCCTGAAGCTGAGGCTCCAAGACTTTGGCCACCTCATGAGAAGAGAAGACTCCCTGGAAAAGACCCTGATGCTGGGAAAGATGGAGGGCACAAGGAGAAGGGGACAACAGAGATGGTTGGACAGTGTTCTCAAAGCTACAAACATGAGTCTGACCAAACTGCAGGAAGCAGTGGAAGACAGGAGTGCCTGGCGTGTTCTGGTCCATGGCGTCACAAAGAGTCGGACACGACTAAATGACTAAACAACAACAACATGGCCAAAGAGTTGTTTTTGGAGATATACTCTTGTTCTCAGGGAGATGTAGCAGACAGGGGCTGGTTGCCTCTGGTCCACTGGATCCCTATGAAGCCTGTGGGGCTGTTTTTTTCCGGTTCACCCCCACTTTCCCCACACCTGACATAATCTGCGATGTCAGGTGTGGAGCTGGTAAGTATGAAGGAACAACGGGAGCTTAAAGGCAGCTACTGGAGTTTCCTTTGCAAGCGGGACTCGCTGTCATTGCCGACAGCGAGTCCTGCTGGGATCAGCCGCTCTAGGAAGTTCCCCATGGGGAACGCAAGTCACTAGAGCCCCCCCCCCCCAAAAAAAAATTAGACGGGGCCTAAAGCCTCAGGTTAATCAATCCAGACGGGCCAAAAAATAGCCCTGGTTCAAAACCAATGGAAAAGCTTCCGTTGATTAATCTACAGTGGTACCTCGGTTTACGAACTTAATCCATTCTGGAAGTCCGTTCTTAAACCGAGGTGCGCTTTCCCTAATGAGGCCTCCCACTGCTGGTGCCTTTCCACAGTTCGGTTTCTGTTCATTGTTGTTGTTGTTGTTTAGTCATTTAGTCGTGTCTGACTCTTCGTGACCCCCTGGACCAGAGCACGCCAGGCACTCCTGTCTTCCACTGCCTCCCAGTTTGGTCAAATTCATGCTGGTAGCTTCGAGAACGCTGCCCAACCATCTCGTCCTCTGTCGTCCCCTTCTCCTTGTGCCCTCCATCCTTCCCAACATCAGGGTCTTTTCCACGGAGTCTTCTCTTCTCACGAGGTGGCCAAAATATTGGAGCCTCAGCTTCAGGATCTGTCCTTCCAGTGAGCACTCAGTGCTGATTTCCTTCAGAATGGAGAGGTTTGATCTTCTTGCAGTCCATGGGACTCTCAAGAGTCTCCTCCAGCACCATCATTCAAAAGCAACAATTCTTCGGCCATCAGCCTTCTTTATAGTCCAGCTCTCACTTCCATACATCACTACAGTGGTACCTCAGGTTACATACACTTCAGGTTACAGACTCCGCTAACCCAGAAATAGTGCTTCAGGTTAAGAACTTTGCTTCAGGATGAGAACAGAAATCGTGCTCCGGTGGCGCGGCAGCAGCAGGAGGCCCCATTAGCTAAAATGGTGCCTCAGGTTAAGAACAGTTTCAAGTTAAGAACGGACCTCCGGAACGAATTAAGTACTTAACCCGAGGTACCACTGTACTGGGGAAACCGTAGCTTTAACTATATGGGCCTTTGTTGGCAAGGTGATGTCTCTGCTTTTTAAGATGCTGTCTAGGTTAGTCATTGCTGGTAAAGTTCGCAAACCGGGACGCTACTTCCGGTTTTGTGGAGTTCGTAAACCAAATAGTTCATAAACAGGGCTATTCTTCAACCGAGGTACCACTGTATCAATCAAAGCTTGTGGCCTGAAATGACCTTGCCAGACTCTTCCATCCGTCCATCTGCTCCTCGCTGTCGCCACTTTTCCCTTCCCGTTTAAAAACAAAAACACAACCCATATGCTTTTACCCTCTGAATAACCCCGCGGCCCGGAGTACCACAAGCTAATTATATATTTGGTAAAAGCTAAACTTCCTGGGGTGTAGTTTGCATGGGCAGCGCCCTCCCGACTGCACACATCTTTATAAATATGTGTGTTTGCTTTCTCCTTCAGCCCTCATGTTGTTGCTGTTTTCTTTCTCAAAGCAAAGAGAAGGATTCCCAGAATGCCCTGGGAAGAGCGGTTGACTCTTTTGCTGCTCAGAGTAGACCCCCCTTGAAGTGAAACAACATGGCTTACTTAGGTCCGTACGTTTTAATAGGTCTGTTTTTAGTAGAATCTAGCTGGAGACAAGCCAGGGTTCTTTGTTGTCAAAGAGTACAAGTGTCTGCCCTTCTCTGAGGAAACCCATTCGTAATAATGGGCAGGACCTAAGTTAGACCCATTCATTCCAATGGAGTGTGAGCTTAGGCCCTCATCTGCACTAAGCAATATTGTGCTAGTTTAAAACAGTTGTGCTTGCCCCCCCCACTGGGAACTGTAGTTTCTTGAGGGAGCTGAGAATTCCCCCTCACAGAGCTACAATTCTCAGAGGGGCGTACAAATCAATCCCTTTTTCAGGGAGCTCTGGGAATTGTAGCTCTCCAAGGGGAATAGGGGGCTCTCCTAGCAACTCTCAGCGCCCTCAAACTACAGTTCCCAGGAGACTTTGGGGAGAGTGTCCTGGAGTGTCAACACAAGGGGGCTTGTGAAGAAGGCGCAGCAGAGACTGTACTTTTTGAGAATACTAAGGAAAAACCATCTTCCGCAGAAACTGCTGCTTGCCTTCTATCACTGTGCCATTGAGAGCGTGCTCACTTATGGCTTATGTGTGTGGTACGGAAGCTGTACTGCCCAGGACAGGATGGGGTTGTGCAGGGTTGTTAAGGCAGCAGAGAGCATTGTTGGCTGCCCACTCTCCACCTTAGAGCAGATTTATGCCACAAGGTGCCATAGGAAGGCACTGGACATAGTAAAAGATCCATCGCATCCTGGTCACTGTCTCTTCAAGCTCTTGCTGTTGGGACGGAGATACAGAACGATGAAGACAAGAACAAGCCGTCTTAAGAACAGCTTCTTCTCCAGAGCGATCTCGGCCCTGAATGGGAAGCCTGGACTTTGAAAGTCATCTAATCTTCCTTGCTGTATTATACTGTATTGTTTAATTAGTGTTTTTATGGAGCAGTCAAGTAATTTCGTTGTCCCCAAAGGGGGCAATGACAATAAAGATATTCTTATTCTTATTCTCTTCTAAACGATGCCTTTTTTAAAAAAAGTGGTATGATGGTACTTTAAATGTGGTATGATGTTGCTTTAAATCAAGATGTGGCTGTGATCAGAGTCTGGCCTGGACTGACGTAAAGAGGGGCTCACCCAAGCATCCTGATTTTACATCTCTTTGCCTCTTCACCTCAGCACACATGGATTCGGTATCCATATCAGTTTTCTGCTCTTGCAGCTCGACAACAGAACCATCAGCAGATTGCTTCCAGGCTGTGAAATGCTTTGGAGTTAATTGGGCAACGCCGGAGGAGACTGAAGCACGTAATGACGCAACTATTTCTTAAGCTTTCGGCAGACGAAAGCTGTTGCAGCACTATGGAAAGAGGGGAATCTGTCCTTGCACACAGATTAAACTGCCCTTGTTTTTGTGAGGACCAGAAAAGCCCTTTCCCTGACGAGGACTCCAGGATCAGGCCAGTGGACCTTTGCAGGCAAAGCTATTGGTTTCGGGAATAAAGACTTCTAGCTTTTGCCAGTCCTACTCAGAGTAAGACCATCAGAATGAATGGAAACAACTAGCTTAGGTCCGTGAATGTCAACAGGTCTACTCTGAGTAGGGCCTAGCTGGCTACCAACCCCACATGTTCATCTCCCCCTTATATAAAAGCACATAATACACTCTCCATAATCAAGGGCAATCGATTCTCTTTTCTACACTGTGATCTTAAACCTGCAGCCTCTCTTTAGGGATGGGTGTTCCCTGCTGTTTGTAAAATGAGGTAAGGGAAAATATTCCCACTCACTTTCTCCACCACTCATAACCTTGCTGCAGATTAATATTATCATCAAAGGTGTGTTCCCCATTGGCAGTTTTCTTTTTCTTTTTCTTAATCGTCGCCACACACCGCAAAGCTAATAAGTTGTGCTAGTTAAGTAGAACCTCCATGCCCTGAGGGAGTCTACCTCCAAATGCCAGCTGCTAGGGAAAAGATGTCGCTGCCTTTGTGCCCAGTTGTGTAATGGCAAATTCATAAAAACGGGGTCCCTTCAGCAACACCCCCTTCGAAAATTATACAGCCTTCTAAGGCTGCACAATAACCTTCTAATTATGCAATAATCGCAACTAGGGAGGCATTGCTGTGATGCATGTAGATCTCCATGTGTGGCCTTTGAGCCAGATCTACTAGTTTACCTGTGCATGTTATGGGCAAATGATTTGGAGCGCTCCAATATCTTATTTCAGAGTGACTGAAGTTTCCTTAGGAGTTCCATTGTCTGTAAAAGAACTTTCACCCTGTTCTCTTGAAAAGGAAGCACCGTTTGATCGCAGATGTTCCTAAAGGCTTAGCTTTGGAGCATAAAACTCCTCCGTGGTGCGCGCACGCGCGCACACACACACACACACACACACACACACCAGTGCTACCCTTCCCCTAACACCCCACACATCCCAGGATAAATATAATACAGACACACAACACACACACATTCTGTATATAGAACTAGCAGCCACATACAGTGGTACCTCGGGTTACAGACTCTTCAGTTTACAGAAATAGTGCTTCAGGTTAAGAACTTTGCTTCAGGATGAGAACAGAAATCGTGCTCTGGCGGCGCGGCAGCAACAGGAGGCCCCATTAGCTAAAGTGGTGCTTCAGGTTAAGAACAGTTTCAGGTTAAGAACGGACCTCCGGAACGAATTAAGTACTTAACCCGAGGTACCACTGTACTCACCATGGCTTGAGAATTCTAAGAAGGGGGGGGAGCAGGGGGGAATCAGTACAGTTTTGAAATCAAGGGTTAAAATAGTCCAGTTTGAAAGATTCAGTCGACCGTATTGATTCAAAACAGCATCTGTTTGCATCAAAAGTAGACAAAAAGTTGCACCTTGATCTCAGGAAATACCATGCAAAATTTGGTGATGGTATTTTAAGAGATGCCCAGATTCACCAAGGCAGACAAATTTCCCCCTAAAATGTAGGTATACCTACCTACCTACCTACACACACTATATATTTATATTATTTATATTTAAAGAGAGAGAGAGAGAGATATTAGCATCTTTAAATGTTTTGCCAATTTGTGTCCTGGTCTTGTGACCCTGAATCTTTCAAAGATCTTACTAGCAGCCCTGCCGTGTAGGTCTCATCATGACAGTTCTGCCTTCCATGGAACATGAGAATAATTCCCTGCGGTGATCCCAGCAGTGGGAAGTTAAAAGTGAAGTTTTGGCAAGGAACTCAAAGGGCCTCTGGGAACAAAGGTAGGATCAAAGGACATTCCTTTCTCTCCCACCTGCGCCTGTTTCATAGGCACACAGCGCCTTTTCGCTTCATGTTGCGTACACCCTGTGCCAAATTTGTATACTGGCGTCGCAAGCCAAGCTTTAATTTGCCTGGCACAACAGCAAACAGGTTGCCTGGATATATAGGACCAAATGTTCCACCTAACCCAGGATCCAGTTTCCAACAGTGGTCAGCTGAGGTGAGGGATAAATTAGATTCAGTTTGCATTTAGAGGTAGGCTTTTTTTGATTTGTACTTTCTGAATCAACAAACACAGCCACCCTTTGAAATTTGCACTTTGCCATTGTCCCCTCAAATGATCATAGGAACTGTAGTTCGCCCCCGACAAAGCTATAATTCTCTGCACCTATAACAAACTACAGTTTCCATAATTCATTTTGAGGGTGGGTGGATGATGCTTTGAACGTCTGGTGTGAGAGCACATTAAACCATCATGGCTTCCCCCAAAGGATTCTGGGAGCTGCAATTTGATATAGTTGCTGAGAGTTACGTACTAGGTGGTCCCTGTTCCCCTCACAGAGTTAACAATTTTCAGAGTTGCCTGAGAAGAGGGCTTGATTGTTAAACCCCTTTGGGAACTGCATATTTGGGGGGGGGGGGTTGAATAAGGATCTTCTAACAAGTCTCCACACCCTTAGCAGTCATGGTTTCTCCCAAAGAATCTTGAGAACTGTACAGTGGTGCCTCGCAACACGAAAATAATCCGTTCCGCGAGTCTCTTCGTCTTGCGGTTTTTTCCGTCTTGCGAAGCAAGCCCATTAGCGGCTTAGCGGATTAGCGCTATTAGCGGTTTAGCGGCTTAGCGGATCAGCTGTTAAGCGGCTTAGCGGATCAGCTGATAAGCGGCTTAGCGGATCAGCTGTTAAGCGGTTTAGCGGCTTAGGATCAGCTGATAAGCGGCTTAGCGGCTTGGGAAAAAGGGGGGGGAACCCCGCAGGAACTCGCAAGACATTTTCGTCTTGCGAAGCAAGCCCATAGGAAATTCGCTTTGCGAAGCACCTCCAAAACGGAAAACCCTTTCGTCTAGCGGGTTTTCCGTCTTGCGAGGCATTCGTCTTGCGGGGCACCACTGTAATTCATTCTAGAAGTCTGTTCTTAATCTGAAACTGTTCTTAACCTGAAGCACCACTTTAGCTAATGGGTCCACCACTGTAGTTTGTTGAGGGTGCAGAGACCTGTTTGGAGACCCCCCTGTTCACCTCCCAAAGCTACAATTCCCAGAGTGATTTAACAATCAATGTCTCTTCCCAGGGGACTTGACCTCTTTCCGCAGGGCCTGCAAGAACAGAGCTGTTCCACCAGGCCTTTGGCCAGGGCACAGCCTGACTCCCTCCTTTGGCAATCTTCACAGAACTCTAGCCCAATGGTTGCCATCAATTTGATTTGAATTAATTTTATAATGAAATGATTTTAAAATGTTGTATTATTTTATTGTTGTTAGCCGCCCTGAGCCCGGCTTCGGCTGGGGGCGGGCGGGAGATAAATAAAAATTTATTATTATTATTATTATTATTATTATTATTATTATTATTATTCCCAGGGGAATTTGGGAATTGCATCTCTGCGAGGGGAATAGGGCTGTCTCCTCACAACTTGCAACACCCTTAACAAACTACAGTTTCTGGGAAACGTTGGTGAGCAACTGTTTAAAGTGGTATGATAGTGCTTTAAATATATGGAGTGAATGTGGCCTATTGCCTGATCTTTTTGTTGAGGATTTGTTCTGATTTGTTTGCAGGGAGGGCATAAGACCGCGAGACTTCATCCAATTTTGCTTGCGTCTCAGGTTCTTTCCCATTACCTTCCCTAACCACAAAAAGTGTTGTTGTTTTTTAAAAGTGGATTTGTTGTGCTGGACCGGCTGCAAACATTAATCCACTTTAATTGCACAAACCTAAATTTCCAGGCACGTGCTTGACATCTCTCTTGCGAAATACTGATGCTGCTGAGACGACCTTTTTAAAAGCCGCATATTTTGTAAGCTTTCTTCACGGGGGGAGCTGCTGCTCCCCACGATCATTCTGTTTGGCCTTTCCTTGGAAATTATCATCAGAGGGAGGAAAAACACCCCTCTCTTTCCCCCTGGAAATTATCATCAGATGGGGGGAAATGCACACACCCTCTCTTCCTCACCCTGCCCTGAAATCTTACCTAATTTTAAAAACCTGAATTAGTGGCAAAGCGCCTCGTCTCTTCCCTTCCACCCACCGCAACAAGCGGCGCCTCACTTACCTGCGAACAGAATCTCGCAACCTTGTCGCTGTGCTAATGAATTTTGAAGGTCTGAATAATTTAGCGTTCGGGAACGGCTGGCTGAGGCGTCAAAAACTGTTCAAAGTTATGATAACATGCATTATGAAAAATAATGTGCATTCTGGGGTGTTTTTTTAAATATATTAAAAAAATGTCTCATTTGAAGCAAATGCTTTTGAAAATTCTTGGGGGATGTAATTGACAGCCACCAAAGGGAACTAGCTGGGTTGATATGTTCCTTTTATTCAACACCCCCACCCCCCACCCACCCCAAAATACAAGGCCTGGGTGGGTGGGGTTTTAGATAGCTATGCTGATCCACGGCAGGGGGTAGGGGGTTTGAAAAATAACAAGTTCGTAGAATTGTAAGTAGAATTGTAAGTTCGTAGAATTGTAGAGAGTCATCTAGTCTAACCCTCTGCCATACAAGAATCTTTTGCCCAATGTCGAACTCGAACCCACAACCCTGAGGTTAAGAGTCTCATGCTCTTCTAACTGAGCTAAAAAGGTAAAGGTAAAGGGACCCCTGACCATTAGGTCCAGTCGTGACCGACTTTGGGGTTGCAGCGCTCATCTCGCTTTATTGGCCGAGGGAGCCGGCGTACAGCTTCTGGGTCATGTGGCCAGCAGGACTAAGCCGCTTCTGGTGAACCAGAGAAGCACGGAAGCGCCTTTTACCTTCCCACTGGAGTGGTACCTATTTATCTACTTGCACTTTTGACGTGCTTTTGAACTGCTAGGTTAGCAGGAGCAGGAACTGAGCAACGGGAGCTCACCCCGTCGCGGGAATTCGAACTGCCAACCTTCTGATTGGCAAGTCCTGGGCTCTGTGGTTTAACCCACAGCGCCACCTGCGCTACCTACGGATAATATCCTTCTTACTAACAGCAAACACTGGCCGATGAGTGCAGAGAGGGGACCAGGCGCCTCTGGCAAAGCCCACAAAAGCAGGAGACACAATTTGCCTCTCCTGCGCATGCCCACCCCTCTCAGCAATCTGGTAGTCTGCCCCTGCACATGGAAGCTCTGCTGAGTTTTCCTAGCACCCTCCATCTCTCTCCACCTCCCTGAATTGTCTGATCCACTTTCATAAGGCATCTGAGCCTGTTTTCCATCGCCACACCTTGTTGAAACAAATTCCACGTTAATTATGCATTGTGTGAAGAAGGCTTCCCCCCCTTTTCGCTTATCTTGCCCGACTCTCCTGAACTGAGTTTCATCTGGTTTGATGAGAGAGAGATGAATTCTCACTCAGTGCCCTTCCTCCACACCAGACATCCTTTTCTTAAACCTCAGTCAAGGTGTTCCCCATAGTCAGAGTTTTTCCCAGACAAAAAAGTAGTCTCAAACGCTTTCATCTTCGCTTGTAGAGAAAATAACTCCGGAGCCCCAATTTCCCACAAACTTTACACGTTCTGCGACCCACGTAGAGGCTGAGGATCGTCCTCATTTTATTTTGAAGAATAAGTGCAGTGGACCTTGGTTCTCAAACTTAATCCGTTCCGGAAGTCCGTTCCAAAACCAAAACGTTCCAAAACCAAGGCACGCTTTCCCATATAAAGTAATGCAAAACGGATCAATCTGTTCCAGACTTTTAAAAACAACCCCTAAAACAGCAATTTAATGAATTTAACTATCTAACGAGACCATGGGTCCATAAAAGGAAAGCAATAAACAATGTACTGCAGTCACACACACAATCAATCAATCAATCAGTAGCTGAAATGGGTTCCACACAGTCACAAAAACAAAAAAAGAGCCACAAATACAAAAACTGGGACGTTCTGGGATCCAATCAGAAGCCGGGGTGGCTTCTGTAAATCTGGGATGTCCCGTTTAAAACGGGACAGCTGAGGGGCATGGACCCTTGGCCCACCCACTGCTGATCTGCGGCAGCTAGCCTGACGCCAGACTTCTGGGTGGGGTGGGAAGGTTAAGGGGGGTGGGAATTGTTGGGTCGAAGTGATTTGGTTTTTGGACTCGCAAAGGGGTTGAGGTTTTGTGGGTTGGAATATTGCTTTGTCTAGTCTTTGAGTTTCACTAATGTTATTGGTTACTGCTTATGGGGTTTTCGTTTTTCAATACGTTGCATGTTACATGAAATATTAACGTACAGTGGTACCTCAGGTTACATACGCTTCAGGTTACAGACTCCACTAACCCAGAAATAGTGCTTCAGGTTAAGAACTTTGCTTCAGGATGAGAACAGAAATCGTGCTCCGGCGGCGCGGCGGCAGCAGGAGGCCCCATTAGCTAAAGTGGTGCTTCAGGTTAAGAACAGTTTCAGCTTAAGTACGGACCTCCGGAACAAATTAAGTATTTAACCTGAGGTTGTTGTTGTTTAGTTGTTTAGTCGTGTCCGACACTTCGTGACCCCATGGACCAGAGCACGCCAGGCACTCCTGTCTGTATTATTCTCCCAGCTCTCCCCCCCGCCCCACATTAAAAGATAAAGGGACCCCTGACCATTAGGTCCAGTAGTGGCCGACTCTGGGGTTGCGGCACTCATCTCGCTTTATTGGCCGAGGGAGCCGGCGTACAGCTTCCGGGACATGTGGCCAGCATGACTAAGCCATTTCTGGCGAACCAGAGCAGCGCACAGAAACGCTGTTTACTTCCCGCCGGAGCGGTACCTATTTATCTACTTGCACTTTGACGTGCTTTCGAACTGCTAGGTTGGCAGGAGCAGGGACCGAGCAACGGGAGCTCACCCCGTCGCGGGGATGTGAACCGCCAACCTTCTGATCAGCAAGTCCTAGGCTCTGTGGTTTAACCCACAGCGCCACCCGCGTCCCTTTTCCTTTGGATGTCCCTATTTTCATTGGGAAAATGTTGAAGCATATGTCATCATGGTATTATGTATGGGCCTGTATTTTTCTTTCATGTGAGCTGCATGCAGACCTTTAGGTGACGAGTGTCTAGTAGGTTTATTCCATAAAAATACTTTGGTGTTCCGTAAACTGCCTGATCGTCCAAGTCAGCCTAACCTCCACACTCATTCCTCCGCGTCTGTCATGCTCATCTAGCTGCTACTTATGCCACAACATTATAATTGCCGTGCCGGTTAGACCAGTGCTGAGACTGACCTGGCTCAGTGCCGGCGCACTGTGGGAACCCAAAAAAAGTCTACAGGCTTGAGAAGCAGCAATGACAACATTTTGTACACAAAGAACAAGTCAAACATTTTGGCTCCTTGTTTTCTTTTGGTGGTGAGGGAGGAACTCAGCCGAGGAGGAACATGGCAGAGGTTTGTGACATCATCCGTCTGTGTGAGTGGAGAGAGATCTTGCGCCCCATCTCATAGCACTAGAACCTCAGGTTAGGCCAAATGCAGTCCCTCGAAATGTCCCTATTTTCCAGTGATTTACAGAAGCCATCCCAGTTGCTGATCTGATCCCTGAATGTCCTGCTTTCCCCTAGGACCTCCCTATTTTTCATCGGAGAAATGTTGCAGGCGATGGAGTTATGCAACCCCCCGAGCAAAGGAGATCAGTAACTATACAACCATTAGAAGACACCTGAATAATAATAATAATAATAATAATAATAATAATAATAATAATTTATTATTTATACCCCGCCCATCTGGCTGGGTTTCCCCAGCCACTCTGGGCGGCTTCCAAAAGAATATTAAAATACTGTGATACATCAAACATTAAAAGCTTCCCTAAACAGGGCTGCCTTCAGATGTCTTCTAAAAGTCTGGTAGTTGTTGTTCTCTTTGACATCTGGTGGGAGGGCGTTCCACATGGCGGGTGCCACCACCGAGAAGGCCCTCTGCCTGGTTCCCTGTAGCTTGGCTTCTCGCAGTGAGGGAACCGCCAGAAGGCCCTCGGAGCTGGACCTCAGTGTCCGGGCAGAACGATGGGGGTGGAGACGCTCCTTCAGGTATACTGGACCGAGGCCGTTTAGGGCTTTAAAGGTCAGCACCAACACTTCTGAAGACAGCCCTGTATAGGGAAGTTTTTAAAAATACATATATACAGTGGTACCTCAGGTTACGGACGCTTCAGGTTACAGACTCCACTAACCCAGAAGTAAGAACTTTGCTTCAGGATGAGAACAGAAATTGCACGGCAGCGGCACAGCAGCAGTGGGAGGTCCCATTGGCTAAAGTGGTACCTCAGGTTAAGAACAGTTTCAGGTTAAGAACGGACTTCCAGAACAAATTACAGTGGTACCTCGGGTTAAGTACTTAATTCGTTCTGGAGGTCCGTACTTAACCTGAAACTGTTCTTAACCTGAAGCCAATGGGGCCTCCTGCTGCTGCTGCGCAGCCGGAGCATGATTTCTGTTCTCATCCTGAAGCAAAGTTCTTAACCCGGGGTACTATTTCTGGGTTAGCGGAGTCTGTAACCTGAAACGTATGTAACCCGAGGTACCACTGTAAGTTCTTAACCTGAGTACCACTGTATTAATGTTTTATTATGTTTTCATGTGTTGGAAGCTGCCCGGAGTGGCTGGGGCAATCCAATCAGATGGGTGGCGTATAAATATTAAAATTATTATCTTCATCATCATGGAATAGCATGTCCCTATTTTCATCGAAGAAATGTTGGAGGTTATGCAAATGTGGCCCCCAGACACTTCTCTCTCTGGCCCTTGGAACTCTTCCTCACCCTTTTCTAGAAAACTCTGCGCAATTCCAACCGCAACCTCTCTTGATCACCCGACTCTGCCTTGCTGTTGACAGGAGGGCAACCATCTTGGTACAGGATATCACTGCTTGCAACACACAGGGAGCAGTTGCCCGGGGCCTGGAAAATATAGACAGCAGGACACCTGCACAGCTGTGATTGTGGAACAGAGAGGGGGCAGGATCTTTGGTCATGTTTTCTGTGTCATATTTTCCAGCTACACCTTATTTATTGTGAGATGTGCAGGTTAAAATGACGTGGGATGCAGCCTGATACTGGGTCATGACGTTTTTTCCATCTCGTTCAGTATTCAAATGTATACTGCCTCTGAACCTGGAGGCTTTATTTAGCTAATAATGGAAAATGTTAGGCTGCCTGCTTTAAAGTGCCTTTTCCCACCCTCAAAGAATCCTGGGAAGTGTAGTTTGTTACTGGCAGCTCAGTGAGGGGTAAACTGCAGGTCCCAGTATTATTAGCAGAGGCTTGACAACCATATGTCAGGAGTGCTCTGATGCTGTTTCCTGCTTGGCAGGGGGTTGGACTCGATGGCCCTTGTGGTCTCTTCCAACTCTATGATTCTATGATTTGGGGAAAATAGCGTGCTTTAAATGTATGGTGTGGATCATGCAGCCTTGGTGGGGCTCCTTGGACAAAGGGGAGCAGGGAATACAAGTATAATTATTAAAAACCTCTCCTCCATTATTTTATTTGACTGAATTCAGGGAGAGAATCCCTGAATTCTAGTTTTATGGGAGAAAGCAAAAATAAATAGATACAGGAAGAAAAGAAACAGCTGCTTTCTTCAGACCTTGCATCATATATACGTAAACTTTGCGGAAAACGGGAATTGGATGAAGCACGATAATTACAAGTACATATAAGACCTTGCCATAAGATTGGGACTGTGTTGTAGAAGAGGGCTTGATGGAGCCAGGAAGATTGTTGCGGACTTAATCATCCTAGCACAGTTGCCAAGCACATAAACGTTTTTGGTTAGGGAGATTGGCTGACTGTTCTCAGTAGCCTGCCTTTTGAATAGCTGGGAAACAAAACACTTCTCCCCACCTCCCAGCGAAGGATGATGCAATCTAGGTGTTTTTGGATGTAACAAAGGAAGAGGCTACAGTTTGATCTTGACTGAGACCTGGAACATAGAGAGATACACTGTATTGTATTGTATTGAATTGAATTTAGCCCTTGGTTCATCTACCTCCATACTGTGTCTGCACAGACTGACCGGCAACAGCTCTCTACACAGTAGTTTGAGGCAGGAGGAGGGTTGAAGGAGACATTTTAATCCAGTACGCCTTTAAAACAGGATCTATTAAATTTGCTCCTTCCAGAAGCGAAAACACAGCAGTCCCTCGAAATTGGCACTTATCCGAATTTCACGACGCAGTTCTCCAAACAAACAGCATTAAGAGAAATGCATATACAGTATTGGAGAATTTCCTAGTGAAAATAACATATACGAATGCAAATTTGGGGAAATTGCTTTCCCAAGTTAGTATAAATTACATGTGTTTATTGGGAGAAATTTGCACTAACTGCAGATGAATTTAAATGACAACTTAAAAAATAAATTGCTGTGGGATGTGGAGGACTGAATTTAAGATTTGAAGACTGAGAAACCGAGGGCTAAAATTTGGGACAAGTTGAATTTATTTGCCTTGAATGGCCATAAAAGTGTCTTCTTCTTTTTTTGCTCTTCAGAATACAGCAACTCTACGACCTCAGCAGGAGGCTTTCTGAACACTACCTGGAGATGTTGATGATTGAAATTGCAGCCTTCTGCATGCAAAGCAGATGCTCTACCCACTGAGCTATACAACCGTTTCCCAGATCCATAAAAGTGGCTTCCAGATTACCTTCTTTCTCAAGCATTTGCCTGCACAGAGTTTGTGGGGAAGTGAGACCATGACAAACTGTTTACTGAGAATCCATGCCGATTTATTTGCAGGAGAGTCGTTAGCTGCCTCAAGCAAGCATTTTCCCACCTTTCCAGTGCATTCTTCCCAGCCACTTTTGTTCTTGCAAGAAGTCCAATTGTTTTGGGAAGCAGATCTGTTGCGTAGGAGCACCAAATCAACTTTCATTAGGCCACCTGGACTTGTCAGTATCCCACGCAGAGATAGCAACAGTTTTGGTAAAAGCTCCCAGGATAAGAGCGCTGAGATTAGCCAGACTCAGCTGGGCATCTCCGGACTGACCCTTTTCAGTAGGGGAGTCAATCACATACAGTAACTGGAAAATTCAAATTCCTCTGCCTTAGGTCACATTCACACCATACATGTAAAGGGAAGTTTTTTTTATGGTTGGTGCTTTATTGCGTTCTTAATATTTTGTTGGGAACCAGAGTGGCTGGGGCAACCCAGTCAGATGGGAGGCATATAATAATAAAACAGCAGCGAGAACATTTAAAGCACCGTGATAACACTTTTAACCGTCATGGTTTCCCCTCAAAGAAGACAGCTCTGGAAGCTGTCATTTGTTAGGGTCCTGAAAATTGTACAAAGTCCACTGCATTTCCCTTCCCTGAGTTCCCCAGAGAAGAGGGATTGATTATTAAACCACTCTGGGAATTGTAGCTCTGGGAGAGGAAATGTTGAGGTCCCTCAAGAAACTACAATTCCCAGGAACAGTTAACCCAATCAACCCCTCTTCCCAGGGAACTCTGGGAATTGTAGCTTTGGGAGGACAGCAGTCGCCTCACAACTCTTGGTACCCCATGCAAACCGCAGCTCCCAGGATTCATTGGGGGAAGCCATGGCGGTTCAAAGTGGTACCATAGGACCAAAGCCTTATTTCAGGCATGTCCAACCGGTCGATCGTGATCTACTGGCAGTGGCGTAGCATGGGGGGTGCAGGGGGGCCGGCCGCACCGGGCGCAACATCTGGGGGTTAGGGTTAGGGGGCGCAAATCCACGGGTTAGGGGGCGCAAATTACTTGCCTTGCCCCGGGTGCTGACAACCCACGCTACGCCACTGTCTACTGGTCTATCACGGGGTTGTCCCTGGTCAATGGCCCCCCCAGGTGGCCCCCCCAAAAAAGCTCAGCAATTTTAATCCCCTAAAAAAAAGGCTCAACAAGTTTAGTCAACCCCCCCCCCCAAAAAAAACAAATCTTGGTACTGACAATGGGTAGATCACAAGCCAGTATTTCTATACTGGGAGTTACAGTTTTATACTGGGAGTTGGATGTGCCTGCCTTATTTGAAACTGGCAAGTGGGGTTGTAGTTTCCATACATCTTCTCTTCTGGAGAAACCCAGCCTAAAGGCATTTCAATAAGCACGGCTTACTCTCGCCTCCAACCCATCGCCCTCTTTGCTAATTTTCTCTCCCCACCCCTCCCCGGGGTAATTTTCCTCCCTTTGTAAAGCCAGTTAATTAATTAGCTAATCAAAAGAACCCCAGTGGGCAGGGCAGCGAAGGTCAACAGCTCGAGCTCAGAGGGCCTCATCTGCGGAAGGCAGGAGGGACGTTCCAGGCAGCAGGAAAGGGAGCCGGCTTTCCAAATGTTCCAGCTGTTCCTATTTGCTATTTGAATAATTTTTTTGGAGGGCGGGTAGGGTGGGACAGAGGTAGAATGCTTCATTTTAAGAAGACCAGAGTGGGGAATCTTAGGCCCTGGGACCAAATGCAGCCCTCTAAGCCTCTCTTGGGGATGCAAGTGGCGCTGTGAGTTAAACCACAGAGCCTAGAACTTGCCGACCAGAAGGTTGGCGGTTTGAATCCCCCGACGGGGTGAGCTCCCGTTGCTCGGTCCCTGCTCCTGCCAACCTAGCAGTTCGAAAGCACGTCAAAGTGCAAGTAGATAAATAGGTACCGCTCCGGCGGGAAGGTAAACGGCGTTTCCGTGCGCTGCTCTGGTTCGCCAGAAGTGGCTTAGTCATGCTGGCCACATGACCTGGAAGCTGTATGCCGGCTCCCTCGGCCAGTAAAGCGAGATGAGTGCTGCAACCCCAGAGTCGGTCATGACTGCACCTAATGGTCAGGGGTCCCTTTACCTTTAGGTCTCTCTTATCTGGCCCTCAGGACATTCACCAAGGCCACACCTCTCACAGAAACACGCCCTGCTTTCATCGAGTGCTTTTTCCTGGCCATACCATGTCCTTGAACTATTTTGTTTCTCTGGAGGGAGATGTGCGCACACATGAAATCTAGCCTACGGTAGCAAGGTAAAATTGAAATTATTTGCTCTACCCACTTTTGTTTCTGGCTCACCATAGGATGCTGAACTAGATGGGTCACTGGCTGTATCCCAGCAAGCTCTCATTTTGTACTTTTCACCTTTGTTATTTCCTTTTAACCTCACGGGCTTACAATACCCCCTCTACTTTACACCCAAATATATAAAATTGCCTGCCAAAGGCGAGCATTTGACAAAGCGGATTCAACTAGTCTACAATCTATTTTCTTTTGTGCCATCACCACCTGCTTAAGTTTTTCCCCCCTGGTGCCACAGGACTTTTAGCTGTGCAAAGAGGTTCATCTGTGAGCTAAAGCATTCCTAAGTTTCAAAAGACTCTGAAACCCAGAGGGCCGAGCAGGAGGGCTGACACATTTCAGACATGATATATAAAAATAGAAATTGAGTGCGATCAGCTTGCTATAAGCACAAGGCAGCTTCTGAAGGCTCTGCAGGACAGATGGATGGAACATTTGCAAGCGTGGCAGAGGTGGTCTGGTTGCAGACCTGAACCTCTGCAAACAACACAGGTTTTTCAAAACCAGTTCCAATCCATTTTGAAAGGTCATGTCTTTCTTCACTCCAAAGGTGTACAGCGTGTGGTTAAGTGAACAAAAAGCTTTGAGCGACATGCAATGGGGTGTGTGTGTGTGTGTGTTGGTACAAAGGCAAACACCTTTGGAGTAAAAAAAGGGATTTTACAAGCACCAAGGACTTTCCAATTTCATCTATCCACAGAGAACAAGGCTATATACCGTATTTTTTGCACCATAACACTCACTTTTTTCCTCCTAAAAAGTAAGGGGAAATGTCTGTGCGTGTTATGGAGGGAATGCCTACGGGTGGCATGCCTACGGATTTTCCTCCTCTAAAAACTACGTGCGTGTTATGGTCGGGTGCGTGTTATAGAGCGAAAAATACGGTATATGGCTCTTCCCCTGGCCACCATTTAAGCCTCACAACAACCCTGTGAGGTTCAGTTGAGAAAGAACATTTGGCTCAAGGTCACATGGTGAGGTACCAGACCCTCCAACATTTATCCGATGAAAACAGGGACATCCTAAGGAGAAGTGGACATTCTGGGATAAAATGAGAAACTGGGACGGCTTCTGTAAATCCAGACTGCCCCTGGAAAACAGGGAGACTTGGAGGGTCTGAAGTACATGGCAGAGCAGGGATTTGAACCCAGGTCTCACCCCACCCAATAATGTCCTTGGCTACCTTCACACCGTACATTTAAAGCTGTAGTTTGTTAAGGGTGCTGAGAATTGTTAGGATTCCCCTCCCAGAGCAACAATTTGCAAAGTGGCTTAGCAATCAATCCCTCTTCCCCGGGAACTGGGGAATTACAGCTTGGGGAGAAGAGGGATCTCATAGCAACTCTCAGCACCCTTAAACTACAACTCCCAGAATTCATGGGGGGGACGGACCCATGGCTGTTTAAAGTGGTATTGCAGTGCTTTAAATGTATGGTGTGAATGTGGGCCTTGTCAGACACCACATCAGCTCCCAGAGATTCCTCTGTGGAATATGGGGAGGAGGCCTGAAGAGTTTTATAACAAGTCCCAGCCAATCCCGAGGCTTCATGCTGACAGGGCAGCCAATGGCCAGGACCGATATTGCTGTCTCAATACCTTTCCATACCTATAGGGGGCTCTGTGCTCCGAGTCCATACACTCCCCACACAACTTACTACTAACAGGCCTCACCTCCTGCACTAGGCCTACAAATCCTTTCCCTCCAGGTTATTTCAACAGCCTGTCACTGCTACTGCTTCCATGAAAATCAGCACCTCCCTTCCCTTCTTCCAGCTGCAGACACAACACACATTTAAAGCGCCATCCCTTCCACAAAGAATCATGGGAACTGTAGTTTTTTTAAAAAAGGATGCTGGGAACTGTAGCACGGTGGGGGGGGGAAAACTACAGTTCTCTGGATTCTTTGGGCTTAATAATGTGCTTTAAATCTATGATGTGTGTGTAGTGCTTAGAGATTGTCACACTATGGGTGCAAATCCCTACTCAGGCATGAAGCTTAATGGATGGGCTTGGGCTAGTCAACATCTTTCAGCCTAACCTACCCTCACAGGGCTGTTGTGAGGATAAAATTGGGAGGGGGAAAACTATATGTTGTCACCTTAAGCTCCTTGGACAAAGGTGGAGGTTTATAAATATTCTAGATTTATATATTTATGCTTTATGCGCTTTGACCTTATCATACCACAAATATGCATGCCATCCAAATACGTTGTTAAAACCTTCTAAATCCAAAATGTCTGCGTTTTCAAGAAGCAGCCATTCTTTCAGCCAGCAAAAAGCTGCTGATTCATAGTAAAGTTTCAAGTCTGGCAGGGCAAATCCACCTCTTTCCTTTGCATCTGTTAGTATTTTAAATTTTATTCTAGGCTTCTTGCCCTGCCAGACAAATCTAGAATATAATATAATATAATATAATATAATATAATATAATATAATATAATAAACAAACAAACCCTCCATGATTAACAAACGGTGGTTTGTTAAGGGTGCTGGTGGGAATTGTAGTTCTGTGAGGGGTGAATTAGAGTTCCCAGGGTTCTTGAGGCAAGGCTGTGCTTTAAAAGTATGGTGGTGTCTGCAGCCCTAGTCTGCTTTAAAGCACAAAAGATAAAAACAGAAGTCACAAGATCAGACCACAGATGGATCTGTCTCACACCCGTCTGAGCCTGCGATGATGTGACGGAGATATGGGAAAGGAATTGTATTCCAGCTAACGAGACAAAACCAAAGGAAGCGCAAGAAAACAGTGACCCTAAAACCAACTTTTGACAAAGACCACAAAAGCAGCCGCTGTGGTTCAGCTGAGTAACAGCCGCCTGTCTGGGCCGGGTCACTTTCCCCGACTCCGAATGCACCACAACAACAAAACACAGACAAGTCCACAGCACCAGACAAATTGCTTCCATGACTTGCGCCTGTCGGATAAGCCCCCTGCTGCTGAGGCATCATCAACAAACCAATTACATTTTCACCTTTCTACAGGTTTCCCTGAGAGGTACATGGCAGAGAATCAGTCTGTGATCATCCCTCCCAGTAACATCTATGTGATCCCTGTTCTGTCTCAAAAGCCTCCTCCAAACCCTTCTTCCCTAAACCCTTTGGGCGCAACTATCTTGGTCTGGCAATGGGAAAGTGTTTTCACCCCAAGGGCCACATTCCTCTCTGGGGAAGCTTCCGGGGGCCACATGCCTGTGGAAGTGGTGGGTGGGGGAAATGACACTTATGTTTTACCTTTCCAAAGCAGGCTAGTTTCTCACACGCCCTTCTCTATCCTCCACCCAGGCAAGGAAAAGGCATGATCCGAGCTCCAAGACACATTCCAGCTGGGCAGATGCTCAAGCAAGGTATGCAGCAGGGCTGGTAAGGGGTGTGGCTCAGAAATGGGCATGACCTGGGGAGAATCTTGAGGGCCCAATATTTAGGGCTAGACTAGAGGTATATTTGGCCCCCGAGCCTGCTCCCATCTTAGTCCTTGTCCCTTACTAAAAGGCAAAACTAAGTACAGTACATTTTAACTGAATCTCTATCCTTCCCCAAATTTTCTCTCGCTTCCATCCTACCCTGGGGTAAATTTGTGATTGTAAGCTCCATGGGGCAAGGAGCTGATGCCTTCAACGATTTACCCTTTAACAATTGCCAGTACAGTGGTACCTTGGGTTACATACGCTTCAGGTTACAGACTCCACTAACCCAGAAATAGTGCTTCAGGTTAAGAACTTTGCTTCAGGATGAGAACAAAAATCGTGCTCTGGCAGCACAGCGGCAGCAGGAGGCCCCATTAGCTAAAGTGGTGCTGCAGATTGAGAACAGTTTCACGTTAAATACGGACTTCCGGAACGAATTAAGTACTTAACCTGAGGTACCACTGTACAGTGGGATGCGGGTGGCACAGTGGTCTAAACCACAGAGCCTTGTAGATAAATAGGTACCGCTCCGGTGCCGACTCCCTCAGCCAGTAAAGCAAGATGAGCACCGCAACCCCAGAGTCGTCCGCGGCTGTACTTAATGGTCAGGGGTCCCTTTACCTTTACCTAGTACGTATGTATTAAAAACGAATGTAAAGCAATGTAATTTTTGCAGAACTGTTCTGGAACTAAGCAAACTCAATGCAGGTGCCCAAATGTCACACATTTCCTTTGTTTTTTCACTCCTTTGAAAACCAAGTTAACTTGCTGCTGCTGCTCACAGCAGAAGTGCGAAACTCTCACCCTCTCTGATCACTGGAAGTGTTTATTCCGCAACTCCTCCGTCTGGGGTTTTTAGAAACATAGTCCACACACTGTCAAGTGGATTTGTGCAGCCCTTAAGGACTAGAATCTTGGCAGGGGGTTGTTTAAAATGAAAGCAGAGAGTTCTCTCATATCCACGTGCCCCCACTTGCTAGTGCAATGTAGCAGAGAGATTGGAATCAACGAATACTCTGGTTTTAAACCAGTCCCTGATTAGCATCAACTTGCGACGTTAATCATTCACCAGGTCTCTGGTCCGTAAAATGGAAACAACGCTCAGATGCTTTATGGAAAAGAAAGGTTAAATGGCCTCATTGACAAAAATAATAAAAAACCTGTAGAAATACCAAAAAGCAGGCATTGTAGCATGTGCCCAAGGGAATGGGGAGGGCGTCACATGACACACACGGTCCCAAAAGTATCTACAAAAGTAGCAAGCCAATCTTAAAAGATCAGTAAAATTCCCCAAATCTCAACATTTGACATTTTGTCCTACTCCCCTGGGTTTTATAGGGGAAAAGTAAAAATTCAGGTGACAGAATATTTAACAGCAAAAGCTAGCCCAGGCTTCCTCAACCTTGGCCCTCCAGATGTTTTGAGACTACAATTCCCAGCATCCCTGACCACTGGTCCTGCTAGCTAGGAATCATGGGAGTTGTGGGCCAAAAACATCTGGAGGGCCAAAGTTGAGGAAGCCTGAGCTAGCATGACTTGTAGGTTTTTGCTATTCTTCCGTTGCTACAATTTTCCTTGTTCCAGGAGGCATGTTAAGGTGGTGCTCGTTTATATGATAATTTTAAAAAAATCTTCCTGTTTTCTGCGATATTTATTTTTACACACTCCACTTAGAAATGCGGATATTTAAGCGGTGCATTAATGTCTCAAATAACTAAAATAAAAAAAATTCCTTCCAGTAGCACCTGAAAGACCAACTAAGTTAGTTCTTGGTATGAGCTTTCGTGTGCATGCACACTTCTTCAGATACAGACCAACACGGCTACCCATCTAATACTCAAATAACTAAGTAAATAGTAATTATTATTTCAATCTCTTAGCTGCCCCTTCACTATCAGGTTCCAGGGAGCCAGTTACAGTAATAAAAAACCGTATTAAAAATCAGTTTAAAACAGATTACAATCAAGGTAAGAGGGTGGGTCCGAAAATATGTATCTGGTCTTGAAGGCCGGAGTGCATCTTCCGCAAAGGACTGACACTTTGTAATGTAGGTGGTGGATACATCTCTGTGGAAACTCCACACCTTTCAGGGGTCAGCAAACTTTTTCAGCAGGGGGCCGGTCCACTGTCCCTCAGACCTTCTGGGGGGCCAGATTATATTCTGGAGGGGGAAAAATGAACAAATTCCTATGCCCCACAAATAACCCAGAGATGCATTTTAAATAAAAGGACACATTCTACTCATGTAAAAACACGCCGATTCCTGGACCATCCACGGGCCAGATTGAGAAGGCGACTGGGCCGGATCGGGCCCCCGAGCCTTAGTTTGCCTACCCATGACTTAGGCACTGCCGTGGACAAACCATGACACCCTGAACACCTGAGAGTAGTAGATATACAAAGAGGATCTGTAGGGGGGGAAAGTGTCTCCAAAATATTCAAGGCCCAAACGGAGTCTCTGCCATTCAGACTCTGCAAATAGCCCATTTCCCACAAAAAACCGCCAATTCCACCACCAGGCCCCACCCCTCAATATTCAAATCACCTCCCATTCCCGGGCTCTGCCCCTACACCAGAGGTGACCTGCAAGTTCATACGGATCGGCACTGCAGCGGAGCACAAACACTGATGTAGCACGTTTCTTCTGGAGTTATTTATTCAGTATAAAAATAGATATATATATATATATATTACAGAGGTAAAAAGCTCTACAACATTATCTCCCCTTCCCCTCCGCACACAGAAATATATATATATATTTGCAGTCTGTTCATTTCTCTGTCCTTGTGATTAAATATCACCGTGTGCCAAACAGGGGCATTGCCCTTTGCTGTCCTCAACAGGTCTGCGCACACAAGACACAAAATGTTCGCCATCCTGCCAGACTTGAAAATGGAACCTCCCTGGGCAGAGGCAGTATACCAGAAGCTGACGGTGGCCATGGGTAAGCGGCACGGGGAGGACTGGTAGTGCTTCCTGGAGATAAAATGGCTGACCACTCCCAGAAGCAGGGTGCTGGACCAGGTGAAGCCCTCAGTCTGATCTAACAGGGCAACACATCCTCAACACAACTGGTCTCCAGTTTGATCCTTTCAGGTACAAGGCAACGGTCTTCTGAACTCGGCGCAGGCAGGGGGAAGAGTCGTCGTCAAAGCGGGGCACACAAAACAGGGGATTCCTCCCACTCCAAAAATTCCAGGGCCTGCCTGTTTGATAGTCACATAATATTTTTTTTTGCACTGTACATAGTCCCAAGGTAACTGTGTGTTTCCAGTTTCATGGTGTGCCCAAAGTCCATAAGCACCACCAACAGGGCGCGATACAAGGTGGCATTCCTGCCCGCAGGAAACTCAGCGCCACAACCTTTGTGGCAGGGCCGGATCCATCCAAGCCTTGTTTGCCGCTGGGGAGCCAAAGAGAGTCCCCCCATCTGGTCCGTGTCTGTCTGCTGGAGGGAGATATCTGTCCACAAGAGCCCTCACCAGTCCCAGACTCCACCAGCCACATTCCTTGTAGGGCTGCCGGCGATTTGATCCCGGCGCTCAGCCTGCGAAAACTGACTGGTGCACCACCGCATCACACGGAGGCACTGCGGGCGCATGGAGACTCGCATCCCCCACACCACACTGTGTCGCGGGTGGTGGTGGTGGCAGCAACAGAACAGGTGCTGCCCCCTTTGCTGATGGCTTCAAGCTGGGGAACTGGGTGCCATCAGGGCCCCTGCGGCATCAGCAGTGGCAGCAGGAGGAGGACGAAGGTGAAGGGGCTGCAGAGACGGGGGGCCGAATTGTGCCCCACGCTGCGAAGCATCGTTGCATCAGGGTCGTCTGCCGGGGGAAAGAGACAAGCAGGTGAGAAAAGGGTCTGGTAAGCAGCAAAGTTGGGCACATAGGACGAGAATAATATGTGGCAAGATGAGAGGCAGGACTATGAGGTGGTAAATGCTTTGGAATTCAGACCGTGGGAAGTCAAAAAAATTAAGATTACAATTTGGAAGGCCAAGATTACAATTGGACGTTTTTATTTTAGCTTTTTATTTTTATTGGATTTGATATGTTAATTGGATGTTCTTATTGGAATAATAATAATAATAATAATAATAATAATAATAATAATAATAAATTATTTATTATTTATACCCCGCCCATCTGGCTGGGTTTCTCCAGCCACTCTGGGCGGCTTCCAACAGAATATTAAAATACAATAACCTATTAAACATTAATAACCAACATTCTTTTCCACCCCCCTCGCACTCAGGCCCAGGCAACAGGGGTGGTGAGAACGAGGCCACACACCCCAACACGCATTTATACCATTACAGTACCACTTTAAACAGTCGTGGTTTCCCCTCAAAGACTTCTGGGAGATGTAGTTTGTTATATGTGCTGAGACAGCCCCATTCCCCTCCCGGAGCTACAATTCCCAGAGTGGTTTAACAATCATTTCCTCTTCCTTGGGAACTATAGTTTCAGGGTAGGGGTGTCTCATATTAGCTCTCAGCTCCCTATTTGGTGGCAAGAGTGAGGAAGGAGGAGACAAAGGTTCAGAGGGGTCTCTTGCAGTGGTGTAGCGTGGGTTGTCAGCACCCGGGGCAAGGCAAGTAATTTGCGCCCCCTAACCCGTGGATTTGCGCCCCCTAACCCCCAGATGTTGCGCCCGGTGCGGCCGGCCCCCCCTGCACCCCCCACGCTACGCCACTGGTCTCTTGTCAATGGGTCCCCTGCAAATGGCTGATTGTGCCGCCCCTCTTCGTGGCACCTCCACACCCCCCACCCCTACAGAACAAACTCTCTCCCATGGACCTACCTGACTGAGGTCTCCCCTTCAGGGTGGGGCTGCGGCTGGGGGGCATCCGACCTAAAAGCGAACGGAGACACACAGTGAAGGCCGGACCCCCAGAACACAGCCAACCTAAATACTGAGCCCATAATTCTCAACCCCAGCTTAAATCTGCAGCCCCTGTTCTCTTGATGCGGGGCAATACCACTGGGGCAATACTATTTGCAACTAGGGGGCAATACCCCTTGCAAGGAGAGCAGGCTTCCTCAACCTCAGCCCTCCAGATGTTTTTGGCCTACAACTCCCATGATCCCTAGCTAGCAGAACCAGTGGTCAGGGATGCTGGGAATGGTAGTCTCAAAACATCTGGAGGGCCGAGGTTGAGGAAGCCTGGTGGAGTGGATGTAGGCAAACAGTTCTGAATACTGTGTGTCAGGCTCAAGAGCAGTCACATAAAAAAGTGGGGGGTGAGATTAGACCAGAGCATTAGCTTCAGGTAGGAGGAGAGTATAAACCTTCTCCTCCCTTCTCTCTCACACATACAGTTATCCCAATTTATATTGCTCCCCACCAAACTGCCAAGTATCTCACCTTATGGAATAGGAAGTGGAAGGGAGACAGGGACTCATATCAGATCTGTCTTATTTCCCCAAGGCAGCCTACTGTCATCCCTGGCCCATTGGCCATGCTGGCTGGGGCTGATGGGCATCGGGTTGCCAAAGGCTGTTGCAGAACTTGGCAGATAGCATTTGCGAGCCAGGGGCGGGGGCAGTTTGATCAGGACAATGGCATGGGTTTAACTAGAGACAGACAGACAGACCGACAGACAGACAGGAACTAGAAAACTCACCATTCTTTCCAACCACTATGACTTTCAATTTAAGGCAAGATTCTCCGTGGTGATGGATAGGTTTTGCTAACAGGGAAGAATTGAGAAAGAGATTTTTATTGGCGAGAGTTGAAACAGACAGGAGGTTTTGTGTAGGTATTGGGGGACATCTAGTCTATATGAATCTGAGACCTGGTAACTTGACACCGACTACAGAAGCTTTTAATTTTTATTTACTGGTGCATTTATTTTGGGTGGGTGGAGGCTATATATATATATTATACAACACATAACTAATCTACAATTCTTCAATTAAACTACACCCCACCACAGATCACCCCAAATCAGCTCCTCTTTCATTCGTTACCCTCCGCCCATATTAATTCATCAACAAATCCTGTTCCTATCAAGTTTGATTAGCCCCATTAACCGCCTCCAAATTTCCTACAGAGAAGTCATTTTAGTTTAGTTCAATCCGCAAAATTTATATCATACCTGGTAATCCTGATCTATTTCCCTCAAATTCATTACCTGGCCCAAAACAAGAGATCTGGGGGCCCTCAACTCACAAACCCAACCCAATTCCCTGCACTGCTGAAAAATTCAGCCTTGGCCTCTGGCTGAGATGGATTTAAAAGAGGGGTAAATGCCCCCTAACACAAACCTTATGTTCTTAACCAAAACCACAAATGTGAGGAAAAACCTGTGACAGATCTCTCCTATAGGTCGGCCCTTAAAGTCCCATAACCAGGGCCTGTTAGAAATAAAAACCACCATGTAGCTCTTAGGCTAGTTACTCTTGTTCCCAGCCTCCCTTTTCCCCATCTGTAAAATGGGCTTAAATAAGTGACCTTCCACCGTCTCAGAACGGCAGAAGATAAGAAATATTAGGAGCGCTAAAATGGAAAAATAAATGACAGCCGGTAAGGGGTGTGTGTGTGTGTGTGTGTGGTTTCTCTGCCACGGACACTTACAGATATAATAGTACTCGTGGCCCTCCCGGAATTCTTTGCCCAGCGTGAAGGGAGTGTAGCGCTGGAATTTTTCCGAAAACCGCTCGGGGCCATGCAGGGCATCGGGCTTGTTGCACTCCCACCGGATCTGCTCCTTCGAGCGCGGTTTGCAGGTCTCGTACTCCTCCTGCTCCACCAGGTATAAGGTGTAGCGTTCCATCGAGTGAGGAGCCACACTGCTGTCCTCATAGTGCGGGCAGATGATGTCCAGGTAGTCGTTCAGCCGCACCTCGACGGCATAGCTATCCCACTGAAACCTGGATCAGGAGGGGGGAACGACAGCGACATTAGTGCTTGCAATCTAATGCCTGCATAAACTTCCTCTAAGAAATCCTTACAAGCAACCCTGTAAAATAGGCACTTTCAGACAAGGTTGGTGGTGGTGGAACAGGCAGACACAATTTTGAAGCCAATGCCGTTTCGTCTCCATCCTCCAATAAAATTAACTTTGCGAGAAATGTCTAGGAAATTCTTACAAATTATCTCCTAACCCCTTTGTAGAAGGCTTGTGGGCGGGGGGGGGGGGGAGGAGAGCAAAACCCGTTTGGAAATCGGTGCCATTTCAATTGCCCCAGCACCCCCATGAAATAAAAGTGTCATATACAGTTCCATCGCCTCCCCGCTAATAAAACAAAAGTTACAAGAAATCCTCACAAAACAGCCTTGCAAGATAGGAATCCCTTCGTAACTCCCCCCCCCAAAAAAAAATAACGTCAACATCCCAGGCTGGAAAAGTAAAATTTACAACAATATGGCTATGACAAGGAATCAGCCAATTCTATTCAGATGAAAAAAGGGGAGAAAACAGACTTTTAAAAAATGGAAACCCATTGATTCAATCGCTGACAAAGTAATGCATGCTTTTCTATGGATTCCATGTATTTCTTTCATACGCTAATCAAAGGGAGCTTTTGTTAAGCTCTTCCTGTATATCTTTGAGGTGGATTTTTAAAGAATAGAATAAAAACAATGCATACAAACAACTTCCTCAAAGTGGGAGACTTGCAGAAACACCCCCCCCCCCGGTAATTATTTGGGGCTGGCTCTTGACCTAAATCATTGCCACTTTATCCATTACCTGAATGTTATTATTTTCTTAAGTTGACCAAATGCATTTAAACAAACCTTTATGCAACTCTCTCTTATATCTGCAAGGCAGATGTTCCATGTTATTCCCTCACCCCCCCCCCAAAAAAGAACAAACTTCAGCCTGGCCATTTGCTTTAAAAAAAATCCACTTTTTTTACAGTGTTTATGAGCCTTGGAACTGCTGCACACACGTTAATCCGGCTGACATCTTTACAACAGCCCCAAGGTAAATCAGTTACATTATACCCATATTGCAGATGGTGGTGGGAGAAACACTGAGGCCAAAGGCTAATCAAGCGAGCCCATCACAGAGGGGAGATTTGAACGGGGGGGGGGGATGTCTGGATGTCACAACTTAGGTTGCAAACCTGCAAGTGCTTAGTGTTTTTATTTTTTAAAAAAAATAGTTTATATTAAGGACTTTGTGATACAAAACAAAGAAAGAAAAGTTGTGAGTAAGCCCCACTGAAGTCAGCAGGCTTACTTGTAAATTATCTGGAGATAATATCCAGTGGCATAACCAGCTAGGATGGGGAATTTCTCCCTGCCTGAAATCTGGAAGAACTGCTGCCAGCCCGTGTGGACAATATTGAGCTAGGCGAGTGGTAGAAGACAGCTTCCTCCATGGGCAAGTTTGCGGCGCGAAAGCTCAAGAAAGATTCCAGCCCTCACAGTTCAAAATAGTTTAAATGGGAACACAGAAAGCTCCCTTATACGGAGTCAGAAAACTGACCCATCTAACTCAGTGCTGTCCGCACTGACTGGCAGCAGCTCACCAGCAGGTGATACTCCCAGCCCTACCCGGAGATGCCATTGGGGATTGAAAGCAAATGCTCTACCCACTGAGCACATGACACAAGAGCATTGCTTCCCCCTTTCAGGGCTGGCCCTGGAAGTTTGCTGGGCTAGCCCACATTCCTAGCAGAGAGCCAAGGTGTTTATTAAAGCCTCGCCAAGCCAGCTGTGGAAAGAGGGACTCCGCCCTGAGTCACAGAAGCTTTGGAAACCGAAAGACTCCTTGGGAGAACGAACCCACAAACCGGTTTGGCCGCCCCAGGCGGGTGGCAGGAGGCAGCAACGAAGGATCCACCTTATCTTGGCCTCAGGTGCAGAGATAGCAGCAGGGTCTGGGTTGGGGGGGTGCGCCCACCCACCCTCCGTCTGTCTCCTCGCCCCCGGGGCACCACCCAGAAGGCTTGACCCCCTGGAAGATCCCGAAGCAGCTAGCTGATCCTTGTCAAAACAGTGCAATCAAATGCAACAAGAAGGGCCAATGGCCCTTCCTAGCCTCATCCATTTATTCCACGGCCTTTATGCACCGCTGGGTTGCCACAAGTCCTCAAATCAGTCGGCAAGACAACAACAGAAGTATCCTCTTAAAAAAAGGCAAGTGTTTTTAGACACTCCCAAAAAATAACAACATCAGCTATAAGCGAAAACCAGATTAACAACACACGGCGGTTTCTACATGTCTGGATAGGCTTGCCGAAAGAAAGAAAAAATCGCTTTTAGCAAGCGCCCCAAAGGATACGGGGAAGGCGCCTGCCTGATGTCACAAGGCAGCGGGTGCCAATCCTGACAGGTCCAGGGTGCTGTTCCGCAGGGGCACACCAGATGTTTATGGGGAGCCTGCAAGGAGACCCCGAGCACCACAGCAACTCTCCCCTCCAGCTGTTTCCAGCAACTTAGATTCAGAAAGGCTGCTTGCTGCAATAGGGGTAGCTGGCGGCAGAGTTTTAGATGCGGCTGGCGCCCCCAAATTCATGATCCAAGAGACGGCAAAGTGTAAAAATGAGTGATGCACTCAGGGACAAGTGGTGCCTGATGACATCAGGTCCGGTGGTGGTGGTTTTCAAAGGGTTTTTGCTTTTTTCTGTTTTTGGCAGGAGGGGGTTTATTGGCATGCAAAGGCTGGGCATTTAATTCTACACAGCAAAGATCTGGTAATCGTTATTATTATTTCGCTTTTCTTAGTTGCTGTCCCTATTGCAACAGTGACCCAAAGCCACTTGCCGAGATAGCATAGCACTGATGTGTTGCAGTCAATTGCTTTTTACTTAAAGACAGGCGTGCTGAAATTAATGGAACCAAGTTAGTCCAGGTCGTGAATGGGTCTGCTCTGAATAAAAGTGGAGTACAACACGGAATGAGGAACTGTAGGTCGGGGTGGTGAACGCAGTGTTACAAACTCAGGTATATAAGCTAAGCGCCATATGGCACCTTAAACCCTGGTTACCAGTGGCCACAATGGAATGTCTATCCGCCCAGGGGTTGGACTACATGCCCCATGTTGTCCTTCCAAAGCTACGATTCTGTGATCTCAACTGCAGCGCTTGGCTGTAGCTTGCTCCTACAGCAATTCGCTTGTCCCGGTACGCAAGAAGGAGAAACACGCAGGGGAAATGATACTAACTATGCAGAAGTTTCTAAACTGTGGTCGCCAAATCTGGCGGCCAGAAATCTCCACGTAGTCGCGATTGGACCTGCACCAGAAGCAAACACACCTGGCTAGTTTAGAACACTGGTCCTCCAGATGTTTCAGGCTACAGATCTTATCATCCCTGACCACTGGGCATGCTGGCTATTTGGGGCTCAGCAGGGCTGGCGTTCAGCAGCTTTCATACTCCATAATCTGCAGCCAGCATGGGCTAGCGGCTGCTCCAGAGAGTGATGAAGTTGACCGTGAAAGGCAAAGCCATGGTAAGTCCAATAGTTCTTTAAGGAGTCACAGCTGGGGAGCCTGTGTCCCCCCCCCCCAGATATTCAACTCCAATTTCCATTGCTCCCAGCCTGGGAACTGTAGTTCAAGGGTGCTGGGAAATGTAGCTCCACGAGGGCTAAGATCCTTTTGGAAAGGAAGCAATCTGCTTTGAAAGTATGGCATGGATGTGATCATTGCTGTTTCTGACAACCAACAGGCCAACACAAAGCGATTAAGGCTGCCCTTCCTGGAAGGAAACTGCCCAGACACAGCTGCCTCAGGGTTTTCCACCCTTCCAGAGGTGGCCACATCTGGGCCCTGCAATCTCCTCTGCCTGGACTCTCACCCGCCACAGCAACTGCCTCCTCCCTGCAGGGGCAGGAGCTGTACACAACCCCCCCCCCGCTGCACGCTCCATCCCGCCCCTCCAGCCAGGCTGGCATCGGACTTGGCCATCTCTTAAGCCTCCGTGCCAAAAAGACGGTTTCGCCTCCAGCGTCCTGGGCGGAAAAAACACACGTTAAAATATATATCTTAACAACATGTTGGTTTTTTAAAAAAGGAGAAAGATTTCCTGCCCCGCGTGCCCTTGGCGCCTTCCCTTGGGCTCTCGCCAGCGCCGGGCGGGAAGGAAGAGGCCCACGGCTAGTAAGGAAGGGGGGAGATGGACCCTGGGAAAGGAAGGAGCGGCTGGCCAGCTGCGGCTTTGCTCTCTTCCAACTTTCTCCAAGCTGATTCAGTCTTGCTGGCCAAGACCCACCACCTGCTGCCTGCACCGCTTGAGAACTTTGCCCTCTTGGCAGTGCCAGCCGGCGGGTTTAAGGCACCAGTGAAAGGCAGAGAAGAGGCCAGTAATATCTGCAGGGGGCAGACAGGCACAACTTTGAAATCACCACTCGATTCATCTTCTGCAATGAAGTAAAACTCTGCAGATCATCCTCAAGGCGCCTTTGCCAACCTAGCACCCGCCAGAGGCCAACTCACAGCCAGCCAACATGTCCAATGGTCAGTGGCAATGGGAGGTTTTTTTGAATCCTGGAAGCTCCTTGATATTGAGTCGGATCCTTGGTGTATCTAGCCCTACCCCTAAAAATACACCAAGATTCTAGTCCTCATGGTTCTGACTCCAATGGGAGCACAGAAAACAGAGCCAGCGTATTCACGCACCTAGTCTGCACAGATTGGCAGCAGTTTCAGGCCAAAGTTTTCCCCAGCCCCACCAAAAGATCAGTTGGGGTTGAACCCAGTATCTTCTTCATGCAACGAAGATGCTCTACCTGAGCTATAATTGTAGTCCAGGGACGCATTTTTTTCTAAATCCCCAAAGGATCTCACCACAGGCACGCCCCTCCCCAGGGCTTACAAGGTTGAAGAATCCTAGCATCTATTTTCAGTGCCAAGCTGGGAACATCAGGTTACAAACAGACAAAAGGAACCTCTGTGCATTTGCAAAGTGCAATTCCTGCACCACTTATACTACTGCAGAGAATCTGCCGTGCGATGGGAACACCCCCCCCCTCAGTTTACTGCTATAATGACCCTGTGAGGTAGGCGAAGAGTCTGCGACTGACTCCAGTAAGCTTCCAGAGTGGGGATTTGAACCCTGATCTCCCAGGTCCTAGCTTGACACTCTAACCCAGGCTTCCTCAACTTCGGCCCTCCAGATGTTTTGAGACTACAATTCCCATCATCCCTGACCGCTGATCCTGCTAGCTAGGGATCATGGGAGTTGTAGACCAAAAACATCTGGAGGGCCGAGGTTGAGGAAGCCTGCTCTAACCAGTGCATCACACTGCCTTCCTGGAGTAGTTCTGCTATGGGGCAGCTATACAAATTAAGCAAGTAGATAAATACCGTATGGGGAAAGCCAAATGTCACTTAGAGAAGGATCTGAAATATTTCCCTTGAAGCCTGAATTTGTTTTATTCTGCATTTTTTTAATGATGTTTTAATGTGTTGTAAACCACTCTTTGAGATTTTTTTCTTTAGGACATAAAGCAGTATAGAAATGAATAATAATAATAATAATGAATTTCATTGCAAAATAAAAATGCTGCCTAGACTTTCCCTTCTGGCGACCGGAACCGAGGTTTAAGGTGCCATTTGGCAATCAGATTATATGTCTGAATTTCGAACACTGATGCAGAGCTCTGCTGGGTCACAGTGCCCAACCAGATGCCTCTTCCAGGAATCCCCAAAACAAGACCAGAGCTCAACCGAAAATCTCCCCATATGCGATTCCCAGCAGATAGCCTTAACAAACTTGCCCAAAAAAGTCCAGCGTTCTGCTTTCAGAAGTGGCTAGCCCAACACCTCTGCTGTGTGTTCCTCAAGCAGGGCAACAGCCCTTCCTCCCTGCTGGCTGCCCCCACCTCCCTGCCAGCAACTGTTATTCAGAGGTACACTGCCCCTAGGCGTGGAGGGTTTACTTCTCCAATCACTCAGCCTCTTACAAAGACTCCGTGCCAGCATTTACAAAAGCTCTGATTAAAGCAAGATCAGACCCACCCAAGGCAACAGCACAGAGCTGACCTGACCCGAGGCCAGGGGGACGGGCAAATCTCACAAGCTAGATGCCATGGGGGGGAGGGGGGGAGGAAGGCCACCTGGAAAGGGCCAGCCAGATCCCTGGCCTTGAGGTTTGCACAACAGGACACAGATGTCTGTGCTTCTCACACACAGGCTGAATGAACAAAGGCACCAGAGCTCGCTCTCCCTCCCTCCCTCCCCTCACCTTACCTTCCAGCATAAAAACAATGGCTTAATGCAATTAACTCTTCAGTCCCCGGGAACTGGCTGGAAACCCTTTGCCCACCAATCTCTGGGCCTTTTAACAAATGGGGAAAACCGTGCCACTATTCAACAGGTGAGCCCTCCCAGAGATGCCAGGGGGCACACCTGTTGGATTTCAGCCCAAGCCCCCGCAGCTCAAAAAAACGAAAACGACACCTTCTCCCTCCTTCCCTAATGCACCTCCTTACGAGTATTTTGAGGGGGGCATTGCCATTCAAATGGTGAGCCAAGTCATGTGATCGATTATGTGGGATGAGGCTTACTCTCCCGCCCCCCCCCCAATATTTTATTCAAGTTGGCACCCCTGGCTGTGGGCCACTTTTAATGCCCCACCCCACCCTCCAATTCCCAGCGCGCAAACAAAAGCCCGATGTCTCCTACAGGCGCCATCAGAAGTACAGATCTGTAAGCTCCTTGGGGCAGAGAACCTGTCTTTTTCCTTTTCGGTCCTTTGCGAGTCATACATAAATTACAGCCGGCGTGACATAACTCATTAAAAACCACGAGCTCCTCAAAAAATGGTATAAACCGGACTCGGGAACCCCAAGGGGCAAAGGGGGTGAAGGCGGCGTCCCTCTCCCCACCTCGGCAAGCAAAGGGTCCTTTCCGTCCGCACTGCCCTATCTTTCCCAGCAAAGACCTGATTCATGCCTCTGTCACGGTGCCTAGGTACGGGCTGGGTGCCAAGCGCAGGCCTACCGTGTGGATGTTTACGAATTCCAGCTTTCATGCCCAATCAGCTCCTCCTCCTTCCAAAGGTCCAGGAACCCCACCTCTCACCCCCATTTTGCAAAGCTAAACCTGCCTCCTTCAAAGAAAGAGTAGCAGCAGAGGCAACCTGAAACACGAGGCTTGGGGGCTGGCAAGGGAAATCTGTGCCAGGCTGCCAGAGGTGGGCTGCCCTGGGTGGCCGTCGCCCAAAATGCAGGCGCAGGAACAGAAGAGGAGTTTGCTAAGGCAAAGAGGCGGAGTGGGGGGGGGGGGAACAAGGGAGAAAAGAAAGGGAAAAACTTTCATCTGCAGAGCATTCACGCCAGATTTAAAGGGCCAGCTGCCCCTTTTCCCTTAACAGGGGCAACGACCGAGGCTGGAAGGTAGGAGAGTGCCCAAAACCACCAAGGGGATGGAAGCAGAGTCCTGTTTCCCTCCAACTTATCTCCACCCCTCAGAATCTCCACGGCCCTTCCCCAGATATATTCCAACTTCTAGGGAAAACGACCCCTCCATGGCTAACTTCTAACCGAAGGGGTTTCCAGGCGAAACTCATTCTTTCCCTGAACGTCCGCACCCTCCTAAAAGAAGCCTCTGCCCGCCCCCTCTGCAAAAAAGACACGCACACCTATTCAATACACGGCAGATTTTTCAACAACGGGGCGATCATTGGCCACGGCTGGCCGCGCTCCCCGCCTGCAAGGCGCCTCCAGTGGAACACCCCCTGAAACCGGACCCCTAAGCGTCCCCTGGGTGCCTGGTTAGAAGGCGGGGATCTCCAAATGCCATCCCTCCAACACAACCCCATTATCACAGGGTGGGGCGGGAGCGACGCCAAAATAAAGGGTCATGCCTTTTATACACACGCAAAAAGTAAATTCTGGCTGGGCATTGGTGACGACGGTAACTCTCCAGCCCCTAGCTACGAGGGCTCGGTTCTCCCCTCCACGCTCCCCCAAAACTCACTTGGGGTTGGTGCTGTTCCAAAAGACGGTGTGCCGCTCTCCGGACGCCACGCACAGCCCGCACCAGAGGCCCACCAGCGGGGCCCACAGCAAAAGCAGCAGCTCCATTGGAGAGGACGCCTGGGGTTCTCTCGTAAAAAGAGTCGAAAACCCAAAGTGTGCTTGATGCGCCTTTACGCACGGCCGCGGCTGAGTGGCGCCTGCTCGACGGCGCGGACAAGCGCTCTCTCCAAACTGCTCCGCCCTCGCTTCGCGATCTCGCTCTCTCTACAAGCTGGGCAGCTTGCCCAGAGCCGAGCTTTATACACCAGGGAGGCCCCCGCCCCGGGCTGGGCTGGGTGGGGCTGCTTAGGACGGGGAGGGAAGGCGGAGTAAGAAGCAACACTCGCTGCTGAGACTTTTGCGCGCAGAGAGAGATAGACGGGGAAAGATTGTACAGGAGAGACCCGCTCGGAGTCAGCTCTCACACACCCCACCGCTAACAACAACAGCCGCTGCCACGCCCTGGGTCTTTGCACGTGGGTCAGAAAGCAAAACACAACAGCAAAGCTGTCTGCTTTTTCTTGGCGCCATCTGCGCTACAGTTTTTAAAAGGTATAAAGTCGCTTTTAAAACAGTCTGGTTCCCCCTCCCCCTCGAAAGTCCTGGGAACTGTAGTCTGCTGAGGGGGCTAAGAGGAGCTCAGAACTACAGATCCCAGAGTTCCCCGTGAAGCGGGCTTGGTTGTTAAACTACTCTGAGAATTGTAGTTCTGTGACAACACAGTTCTCCTATCCACTCTCACTATCCTTCACAACCTGCAGCTCCCATAATTCTTTTGGGGAAGCCATGACAGTTGGAAGTGCTATCATAGTGATTTAAATGCCCAGCTTTGCATCCTTCTTGAGTGTTTCTGGCTGGGATGTGCCTTGAACCCAGATCAAGCACCTCTTGCTTCCCTGGGTGAGTCTGTATGTAGAAAGTAGCCTAATGTAGAAACCTATTGCAGTATTTGCATTTGTGGCTCCACCCACTTTATACTCTGGCACCGCCCACCACTGTGCCCCTGGAAGGCTGCCCAGGAAGGAATATGGGCCTGGGGCTGAAAAAGATTCCGCAGAACAAGGGTCATAGCTGGTATAAAACAACTTCCCCACAGTGATGGGGATCCCGCGGCCCTCAAATGGTTGTTGGACTCCAGTTCCCATCATCCATGACTGTTGGCCAGTGCTGGCTGGGGCTGATGGGAGTTGGAGTCCATCAACCTCTGGAGGGCCACGGGCTCCCCATTCCAGCTTTACACCAAGGTTTCCCAAACTCAGGTCTCCAGCTGTTTTCAAACAACAATTCCCATCATCTCTGCCCCCTGGTCTTGCTAGCTAGGGATGATGGGAGTTGTAGTCAGCTGGAGACCCAAGTTTGGGGAGCACTGCTTTACACCGTCGTAGGGGAATTCAGTACGTGACAGGGAAGGGGCAACCTGTGGATCTCCAGATGTAATGTTGTACTCCAGCTCCCATCATCCCTGACCATTGGCTGTGCTGCCAGGGGCTGATGGGAGTTGGAGTCCAGCAATATCTAGAGGGCTCCCCAGACTTCCTTATCCCTATGCTCAGATCAGTCCTTTGTTCAGAACCATGAGCACAGGAATCTTTAAAAAGAGATTCCTGGAAAAGATTCAGAAGAGGGTAATCCAAACTGATCAAGGCAATGGAAAAACTCCCTTACGAAGAAAGGTTGCAACATTTGGGGCTTATGGAGTTCCGCAAAATGATGAGTAAGATGTGGACGTGATTGAGGAATAGAAGATCATGCATAGCGTGGCTGGTGGGAGTTGTAGTGCAAAACATTTGGACTACGTATTTTGGGCAAGGCTGTTCCAGTAAGTACGTTTTAGAATTGCAGCGCCAGCCACTATTTATCTACTTTGGGCTTTTAATCTTTCATGAATGATTGCATTAAATAATTATTTTATTAGACAATGATTGTATTTCAGCTTTGTGCTTTATTGCTGCGGACCTATTTGGACAGAAAGCAAAATATTGATATTTTTTAATAAAGGGAAATAAGTAAATATAGCAGCAGTTATAAATCAAACACATGCAATCTTAGAAAAT
This sequence comes from Podarcis vaucheri, assembly GCF_965113315.1. Classification (NCBI taxonomy): domain Eukaryota; kingdom Metazoa; phylum Chordata; class Lepidosauria; order Squamata; family Lacertidae; genus Podarcis; species Podarcis vaucheri. Next base: position 9,955,310 of record NC_138754.1, on the reverse strand, counting down.
GACAAACAGCAAGACAACATAGTCCTTCATACGGCTGGGCAGCTGTTCACAGCTTTACATTTCTATTTTTAAAAAACATTTTTATTGATACCCATCAAAAGATATACAAAATTTTATACTCAAGGCAAAGTATCTTTTTATAATGTACAAGGATAAAAGAAATAGTTTTAAAGTCTATTGTTCCTGTTGTGAACCTCCTTGAGACCTCCATGAATAGGGCAGTGTATGTTGAATAAATAATAATAATAAATAATAATCTAAAAAGAAACAGGAACAAAGAGAAGCTTTACATTATTACACACAAAAGCACTCTTCTCTTGTGCAGGAATGGAAGAACAGCCAATACACACCTTTTTAAAGGTGAAAATAACAAACGCAAGAGACTTGCAAATACACCCACCCACCCACCCACCAGCAACAGCAAATGGAATTCTCTAAAACGAAAAGGAAAATCGAAGAGGGCAGTAGGGCAGTGCATGCGCATAAACACACTGCCCCACACGGGCCTCTTGGCACATGGAAGAAACTTAGGGGTCGCGCCAGAGAAGCAGGGCATGGAGTCAGGCGTAGCTTTTGCGGCTGCCTCCTTAAACACTTGTAAACTCGAGGGACCCAGACACTCATGTGCTGGAAGGGAACGGCAGCAGGAGGTGAGTGGGCAAGCCCAGGCTCGCACTATGCCTACATGAGGTCTCCCATGTGCCACAACAACTTGTTGCACAAGGGCTGATCCAAGCAGTCACACCAGAAAACATGACACGGCAACACCAGCGCAGTCCGACAGGCCCTTTTTTGACCCAGAACAGTTAGGTCTCAGGGAACTTAGGCCACATTCACACCATACATTTAAAGCGCCGTGATACCGCTTTAAACAGTCATGGCTTCCTCCAAAGAATTCTGGGAGCTGTAGTTTTTGACGGATGCTGAGAGTTGTTAGGGAAGTTTTAAACGGTTGATGTTTTATTGTGCTTTAATGTTTTGTTGGGAGCCGCCCAGGGCAAAATCAGTCAGATGGGCGGCACATAAATAATAAAATTGTTGTTGTTGGGATACCTCCCTCTTCCCCTCACAGAGCCAAGATTTCCACAGTGGTTCAACAATCGGTTTCCTCTTCCCAGGCAACTCTGAAAACTAGCTCTGCGAGAGGAAGAGAGGAGGGTATCCTAGGGTCAGTTAAACTAGAGAATCCGCTTCCACGAGGCAGTAATGGCCACCAACTTGGACGGCTTTAAAAGTGGGTTAGACCAGGGGTCAGCAACCTAAGGCCCATGGGCCAGAAGTGGCCGACGGAGGCCATTTAACCGGCCAACGAGCCACCCGCTTGGCGAGTCCATGTGCGCTGCACTAAACCAGCACAGCTTGGCGTGGGGACTCTCTTCCGCGGCTCCGGAAATTGCTTCTGCGCTTGCCCAGATGCCAGAAATTGCATCTGCACATGTCTGTGGCACCAGAAAATGCTTCTGCGCATGTCTGTGGCACCGGAAATTGTTTCTGCCCATGCCCAGACACCAAAAATCACTTCTGTGCAGGCACAATTTTCAGCGTCTGGGCATGCGCAGAAACGATTTCCAGCGCCGTGGACATGCGCAGACGAGATTTCTGGCGTTGCGCTGTGCTGGTCCGGCCCATGGAGGATCTCCCCAGGAGTGATCCGGCCCATGCCCGGTAAGCCTTGCCAACCCCTGGGTTAGACAAATCCATGGAGGAGAAGGCTGTTCTCCCTCACAGAGCTACATTTCCCAGAGCTCCCTGGGTAGAGGAATGAAACCACTCTGGGAATTGTAGCACTGTGAGGGGAATGAGGTCAGTGATGTCCCTAGCAACCCTCAGTGCTCTGAGGATCGATTGTTAAACCACTCTGAAGGTTGTGGCTCTGTGAGAGGAATAGCCGGGTCTCCTAGCAATGCTCTGCACAAACTACAGCTCCCATAATCCTTTTGGGGGGGTGCCGTGACTGTTTAAAGCGGTATCATAGCACTTTAAATGTCGGCTGTGGATGTGGCCAAAGAGGCGCTCACACTGAATAATCCCACAAGGACATCCTCGCAGCTCTGTCCTTTTTAGCTCGGTGGGGGGATTAAGTTTGGGCCCCTGTGGCTTTAAGTCTTAGGGCACAGTTGGGGAACCTGTGGCCCTCCAGATGTTGCTGGACTACAACGCCCATGAGCCCTGTCCATTGGCTATGCTGCTGACTGGAGCTGATGGGAGTTGGAGTCTATCAGCATGGGGGGTTGTGTGGCTCTATAGATGTTGTCGGACTCCTGCTCCCATCATCCCCAGCCAGCATGGTTAGTTGTCATGGATGATGGGAGTTGTAGTTCCGCAACGGAAGGCACCATGCCAGCTAGCTCTAACCTCAATTAAGTTCTTAGATTTGGTGCTTCCATGCTTGAGGTGGTTGCCTTAAATTTCACAGTGACCTGTGTGTTTTCTTCCAAGCTTGACTCCCCCATATAAAACCCTTCAAAGCTGGGGTCAAAATCCTTATGTTTCTGTTTCCCAATTTTGAACGGGAATTATGAGTTTCCAGCACTCCCGTCTCCTTTCATCTCCTTCTACTTAATCCACGAACAAATAACCCATGTGAACAGGGCAAGATCAGACCTTGGTCTGAACGTATGGGGAGCCAGTAACTAATCTGAGCAGCGCAATAATAAGCCAGCCCCCCCCCCCAATAGAGCATCAGGCCTGCCCAGTAAACACAGCAGTTCTGGACTGGCATCACTTGGAAAAACAAACCGCCAACCCAGCAAAGCAAATTTATCACAGTTCAAGGCTGTGGCATTGATTATATATATATATATATATATATATATATATATATATATCATTAAACAGTGTCAGAAATAGAAAATAGAAAATAGGAATTCATATGTGTCTGTGTGTTTATATATGCATATACGTATGAATGTGTGTATAAATGTACACAATATATGTATATGCATTTATAGATAATATCTGTATTTTAAAAAGTTCTTGTTAATATTTTATTTAAAGGATTTCAGTTATACAAAATAAAGTGATGAAAGGAAAGGAAAGATAAAAAGATAAAAAGATAAAAAGTGAAAAAACACATTAAGAAAGAAAGAAAGACATAAATATAACCAGTTACATTTCCATAAATTGTTATATAGATATATAAATAATATTATTGTCCGGATGGATTTGATTATTAAAAACCTACTATATTCTGAATAATCTTGTCTCAAATGTCAAGGTATTTGTCAAAACAATGCCTGTGCTTATATTATGTCGCGAGTGTCGTCATGTCGTCAATCCATTGATTAAAGGGGATCCTATTCTTTCAGTTCATCCAGGGTTTCCCAGACTTGGGCCTCCAGCTGTTTTTTTTTTGGACTACAACTCCCATCATCCCTGAGCACTGGCCTTGCTAGCTAGGGATGATGGGAGTTGTAGTCCAAAAAAAACAACAGCTGGAGACCCAAGTTTGGGAAACACTGCCGGTCCTTTGCCTGTTTGCATGTGGGCACCTCTCAAGACATCACAACCAAATTTTGCGCGAAGGTTTCCTGAGACCGAGCTTGTTCTTTCTTGCTTCGCTGGACGCCATTTCTAATCAAGATGGCGGGTGGACCCTTCCAAACCTATGCTGAAAAGAACTGCTGTTTGGAAAAACTGCTCTTATTTTTTTGGGTTTTTTTTGTAGAATTTCCAAGCCCACAAGGATGCTGATATATGTATGTGTGTATGCATGTATAAAACACGAGTTTCATTGATATATTGGGGAAGAAGCTGCTAAATTTTGTGGCCTACTCAAGGCAGCCCCACCAGCCATCAGCCAAGATAGGCTCCAGCTGCGTCAGGGTGGAAGCGCAGCTGGACTGAGGCAGCAAATCTGATGGGCTCTGATGGCTTCTACGCAGAGGAGATGGAAGGGGAGAAGGAGAAGACGGAAGCTGCTTCTAGAAAGAGGTAGGGAAAATGCTGTGAAGCGCTGGGTAGCTTCAGGGCCAGATTTAGGTCTGATGAGGCCATGAGCTACTGAAGGTGACGGGGCCCTTTCTATGTCCAGCTGTCCTTTGTCAACAACAAATGGTCACTGGTTTTTGTGTTGCATATATGCTACATGGTAATTTATGGACTCAATCGGTATCTAAAGCCATTTGCACATAACAAAATATGTATTATATCAAAGTAATTGTTGAACTGAAATACAGTTAAGAAGAAGGCCGAGATGACTGCCAGGATCCGAGACTTGGGAGAAGAAGCAATGGAGGAGGACTGGAAAAAATTTAAGGATTATTTGCAAAAGCTTTATAAATTATATGAACTATAAGAATTCGCACGATTTGGAAAGATTAGCACCAGCAATGAGAGTGGATGACATATGAAATTAAATAATAATTAATGAAAGAACCAATGTTTAAATGTTGAAAATGATATTATATTTGTTTTTCTAGAATAAATTGAAAATAAGTAATTTAAACTAAAACGTAAGTTTTTGAAAGTATAAAAGAAACGCATGAAACAAGGTTATAATTTGCTGATATCTTTATTGTTAAGAATGCACTGTGAGGGAGATGTGGGAAAGTCCAATAGAAAACTGAAATACGTCTTGAAATGATCTATATTTTCTTTCTTCTTTTTCTCTGTTGTTAATGTTTCGTATATTTTTATCTGGAAAAAAGCAATAAAAATATTTTTTTAAAAAAAAGAAGAAGTATATTAATAGTGAAATTATTAAGCTCTAACTCATGGGCAGGCAAACTAAGGCCCAAGGGCCAGATCCGGCCCAATCGCCTTCTAAATCCAGCCTTCAGACAGTCCGGGAATCAACGTGTTTTTACGTGATTAGAATGTGTCCTTTTATTTAAAATGCACCTCTGGGTTATTTGTGGGGCCTGCCTGGTGTTTTTACATGAGTAGAATGTGTGCTTTTGTTTTAAATGCATCTCTGGGTTATTTGTGGGGCACAGGAATTCGTTCATTTCCCCCCCAAAATATAGTCTGGCCCCCCACAAGGTCTGAGGGACCGGCCCCCTGCTGAAAAAGTTGGCTGACCCCTGCTCTAACTTAACATGACTGAATAATTTAAAAAAAAATTCCTTCCAGTAGCACCTTAAAGACCAACTAAGTTAGTTCTTGGTATGAGCTTTCGTGTGCATGCACACTTCTTCAGATACACACACATGGTGCATTTCGTGCATGCACACGTAAGCTCATACCAAGAACTAACTTAGTTGGTCTTTAAGGTGCTACTGGAAGGAATTTTTTTATTTTTATTTTGACTATGGCAGACCAACACGGCTACCTATCTGTAACTTAACATGACTGGAGACCCATTACTTACATCATAGGAGCCTACACAACACAAAACACTGTTGCTGTATGTAGGTTTTATTTTATGTTTTTTATCTTATATTTTGGAAATGTACATCCAGTTTCCCCCCCCTTTACATTTTTATGGGGGGCCCAAGAGAGTGGGGCCCTAAGCTACAGTTTGTTTAGTTTATACGTAAATCTGGCACTGGGTATGTTTGCTTACTCTCCAGCCCTCCCTCAAATGCTAAGCAGGGCTTCTCAAGTCTGACAAGAAGACAAAGGAGAGCAGATAATGGCCCAACTTCTGAGGGGGCTTGGACCTCGACATTGTGACATCCCTAATAGCCTGTTATCTGGATAAGCAAAGGTGTTTCGATGAGATAGGAGCCGCATGATCAGAAGGCTCCAACTGCCCTGTTTCTTAACTGGACGGTTTGTGTTGCTCTGAATTATTGCCATTGCTCTATGGACAAGCAAACAAGGAAGCAGAATTTGAACCGGGCACCCGTAACTGGGGTTTGAACCATACTGCGGCTGCTTCAGCAAAAGTGCTGTGCAGTGCACGCTGCTGGCCTAGAGAGCCCTCTAGTGCCCACTTGGGGTAAGTCTGGCCTAGAGTGGTATGTGTTCCCTTCTGCCTGTCTCCCCAACTCTTGACAACGGCAGCTGCGTGTTAATTGACAGCATTGACGTAGCTCATGCGGTGCCCTTCAGATGTCCCTGAACTACAATTTCCATCATCCCTGACGTCCGGAGGGCACTGTGTTGGCTGTCTCTGGCAAAGCACCATTCATGAACTTGCACATCCATTCAGGAGAGTACCAGTTTCCTCAGGCCTGCTGTTTTTAATTAGCAACCCATGACATATTTTGGAAAGGTATTTGCTAGCGGTGCATTCAGACACCTTTTCAGATTGGCACAATGGCTCCTGAGATCCTCTATTTCTGGATATGACTGGATGCCATTTTGAATCAAGATGGAGGACAGAAATGTTTGAAGCCGCACTGATTTTAACCATAATTTCGCACAATGGTTCCTGAGATCAACAAGTGGGTTTTTGTTTACGTTTTGATACAATCAGATGCTATTCGAATCAAGGTGGCTGACTGAGCCTCTGAAATCTGCACTGATTTTAGCTGCTGTTTTCAAAACTTTACTGGGTTTATTGTTGTTGTTCCTTAAAATTCCCAAGCCGTTCCAGGTACAAGGCTGCTATTCTGCAGTACAGTGGTACCTCGGGTTAAGTACTTAATTTGTTCCGGGGGTCCTTAACCTGAAACTGTTCTTAACCCGAAGCACCACTTTAGCTAATGGGACCTCCTGCTGATATATATATATATATATGGAGCACAATTTCTGTTCTCATCCTGAAGCAAAGTTCTTAACCTGAAGCACTATTTCTGGGTTAGCAGAGTCTGTAACCTGAAGCATATGTAACCTGAAGCGTATGTAACCTGAGGTACCACTGTAATTCACTTCTTTCAGAATGTGCTAACGTTTGCGGGACTCTTCTGCTTATTCTGTTGAGTCAGGGCAAAGTTTTATCCTGAGCGCGCCATTTTGGTCGACTTGATCTGATAGTTCAGTTGCAACTTGGGGAAAGTCAATGTTTTTGAGTAATTCCCTCCATACAACAAAAGCTGGAACAGCTCCCTGGCAGTAGAAACATAACCCCTCACAGAGAAAGGTTTGCTGTGCTAGCTTTCTGCTTGCTGGGAGTTCGCTTTGTTTTGCTTTGTTGTTTTAAGGACATAGAGGAGCACTCCAAGTTATTCCGAGCCGAACAATCCATCCCAAACTGTACCACTCCGTTCTGCTGCCTGTGTCGATAGGACCAATAAGTAAGAGCCTCCGGCGGATTCCCCAGAGCACCTAAACATGGCCGTCCGTCAAGCTCTCCTTACCGGCACGGTGGCGCTTGTCGGTCCCGAACGCCGATCCATTCTCGTTTAAACAGCTGCCGGAGAGAGCGAGAGGCAGAGAAAGCGATAACTCCTTGACGTGTCTGCAAAACAACTTTCCTCTTGTTTATCGCATAATGATGCATTGATTGCGGGTAATGTTCCATGCCCAACACGGAGCAGGCAGCGAGCGAGAGAGAGAGAGAGAGAGGGAGCAGGAGCTGGCGGCAATCCTGACATGCCAGACAGCAGGCCGCAGTAAGCCGATTCCCCCTTGGCGACACGCTGGAGAGGAGGCTACCTTTGCAAACCCCCCTCTCCTCCTGCCCTTGCAAGTTTCGAACTGCCACAGGGAGCAGCAGCCAGAGCACATGCTTTGCGTCTCAGGTGGTAGGACTGAGGAAAGAGGACAGGTCCTGGGTTCAAGGGCCTTCCCGGCAGAGTATGCTCTGGGAGGGTCCTCCGCTACGGTCTTGAGAAGAGCTCCGATCGATCAGGCCAGAGGCCTGTCTGGTCTTAGCATCTGTTCCCACAATGGCCAACACATTAGGAGCCTGCAAGCAGGACCGGAAACTCCCCCTGCTTGCAGTTCCCAGCCACTGGCTTCCAGGAGCACATCACTGCCTCCAAACAGGGGCGTTAGAAATCTAGCCATTGTTGTGGCTATTAATCTAGTCCAGCACCTTCGCCGGGGGAGGACGTGGGGAAGGCTTCCTTGTGAGCTGGAGGCAGCATTGCTACATCAAGCAAGAACATCTTATGAACATAAGAACATTGAAGATGGAGCAAGCTTCATCACCAGAGTGGTGCATGCTCTGGTTATCTCCCGCTTGGACTACTGCAATGCGCTCTACGTGGGGCTACCTTTGAAGGTGACCCGGAAACTACAACTAATCCAGAATGCAGCAGCCAGACTGGTGACTGGGAGCGGCCGCCGAGACCATATAACACTGGTCTAGAAAGACCTACACGGGCTCCCAGTACGTTTCCGAGCACAATTCAAAGTGTTGGTGCTGACCTTTCAAGCCCTAAACGACCTTGGTCCAGTATATCTGAAGGAGTGTCTCCACCCCCATCGTTCTGCCCGGACACTGAGGTCCAGCTCCGAGGGCCTTCTGGCGGTTCCCTCACTGTGAGAGGCCAAGTTACAGGGAACCAGGCAGAGAGCCTTCTCGGTAGTGGCGCCCTCCCTGTGGAACGCCCTCCCACCAGATGTCAAAGAGAACAACAACTATCAGACTTTTAGAAGACATCTGAAGACAGCCTTGTTTAGGGAAGCTTTTAATGTTTGATGTATCACAGTATTTTAATATTCTTTTGGAAGCTGCCCAGAGTGGCTGGGGAAACCCAGCTAGATAGGCGGGGTATAAATAATAAATAATTATTATTATTATTATTATTATTATTATTATTATTATTATTATTTTCTCCTGTTCCGGAGGGCAGGACTTGAACCCGTGGCTTCAAGTCGCAAGAAAAGAGATTCTGGCTAAACATCGGGAAGAGCTTTCCGACAGCAAGAGCTGTTCAACAGGGGAACAGTCTCCCTTGGGGGGTGGCGGACTCTCCTTCCTTGGAGGTTCTTAAGCAGAGGTTGGATGGCCCTCTGTCACGGATGCCTTAGCTGAGATTCCTGCATTGCAGGGGGCTGGCCTAGATGAAACATGGGGTCCCTTCCAGCTCTACCGTTCTACAATTCTACGACAGTGGAGGGAGGACATAGCTATTGTTGCTAGTAGCCATTAGCAGCCTGATCCTCAGTGGATTTGTCTAGTACAGTGGTACCTCGGGTTAAGAACTTAATTCGTTCCAGAGGTATGTTCTTAACCTGAAACTGCTCTTAACCTGAAGCACCACTTTAGCTAATGGGGCCTCCCGCTGCCGCTGCACCACGGCTGTGCAATTCATAGAATCATAGAATCATAGAGTTGGAAGAGACCACAAGGGCCATCGAGTCCAACCCCCTGCCAAGCAGGAAACACCATCAGAGCACTCCTGACATATGGTTGTCAAGCCTCTGCTTAAAGACCTCCAAAGTAGGAGACTCCACCACACTCCTTGGCAGCAAATTCCACTGTCGAACAGCTCTTACTGTCAGGAAGTTCTTCCTAATGTTTAGGTGGAATCTTCTTTCTTGTAGTTTGGATCCATTGCTCCGTGTCCGCTTCTCTGGAGCAGCAGAAAACAACCTTTCTCCCTCCTCTATGTGACATCCTTTTATATATTTGAACATGGCTATCATATCACCCCTTCCCTCCTCTTCTCCAGGCTAAACATGCCCAGCTCCCTCAGCCGTTCCTCATAAGGCATCGTTTCCAGGCCTTTGACCATTTTGGTTGCCCTCCTCTGGACACGTTCCAGTTTGTCAGTGTCCTTCTTGAATTCCTGTTCTCATCCTGAAGCAAAGCTCTTAACCCGAGGTACTATTTCTGGATTAGCGGTGTCTGTAACCTGAAGCGTCTGTAACCTGAAGTGTCTGTAACCCGAGGTACCACTGTAGTCCTTTTTCTATTTCCATGCCATATTCCGAGGCACAAACCTTTCCAGACTTTGCAAATCCCAAGCGCGTGGTGACACTCCTTTCCCTTACTTCCTTCTCTCGTCCAGAAATACACCAGCTCCATCCGGTAGGCCATGGGTAGGCAAACTAAGGCCTGGGGGCTGGATCCGGCCCAATCGCCTTCTAAATCCTTCCTGTGGATGGTCCAGGAATCAGTGTGTTTTTACATGAGTAGAATGTGTCCTTTAATTAAAATGAATCTCTGGGTTATTTGTGGGGCATAGGAATTCGTTCATTTTTTATTTTATTTTTCAAAATATAAACTGCCCCCCCCAACACATGGTCTGAGGGACAGTGGACCAGCCCCCTGCTGAAAAAGTTTGCTGACCCCTGCGCTAGGCATTACAGTCCCAGTTTTGAAAGCAAACAAATGTTTTCTCTTTCTGGTGCCACCTTCCTGAACCCAGGCATGTCAATGCCCCCCCCTCCCGCTGGACCCCGCAGCCTCCCCCGCCTCCCTCGAGCTGCCAAAAGGCATTCGTGCAACCTCTCTAGAGTTTTCTTCACACAGTGACCTTCTATAAAAGCAAACAGATAACAAGAGTTTATGGCCGGGGTTTTCACTCCCAAGGCTTTTTCCGCACGTCCCGCATGTAAGAAGAAGAAAACACGTAAGGCGGAAGGGGATCACTTTATTCCGGCTAAGTTCCCAGAAATTAAGAGACATAGTTTCCCCCTTTGCAGGGCAGAAAGGATTTAACCAGTAGGTCATAATCTAGGGGGTAGGGCAGTGGAGGAGGGTAGCCTTGGAAACCCCCTTCTGTCTCCCCCCCAACCCCTAGAACTGTTTTAAATCCCTACACCAGGGATCTGTTGAACCTAGGGCTCACTTGTGTTCTCTGTCCAGGGGCAGGTGAGGGAATAATAGTGCCCTGGAGCATGCACAGAGTGCTCCCTTGCCAATAAAAACATAGATGTTCTGCGGGGGGGGGGGGACGGGACTATTTCCCCCATGTCTATGGGCAGCCAGTGTGGCTTTCTTCAGTCCCAGTACCTCTTGCTTTTATGCCCCCTCACCTGTCTGTTGCACCAGGTTCAAGGTTTCCGCGCTCAGGACCAAAGTTTGACATTGAGTCCTCTTTCCCCATCTTCAGGGCGTCCAATAAAAGAGATCCAAACTGAGTTTCGATTGGTTAGCTGATGAAATATACTGACTCTCCAACTCTCACCATTCCTGACCATTGGCCAAGCTGGCTGAGGCTAATGGGAGTTGCAGGGTCCAGCCACATTTGCCCTTTGCTGGACTAAAAAAAAAGAAATGGGGGCAGGGGGAATTATTTCGTTAGACTTTGGTGTGTGGCAGCAGGCTCCATCTTGGGAGAGCCATTTGTCTTTAAAAAGGGCAGAACCAGCTGCAAAATTGGTGGTTCAAGGGACAAGGCCACTGACCTGCTAGAGCCACACGCTGGGGTGACCCACATATATCAAATTGAAAGCTACCTTTTGAGTAGGTCCCAAGGACCAAGGGATCCATGACAAATAGCTAAAACCTGCCATTGGAGCTGCTCAGTGGTCTCCAAGTAATGTGCCCATTTTACACATGAGGAATGCTGAGGCTGAGAGATGCACAGCCCCAGTTTTTAACCTGTAAAAGGCACCAGTCTTTTCCGTCTATCAGCTCTCCAGCTATTTGTCTCCCAGGCCTAGAACAGCCTCTCTTTGCTCACAGTGCTGCCACGAAGGTGCTTTCTGCAGACGAATTGGGATCTGACCGTGTCTGATCTCTCCTGTTTCCTGGCGCTTGTAAACCAAGCAAGATTTAGCACTTTAAAATGCATACAGTTTTAAAGTACTTCTTCCGGTATTGGGAAAGGCATAATAGGATTGGATCTTGTTGCTGGAGTGAGAAAAATGATTTATGGAGAGGTTTGGATCGATGGAGGGTCAGTTGATGAAAATAATCTGGGCTCCTGTAATTTTTCTCTCCTGTTAACACCTGTGCTTGGCTTCTTTGCGTATCACGCAGCAAACCCAGTTCTCCAAATGCTAATTTGGAGAAGTGGAGGAAGGGCAATGGGGAGAGGAATCCCAGCCAGCATAGCCAGTAGTCAGGGATGATGGGAGTTGTAGTTCTGCAACATCTGGAGGGCAACAGAGTCCCCACCCATCTCCTACACCCATCATGTCCTAACCAATCAGGGACCACATATTAAATGCATGGAAAGCAGTCATGGGGGAGTTGGTAGCCCTTCCAGATGTTCCTGGACGTCCACCTCCCATCAGCCCCAGCCAGCATAGCCAACGTCAGGGGATGATGGGAGTCATTGCTCAGCAATGGTCAGAGGGCTGCAAGTGTCTCACTCCTTTGCTAGACCAACCATGTCCCAACCAATCAGGGATCACATATTAAACACACCTACAGAGGTGTAAAGCAGGAATGAGGAGCTCTCGTGATATTGCTGGGCTCCCACTTCCCACCAGCCCTCCTCAGGCAGTGTGGCTAATGATCAAGGATGATGGGAGTTGTAGTTCATCTGTGGCTTGAAGGTCTGGGCACGTTCCTCCATCCCTGTGCGAAGACCACAGCAGAACAAGGGAGCAGTGCCAGCTTGGAGGCAGAGCAAGGGTGAGGCGAGACTTTACTCTATCATAGCATTGTCAACAGTGTCACCAGGGGAGGAGTGAGATTTCTGCGTACGTGCACCTGCCCAGAGCAAGTACACAAATAGCCAAGGAGTAGTAAGGAGCATGTTTGCGTTGAGCTTGTAGTCGCAAGGGCAAGGATCTCGTGATCAACTTACTTTATAGCTCACAGGGAGTGAGGGCAGTGCCCGGGTGAGTTGGCGGGCACTGGGGTTGTCACGCGGGCAGGTGGCTGGGCAAAGGGCACAGCAGCCCAACAAAAGCCCTGGCATGAAGCCACGGCGCTTTGCAATTGGGTTCAAGTAGCTCTCAGGCTCAGAACATGAGCAAAAGCACCGCTGAGCATGTGCAGAGGGTCTCTCCCTTCTCTTGGGGAGAACACAGCCTCCCCAAGACTGGACTCACCTTAATGACTCTCCCCGAATCTCTCCACAATCCATTGCCTGGTCCTGGCTGGAGGTGGAAGGACCTGTCCATTTCATATTTTCTCATATTTTCCCATTTTAAAGTTAGCTCTGCGTATTTCTGCAGAAATTAGTGGGTTAAGAAAAAATCCTTATGAAAAGTCATCAGCGTTTTAATGTGAATTCCTCCTGATCAGCACATATGTGGTCGTGGGTTTGAGTCCCACACGGGGTGAAAGATTCTTACATTGCAGAGTTGGATTAATTTCCGCCATGGTCCCTTCCAACTCAACAAATCTAGGATTCTATTATTTCTATGTGTAGATGCAGTTTTGAATTGGGCACCCATTTTTTTTGCAAGCGGTCTTCCGTAATATAATTCAGTCCTGATGTATTATTTTCACAAATAGATTCCTTTTATGTACAATTTTCCCTAATACGATGCATTTGTATGTGTGTGTGGGGGGGAATGTTGGTTGGAAACCTGTGTCACAAAATCTGGAGAAGTGCGAATCCCAATGGATGCCCGAATTCCGTTTTGCATATTGTTTTGGGAGGTCTAGATTTGGTAGCATCGCCTTTCATAGAATTAATTGTAATTGTAGATGTGGAAGAGACCCCAAGGGTCATTTAGTCCAACCCCAGGCTGCAGTGCAGGAATCACAGCTTCCACCTTCCCTTAAATGCAGGCCGAACCGATTCACTCCCTGATCCCTTTCCCTAATGACCATTTTTTTTGCCCAGGATGGAGACTCTCTGGGGCAGAGACTGTTTGCATCACCTTACACCTTAATGTTCGCCCCTGCGCAAATGAAAGAACTCTTTGCAGCTGAACCCTAGAGAGCTAAAAGCAGTCCTTTAAGGCCTCTCACATCCACTCCTGACGGCTGCATGCAGCAGACGCAGCCTAGTTGGCGGACACAGACTTTGCCCCATGCCAAGGCTAGGCATTTCCCCCTCTTTTCCAGGTGGGGGATTCTGGGGGAGCCAGGAGAAGATTGGGGGCAGTCCCCTTCCTCTCTGCAAGAGACTTTCCTTCCCCCTGGCCCCTATCCCCTGCCACCAGGTCTGTGGGAAGGAAGCAGCCAGCCTCCTCACCCCCCCCCTCTGCTGACAAGACCCGTCCAGCCAGTTTGCCAGCTTCTCCCTCCCAGGGCAGGATCTGACTTGGCAGCGCCCTGTGCATAAACCCAACAGTGTCACCTGGCGAGGCAGAAAGAGAACACAATGGCGCAGCTTTGCAGCTTAAGTGCATGTGCGGGAAAGTCCCTGGTTCGAATCTCGGTGCTCCTGCAACCTCAAGGTGGGAGAAAGCATTTCATGTAGCACCCTGCAGTCACAGTGGTCAGCAGGGCAAACAAGCAGGACTCGAAGCAGAAACTTGCACTCAAGAGGCATCCTGCCTCCAGCAGTGAAGGGATAACTTAGCCATCGCGGCTGGCAGCCCTTTCCTCCATGAATTTGTCTAATCCTCAGCAATGCTTCTGAATACCAGTTGCAGGAGGAGGAGGAGAAGAAGAAGAAGAAGAGGAGGAGGAGGAGTTTGGTTTTGATATCCCACCTTTCACTCCCTTTAAGGAGTCTCAAAGCGGCTAACATTCTCCTTTCCCTTCCTCTCCCACAACAAACACTCTGTGAGGTGAGTGGGGCTGAGAGACTTCAGAGAAGTGTGACTGGCCCAAGGTCACCCAGCAGCTGCATGTGGAGGAGCGGAGACTCGAACCCGGTTCTCCAGATTACGAGACTACCGTTCTTAACCACTACACCACACTGGCTCTTGTGCTCTCATTCTGCTTGCGAGTTTCCCATAGGTATCTGGGTGGCCACTGCGAGAACAGGATGCTTGACCAAATGGGCTGTTGGCCTGATCCAGCAGGCTCTGATGTGCGTACATGTTGTTGTGTGTGCAGTCAAACCAGCACCACACACACAGATAAAGGTAAAGGGACCCCTGACCGTTAGGTCCAGTCGTGGCCGACTCTTCTGGGTCCTGTGGCCAGCATGACTAAGCCACTTCTGGTGAACCAGAGCAGCGCACGGAAATGCCATTTACCTTCCCGCCAGAGCGGTACCTATTTATCTACTTGCACTGGTGTGCTTTCGAACTGCTAGGTTGGCAGGAGCAGGGACTGAGCAACGGGAGCTCACCCCGTCGTGGGGATTCGAACCGCCGACCTTCTGATCGGCAAGTTCTAGGCTCTGTGGTTTAACCCACAGCGCCACCCACGTCCCTTACCCCACACACAGAGGTAGGGATTTAAGGAGCCAGACATTTCCATCATAGCCAGTACTGCTTCTCTTCTACCTTGGCCAAACCCTACACTGTCCGTCTTGCTGCCTGTTGGGGCCAAAGCTGATGCAGTTAATTTTGTAGTGAGTTAATAAATTGACTTTGGTGGTGCCTGGAAGGGAAACATCAAAAGCAACACAGGCGGTAACACGATTATTTACGTACGGTTTGTGTTGTAAAGAAGCAGCAGCAGCAATGGTAGTGAATATTGGCTTATGCAGTTTGTGCTCTTGACCTCGGACGAATGTGTGGGTCACAGCAGTTTCAATTCCTGTTTCTGATGGAGCTTTCCAACACCCCTGCTTGCAAGGGACCCAAAAGGTGGCAGAAATAGGAAGCCTTTATGTGGGGCGGGGGGGGGGGGAGGACGGGACAAAAAGTGTGTGGGATTGGGAATACACCCCGAATTTTCTATGAGGAATAAGAGTGTTCAGGAAAAAAACATGGGTGCATGTGGATAACGGTTGGAGAGGGGGAACAGAAAAAAGTGTTTGGAATCCTGAACACTGCAACATTTTGTTACAGCTCTGCTTCTAAGGTTCTTTATTATACAGTGGTACCTCGGGTTACAGACGCTTCAGGTTACAGACTCCGCTAACCCAGAAATAGTACCTTGGGTTAAGAACTTTGCTTCAGGATGAGAACAGAAATCGTGTGGCGGCAGCGGGAGGCCCCATTAGCTAAAGTGGTACCTCAGGTTAAGAACAGTTTCAGGTTAAGAACGGACCTCCAGAACGAATTAAGTTCTTAACCCGAGGCACCACTGTATTTGCGAACGACGAGGACAGATCTCTGCCACAAGGAACCTGCAATCTAGAAACTGCTTCAGAACATGGGAGTCAAACAAAATAGCTGGGGAGTGTGTGTGTGTGTGTGTAAAGATCAGAGACAGCCTTTAGGGGTGATTAGTGTATGCCTGCAGATGGTAACAGTTGCCATTGTTTGTGGGGGGGGGGAGCAGCTTCACCCCCTAAAGTCTGAGCGAGGATTGTGCAATTAGGTGATTCAAGATGGGCACCTGAGGACTCTCTAGGTTCCCCCCGGCTGTCTGGGCAGCCAGAATCCTTCCAGACTGTGACTCACTCAGGGGGAGGCGGGCGGATGAGGTGTCACTCTGCCCTTTGTGTCTAAGCCTCGGAGGAGCACCCTGACCTCTGGCTGAGCCCCAGAAGGAAAGAACTCCGTCCCCTCGTGGGAGCAGCCGGGAGCTGTTGGAAGGAGAGAGCGCTGGGGTTCTCTGCACCTGGCGCAGGAGGCTTAGAGCAAGGAAGGGGGACCCCTTTTCTCTTCTGCGCCTCCTGTAGGGTGAAAATCACGCAGGGTCCGCGGAAAACTGGGAAAGTGGGCAGAGCTTGTCCAATCTCTGTCCCCCTCCTCTGCAGGCCGCATGAAATCGAGGCGTAAGGAATTATTCCAAGCAAAGAACATTTCAGCCTGATTTGGGGTGCATAATTTCTTGGGGTCAGAAGGGTCCCGCATCATTACAAAGAAGCCTTTCTGTCTTCTTCTCTCCCGCCCTTCCCTGCCTTCCCTCCCAAACATGGATGGCTTTAAGAGGATTATACAAATTTGTGGCAAAGGCTAATGATGGCTACTAGACACGGTGGCCAGGCTCCCCACTCTCAGAGGCATTGCCCACCTCCGAATACCAGCTGCCGAGAATCAAAGGTGGGGCGATTTGCTGGGGCGCTCAGGACTTGCCCAATGGAAGCCAGTAGGCTTTCTCGTTGCCCATTTCAAGAAACTGCAGTGGATCGATGGCTACTAGCTAAAATAGCTATGCTTTACCTCTGCTACTAGTGATGTATGGAAGTGAGAGCTGGACCATAAAGGCGGCTGATCGCCGAAGAATTGATGCTTTTGAATTCTGGTGCTGGAGGAGACTCTTGAGAGTCCTATGGACTGCAAGAAGATCAAACCTCTCCATTCTGAAGGGAATCAGCCCTGAGTGCTCACTGGAAGGACAGATCCTGAAGCTGCGGCTCCAAGACTTTGGCCACCTCATGAGAAGAGAAGACTCCCTGGAAAAGACCCTGATGTTGGGAAAGATGGAGGGCACAAGGAGAAGGGGACGACAGAGGACGAGATGGTTGGACAGTGTTCTCCAAGCTACCAGCATGGGTTTGACCAAACTGCGGGAGGCAGTGGAAGACAGGAGTGCCTGGCCTGCTCTGGTCCAGGGGGTCACGAAGCGTGGGACACGACTAAGCGACTAAACAACAACAACCTCTGCTACCAATCATCTCTCTCGCTTGCTGACAATCAAAAGAGAAGAGAGCCACTGTGGCGCTCAGGTCCTGCTTTCAGGTTTCCTGGAGGCACCTGGCTGGGCGCTGTGAAAACATGATTTTGGACTAGCCAGGCTGTTCTTACAAGATCAGACAAATTCATGGAGGACAGAGTTATGTTCTGCCTTCTTTGTCAGAGGCAGTGACGGTTCTGAATACAGTGGTGCCTCGCAAGACGAAAAGAATCCGTTCTGTGATTCTCTTCGTCTAGCGTTTTTTTCGTCTTGCGAAGCAAGCTCATTGACGGATTAGCGGATTAGCGCTATTAGCGGCTTTTAGCAGCTTATCGGATCAGCCGATAAGCGGCTTAGCGGCTTAGAAAAGGGGGGAGGGAGGGGAAAAAACCAGCAGGAACTCGCAAGACATTTTCGTCTTGCGAAGCAAGCCCATAGGAAATTCGTTTTGCGAAGCACCTCCAAAACGGAAAACCCTTTTGTCTAGCGAGTTTTCCGTCTTGCGGGGCACCACTGTATTCGTTGCTGGAAGCCACAGGAGGGGAGAGCGCTCTTGTGTTTGAATTCTGCTTGCAGGTTCCCCACAATCGTCTGTTTGGGAGAACAAGATGCTGGATCTAGAGGGGCCAGAGTAACAGCCCTTGCGAAACCACCGCAAGGTGACGGCGCAGGGAAAAGACAACTATCTTTATATGTATGTTTTTTTCTCCACCTTTTATTTCATTTTTTTTAATAGACTAAGAGCAAGTATATGAAAATCACCAGCCAAAGCTCTCGTGGGGTGGGGGAGGAAGGGGGCACCAAAAAAAAAAAAAAAGGAGAACCCTACCCCCACCTCGCCACCCCCAAAGTTCCTTTGCTTGTATTTTTGTCCGTGTAGTTGGTTGGTTGTTTTTTTGCCCCCGGGAACGAAAAAAAAGTGTCCGTGCATTTTGCATAGGTTCGGTCTTCACAGAAGACAAAGGGAAGAATCGCGCCCCCACCCCACCCCAAAAAACCTAAAAAACAAAACCCCAAAAGACTCTGGCTTAGACAGGCGGGCCGGTGCCCGCCCCGTGCCCACCCCACTACATGATCAGGTTTTTTTTTAATATAATCTATAGACACGGATAATAGAGCCTCTCTCTCTGTACAGGACACATAAAGAGATATGTACAGGTAACCGCCCGCCCCCCTCGGGTTGAGGGCTAGGAGATCACACACACCCCCACCCTACACGCACCCTCCAGCTTGAGAGTCACCAGGAAGACAGTGTATTTTGCTGCTGCCACCACCTATCTCTGGGGTGGGCGTTCCTGGGGCACGGTGCCCGCACCCCCTACGCAGGGCGCATAACTCTCCTTTGCAAAAGTTTTCTCAGGCCGCGCAAAACACTCCCTGTGTCCTGACCTGAGCTATTTTTTAAAAGTTCCTGAAGGTCGTTCTGTCTCTCCAGGTGCCTTTTTCTTTTTTTGCAGTGGGGGCATTGGAAAAGGCGGGCAGGTTGCCTATTGCTGCGGTCCTCAAAAGAGACTGGGAGCCCGGCAGGAGGAGGGAAATGCCATATTCTGGTTTTTTTCTTCTCCGGGACACCAGAACAAAACCCCGGCCGCCCCTCCGAAAGTCCGCAGGAGAGGGAGGGCCTGCACAGAAATACCCGCCATTCCCCTCACACACATATGAGCAGCCCCAGCGAGCGGCAGAAGGGGGTGGGTGGGGAGAAAAATCGGAAGCGGAAGACCCCCCCCCCCAGCTGGTGGGGAGGAGCAGGAGGAGGAGGAAGAAGGAGCAGCACAGCCAGAAAGGTCAGTCGTCCTCCATCTTGGGGCCTTTCCTCCTCTGCATCACCTCAAGCTGCCTCCCTTTGGAATTGTATTTCTTTTGATATATAGATTTTAAAAAGGTCTGGTGTTTTCTCTCTTTTTCTTGTCCTCAGAAACAAACCGGGGAGGGCCGCCGGCACAGGCTGGGTCGGTGAGCTTGAGTTGGGGCCCCTCTCCTGCGGCGACTCGCGGGCGGCTAGGAGGCCAGCAGGGTCATGAGGAAGAGGGCAGCAGCCACCGCCAAGGGTAAGTGTTCCCGCTTCGGACTCGTCCCGCTGATGCTTTTCTCCAGCTTAGGCATCTCGGGGTTAAAATTATCTGCAAGGGGGGAGAAAGAGAGAGAGAAAGAGAGAGAAAAGGGGAAGATTGGACTCTAGCAAGGAGTTGGGCACCCTCTCCCCTCCCCTGGCAAGTGCCTCCTGCTCAAAGCGCCTTCAAGATGGCGGGCAGCAAAGGATTTGGGGTATAAGGGAGGAAGACGGCTGCTACCCCACAGCTCAAAGGTCAGGGACCCTTTTCCTGCGGTGAGTGCCTCCTGCTCAAAGCGCCTTCAGGATGGCGGGCAGCAAAGGATTTTGGGTATAAGGGAGGAAGACGGCTGCTACCCCACAGCTCAAAGGTCAGGGACCCTTGTCCTGCGGTGAGTGCCTCCTGCTCAAAGCACCTTCAGGATGGCGGGCAGCAAAGGATTCTCGGTATAAGGGAGGAAGACAGCTGCTACGCCACAACTAGAGGGCTTTATTACCCAGTCCAGGACAGACAGAATTCTGGAGCAGTTCTTGCCCTCTTTCCAGCAAGTGGAGGGGGGCACTGCCAGCAGGGAGGGGCTGGTGTTTTGCTGAGTCTCCGGGAGAAAAACCAGTGCCCCCTGCCGCCCCCCACCCCAGCAGAGAGAGAGAGAGAGCACTGTGGGCATCACTCACCCAAGTCCTCGATCTTCACCTCGGGCCCTATAGTGAACTGCGGGAGGGTCGGAACCGCTTTCTCCCCAGAATGCGACGCTGTGGGCAGGAGAGGGTGGGGGGGAAGAGGGTTATGCCCAGGGGGGAGAGAGGACGGCAACCAGGCCCCAAACCCCACCGCCCCTATGTTGTGGTTTTCACCCACCCCACCCCAATGAAGCTTGCTGCCCCCCAACCCTGGCACCTTGGAACTCCCAAACAAGCCGGGTGCCCCTTGTATGTGTTTGGGGGGGTGAGATGTCAATTGAGGCCACTGGGTCACGTGACACACAACGAAGGTTTTTTTGGGGAGAAAATGGAGCATGCACCAGGAGCGCTGTGGGTGTGTCAGAAATGATGAACAGCACCTTATAGGGGGCGGAGTATTATGGGGTGCACACAGAGCACAAATCTGTCACTGAGTTTCTTTTTGCTAAGCCTTAGTGTGGATTATCATTAGCGGGCTGCTAAGCCTTAGTGTCCTTTTCAAATCGATGCCATCAGTACATAGGCAGCGGCCCTATGGAGAGTCAGACCAATTGGTCCACCTGGCTCAATGCTGTCTACACTGGCTGGCAGCAGCTCTGCAGCATTTCAGACGGGACATTCCCAGCCCTTCTTGGAGATGCTGAGGACTGAGCCTCATGCAAAGCAGGTGCTCTACTGCTGACCTCCTTTTAAATATAATAGTATTGTTCTAGTCCTCATGGTTTTGACCAAACAGCTGCTGTAGGACTGTAAGGCACTGCCTTATTCTGATTCTTGGTCCATCTAGCTCAGGGATCTCTGCGCTGACTGGGGCTGATGGGAGCTGCAGTCCAAAAATAGTTGGAAGGCCCCAGATTATGGGATGGAGACACAGAGGCATGGCTGGTGCTGAGGGCCCTCTGGTGCTCGCTGCGCCTCCCCCCCAAAAAAATTATTCATGCTGTTCTGTGTCGGAGACGCTTTGGGTATTTTGATAGATAAGCCAGTGTGTAAATACGTAATACAGCAACCGTATCATTGCATGGAAGTGTTGGGTAAATGGCATGGGCTGTGTAGAACGCGATTAATAAATTAACGGCGACGATAAATGTTATGAAATATTCAACGGATTTATGCAGTTATTTAAACAGCCGGAGGTCAGTCTCACAGGCCACAGACGAGGCGGGGCTGTTTGTCACTGGAAAGTGAGGAGAAACAACTGCCGGCGGGGTTTGTCTGCTCTCTCCGAACGCGCCCCGTGCGCCAAATGAGAGAAACGTAAACATTACGAAATCCCCTTTTCATCTGGGCATGCCGGCGACCTTTCCTTCTGTTGCACCTCCATTTCACCACATGGGGGCGCGTTAGCAAGAGAGAGAGAGTGCGCAACCATGAGGACTAGCGGCTTGCTTTTGAAGCGGGGGGGGGGGGAGCAGCAGGTAAAATTTCTAAGAAGTATCTACACAGCGCTCGCAATTCGCTTTGGAAAATAAGAACAGCGCAATGATAATGAAGATTCTCAGCATGCTTTGCTTAGCACCAGGTTCTGTGGTGCAATTGCAGAAAGCATGGAAACACAGAGTGAGAAAAAGTCGGCTGCTTAGGACCTCTGCAGGCTTTTGCACCCCAGGTAATCCTTGCTCCCTTTGGTCAGGCACAGATATCTAGAGCAGCACAGAAGAAGAAAAATGAGGGGCTTGTATCCACCTCTCAGAGTAGACCCATTAACTTGAATGAGCGAGCCCATTTTTCCTAACAGGTCTACACTGAGTCAAACTTGGCTGGATGCAACGCAGTTGTGTGTTTACATGGGATGAACGTGCTCAGAGCGCTTGGGACAAGGGATGTGTCTCGCGCACACCGAGGGGTGACGGGGGTGCCCCGGGGAGGTGGGGGTGCCAGGTGGGGGTTCAAAAGAGAAAAGGAGCCAGGCACTCACGGGAGGCGCAGCAGACAAAGACCTTCATTCGGAGGCAGGCCCGGCGGTGGTTGTGCGTTGGAGTCGCTGGAAAGGAACAAAAATCAACGTCAGAAGAGGTGGCTGGATCAGGCCAAAGGTCCATCCAGTCCAGGATCCTGTTCCCCCATTGGCCAGCTGGATGCCCCAATGGGAAGCCTGCAATCTACTGTTCAGTGGTAGACTGCCGTAGGACATGGAGGTTCTGCTCTGAACTGCTGTGACATCAAAAGAGCCTTGCTGGATCAGGCCCAGTGGCCCATCCAGTCCAGCAACCTATTCCCCCGGTGGCCAGCCAGTTTGGGGGGGGGCATTTTTTCTACCTGCTTTCTTAAGAAAGAAAGGAAGAGGTATATTTGCAGAATAGGCACCCACACACCCAACAAATTCATAGGGCCGGAGTTCTCATTAGATAAGTCAAAAGGAACCTCCTTGGGCAAAGGCAGTCTACCTGAGCCATATGCTAAGTTCCTCCCCAGTACCTGAGATCCTCTGAGATGCAAATGCCAATGATTGCACCTGGGGGCCCTTTTCCACTGAAGGTGCTATGTTTCAGCAGCAGGAGACCAACTCTGCAGGCAGAAATCTCCTTGCCCCTGTCCAGGGCAGACAATACCGAGCTGGACAGGCCAACAGTCCGACTGCTTGGTTAATAAGGCAGCTTCCTGTTTAAACCAGCCCTTCGTACAGAATCTTGAGGACTAGCACCTCGCTTTTATTTCGAGGGGAAGGGCACAGCTCAGCGACAGAGCACTTGCTTTGCATCCAGAGGGTGGAATCTCCAATGGCATCCCCAGTAGGGCTGGAGAGGCACTGCAAGACAACGACTGGACTCAGATGGAGCAATGTTTTGACTCTGTGTCAGCCAGCAGCTCCATGCTGCCCCCACCCCTTGAGGGGGGGGCGCCTTGGCTGTTGCCCAACAGCCCGGATTTCTGGCGCTGGTCCCAGAAACGCACCTTCCACCTGCTGACATCCTGCAGATGAGAATCAGGGCAGCCAGCCTTGTTTACTTGATCCGTATCTGTTTGCACCCCGGAAGGATCACGGCCTGAACTAACCAACCCCCACCGTTGCCCGTTCCTCAAGGCTCCCCCACCCCCCAAGCTCCTTGGCCGCCTTCAGGATCCGGCCCCTTGGCAAGGGACTCCCCCGCCTTTCAACGCAAGGAGGAAGCATTAGCAAATTGATCAACACGGTCCTCCGTCTCTCCTTCCCTTTAAAGAAGGCGAGGAGCGTAATCTCTAGTAAAAGGTTTAATCTCGCGCTCGGATCTGGCTGTACTCATTATAGACGTGCTCGGCAACATTTGCTGGCTGGATAGGCAGGGGGATTTGGGGGGTGGGTGGGAGGAGAAGGGAAAGAGTCCACTGGCAAACTTGGGTCTTCTAGTTGGCCCCCTGGCTACAGCTACAAAAGCCAGTGTGTTGTAGAGGATGGGAAAATGAGAGGGGGGAAACAACCTATTTCATTATTCCATTTGCATTCCACTTTTTCTCTTATTTACACACATAAACTGGGATAGCTCTGCTGGTAGAGCACAAGACTCAATTTCAGGGTTGCAGGATCGAGCCCCATGGCGGGCAAACGATTCCTGCATTGCAGGCAGTTGAATCCTTGTGGTCCCTCCCACCTCTACAATTCTAATGATTCTTGCCCTTTTCCATTTCATTCTCATTTCCATTTCAACTCTCTGAGGTAGGTTAGCCAGAGAGAGAGAGAGAGAGGGAGTGAGTGAGTGAGTGACTGGCCCCAAGTCACCCAGTGGGCTTCATAGCCGAGTGGAGATTTGAACCCTTGGTCTCCCAGGTCCTAGTCCAGCACTCGAACCGGTACTGTTGGCTTCCCAGCAGCCAGCCCAACCAATCAGAGATAATGGGAGCTATAGTCCAAGACTGGAGCTGGAGGGCCACAGCGTTCCCATCTCTGTACCAGACACACATCCCAACCAATCAGGGATCACATATTTAATGAACTTAAAGAGAGGTGTAAAACAGGGATGGAGTACCTTTGGCCCTCCAGATGCGGCTGGTCTCCAATGCCCATCAGCCCCAGCCAATGGGGCCAATGGTCAGGGACGATGGGAGCTGTAGCTCAACAATGTTCTTGGGCTCCAGCTCCCATTAGCCAGCTAACAGATCCTTCCCTCCACCCATTCACGCTGGAGCCACCCTGTCCCGTATCATGTGATTCTTCTCAAGGTGTAGATTGGGCCTGAGCAAAGCTGCGCCAGAGTTTAGCCAGGGCTGCCACCTGGTGGACCCTAGAAATACATGCAACCACTTAGCCCTGCCAGGTAACACAAGGAGTAGAGGTGTGGAGGGCAGAGGAAATGTCTGCGCACGCATCTGAAAGGAAGAATTTCCTTTCAAAAATTGATCGGGTGGGGCAGAATCAGCTTGTCTTTAACTATCTGGACCGTTCAGCAGCCTTAATGGGAGATAGAGGCCTCATCTGCCCACACATTTATAGCACTATGATACCAATTTAGTTAGTCATGGCTTCCCTCAAGGACTCCTGGGAACCAAATATTATTCAAGGTGCTAAGAGTCCTTAGGAGTGCTTTAATTTTAAGGTACATATGCGGCCAAAGCATTTAAGATTGTTGGATTAGGACTGGGGAGACCCTGGTTTAAATCTCCACTCAGCCACAGAGTTCACTGGGTGACCAGCTACTCTCTCTCAGTTTTAACCCTATCACCCCTTGCTGGGTTGTTGTGAGGATGGGGGAAAAGCAGGGTTGGAAAACTGTGTGCATCCTCAAGCTCCGCAGAGGAATGGTGAGATATAAACACAAATCAATCGATCAGAACTCTACTGTCTACTCAGATCAGGAGCGGGAGATTGGACCCAAGACATTTCTGCATGCAAAGCAGTTGCTCCGCTACCAAAGTAAGATTCTAGTCCTCATCGTTCTGGATAAAAGGTTCACTTAAACAGGGACACAGGAAGCTGCCTTATCCTGAGTCGGACCACTGGTGCATCTAGCTCAGAAGACGAAGGGGATTGAACCCAAATCCTTTAGCATTATGGGCCTTTTTCCAAAGACCTCCCCTGAGTTCACAAGATGTTTCCCTCTACTAAATAAGCCCGCTGCACCATCAATCTCATCCCTGTCTAGTCTTCCTGAACCTTGGGCCCCTGGCCAATGTGTTGGACCTCAGCTGGCACTGATGGGACTTGCAACCCAAAACCTCAGCCAGGTCCCAGTGCAAGAAGACTACTTCGGTTTTGACTAGCTGGGAGCTCTCCCAAATCCTTCAACCCTCAGAAACAGGTCCTTCCGATCACTTGCTAACAGAGACCCCTTTCTCCCTCAACGGATGGTGTCAGAGATGGAACTCAGCCCCACACCTGCACCCCACCCCTTGCATTTAAGGACTATGGGATGGTGCATCTCAAAGACTCACAGATGTAGTAATACTCGTGTCCGGCGTGGAACTCGTAGCCCAACGAGAAGGCGCTGTAGCGCTGGAACTTCTCCGAGAACTTGATGGGGCTGTGGGGAGCGTGGGGCCGGTTGCACTCCCAGCGCTTGAAGCCCTGGCTGATGTTGCACGTCCGGTAGCCCTCGTGGTTCACCATGTAGAGGATGTACTGCTCCATGCGCCCCTCAGGCACAGAGGCGTTGTAGTGCGGGCAGTAGATGTCCAGGTAGTCGTTGACGTTCACCTGGACCGTGTAGCCCTCACGGCGCAAGCTGGGAAGGAGAAGGAGAAAGGGTGGGGGGGAGAGTCAGGATTGGTCCCAAGCAAGCAAACAAACAAACCGCAACTCCCCAGTTTGTGGGAGGAGCATTCACACACATGTGCCATTTTCAGAACTTGCACACAGACGGAAATATTATTATTAAAATGATAGGAATCCAAAATGGGATATCCAAAATTCTCCGAATCAGCAAAATGCAGCTAATATTAGAATTATAGAATTGTGGAGTTGGGAGGGACCACAGAGGTCTAATCCAACTCCCTGCAATGCAGGAAACTTTCACCCCAACATGGGGCTCAAACCCAAAACCCTGAGATTAAGAGTCTCATAGTGCTACCTACTGAGCTGTCTTGAATAGATGTGGCTAATTTAGATTCATTCATTTCGACAGGTCTGTGCTGAGTAGCTGGATACAACCCATGGTTGTTGTTATTATTATTGGCAATAATAATCTATGAATTATTAATAGTTAATAATGTCACTTTTCCATTGCCTCTCGAATGCCAGCAACACAGTGGCTAATTACCGTATTTTTCGCTCTATAACACGCACCCGACCATAACACGCACGTAGTTTTTAGAGGAGGAAAATACGTAGGCATGCCACCCATAGGCATTCCCTCCATAACACGCACAGACATTTCCCCTTACTTTTTAGGAGGAAAAAAGTGAGTGTTATGGTGCAAAAAATACGGTATTTGTTCAATTTATCTCCTCCTTCCACCCAAAGGAGCCCAGCCCTTGGATAGCTCAGTTGCTACAGTATGAGACTCTTAATCTCAGGGTTGCAGGTTCAAACCCCACATTAGGCAAAAGATTCCTGCATTTGCAGGGGGTTGGACTAGATGACCCTTGCGGTCCCTTCCAACTCTACAATTCTATGAAACAGCAAACAACAAAGCAGCAAATAAACCCAATTTAAAATAAGCACACCCTACAAAATCATGTAAAAATGATTAGGGGTGATGAAGAACATCAGATTGCAATTTTTTGGGGGGGGCGGAGAGGAGAGAGAAAATGCAAGGCTGCTACATGCAAGTTGTGGCTCCCTCCTGAAAGGTACCTGCTGTCTTAGATAACAAAGCACAGTCACAGCCCAAGTTTAAATTAACATAAAAACTGATCAATGTATTAAAAGTGTTAATACACTTGCACAGAGTCTACAGTCTGCTTCAATACCTTTGTATGTAAAAGCAAGGAAATGGGTATAAATGCCAGTACTTGACAACTGCACCCCCAGCCCAAAGGACCCCCCCCATCAACAGCAAGGAGTTTGGGGTTCTCCCAACGCCCAAGATTGGGATGAGGTTCCAAGAGGCGACCACTAGAGGCCGCAGGATGCAACCTGGCACCTTTTCCACCAGTTCGGGATGAGCTTGCCATTCATTTCAACGAAACGGGTCCGCTGGGCCCTCCCAATACAAACAGCACCCCCAGAATCAGGGCTGTGTCTGCCCCAAGTCCTTGCAGGAGCAGAGAATACAGTACTGGGGGCGGAGCACTCTGAAACCCCTCACCATGTTTGAGGTTGGAAGGGACCCCTAGCCACATCTAGTCCAGCCCTCTGCGCTGCAGGAATCACAGCTAAGGAACCCGACACACGGCCACCAAGCTCTGGCTATGAAGGAGTCTGCTCCAATGTTATATAGTTCCACTCAGAGCAGGGCTGGAATGTGGCCCCCAGGCCTCTCTCTGTGTCCTTTGAATGATGGGGGTGGAGACGCTCCTTCAGGTATACTGGGCAGAAGCTGTTTAGGGCAGGCATAGGCAAACTCCGGCCCTCCAGATGTTTGGGACTACAATTCCCATCATCCCTAGCCAACAGGACCAGTGGTCAGGGATGATGGGAATTGTACTCCCAAACATCTGGAGGGCTGGAGTTTGCCTATGCCTGGTTTAGGGCTTGAAAGGTCAGCACCAACACTTTGAATTGTGCTCGGAAACGTACTGGGAGCCAATGTAGGTCTCTCAGGACCGGTGTTATGTGGTCCCGGCGGCCGCTCCCAGTCCCCAGTCTAGCTGCCGCATTCTGGATTAGTTGTAGTTTCCGGGTCGCCTTCAAAAGTAGCCCCACATAGAGCGCATTGCAGTAGTCTAAGCGGGGGGAAACCAGAGCATGCACCACTCTGGCGAGACAGTCGGCGGGCAGGTAGGGTCTCAGCCTGCGTACCAGATGGAGCTGGTAAACAGCTGCCCTGGACACAGAATTGACCTCCATGGACAGCTGTGACTCCAGAATAAACCCTAGATTGCACAATTGGGAGGTAACAATAACAACAACAAGGAACCTTTGAAGGTAAAATTGAAATCTCTTGCTCCACGCACTTTTCCCTCTGTCTCCATCTACCACAGGCACTGGCCCTCAGGTGAATGTGGCCCTCAGGAAGGAAAAGGCCTCCTTTGCTTTCCGACCCTCAGGACTAAAGAGTGTGGGGACATCATCTGACAAAACAGCAGACGCCTGATGGGTGGCTGAACAAGCTTCCTGGTGGCTGGGGTTGTGTTTGTGTGTGCGCATGCAGGGTGGAGATTCCGTTTCCCATACAGCTGGCAAAACCAGAATAAAAAAATAATGCAACGGCAGGAGTTATGTAAATGCACTCTCATTTGCACGACTGATAAAGGCAAAAGAATTCAGTGCTGTTCTGCTAGGGAAGGGGGGGGGCGAGGAAAGACCAGGGTTCAAATCGCCACTCAGGTGGGTTTCCCTCCAAGCAACTGCTCTCTCTCAATCGGTCTGTCCTACCTCGGAGGGTTAGTGGAAAACCGAAAAGGGAGAAGGGTTGGGAGACAGAATCACAGAACTGTAGAAATGGAAGGGACCCTGGGGTCATCTAGTCCAACCCCCCGCAGTGCAGGAAAGTACGTCGCCCTAGCTTCTCGTTTGAAACAGTGCTAGAATAAAAATAAAACGGTGCATTGTTTTCACACCCACACCATACAACGCAAAGCGCCATTTATATACTTTTAACAGGCACAGCTCCCCCCAATGAATCATGGGAACTGTAGTTTGCACCCTCACAGAGCTCCAGCACCCTTAACAAACAACACTTCCCATGATTCCTTGGGGAAAATCTTGTGTGCTCTCTAGGATACTACAAATGTAGCCTTAGTTGGACGCCAGCTGAACTGAAAGTCTTCCAAATTTTGCTTGGGGCCAGGGGACGAGCAGTGCTGGGCGGTCATGTTGCAGGATGGCTTTGTATCCGTTTTATAATGGAAATATTTTTTAATCAAGCCAGACCTTGCACCCACCATCCAACCCCCCTCCCCGTCCCCCACTCGGCCCGCTCCCAGCTCTGCAGGTTGCCCGTGTATAAATGACAGGAGTCAGCCTAACGCCATCGGGCGTCTAGGGCCGCGTTGATTGACACCTCGCGAGATCGGTCTGGACAGCAACAGTCATCTCGATGCGCCTGGAACGGACGCGACCTGCAGATGCCGGGCTGGGAAGACTCTGCTGCCCCTTCCTGAGCCACGAGGTCGTCTGTGTCGTCCCCCCACCCCTCTGCCTCCCCCAGACCCTTCCAATCCTCTCGCTCGAACCCGCGCAAGGCACCCTCCCCATGTTCTCCTTTTCCAAGCTTGTGTCAAACGGAGGGCGCTGAACATCGATTGGCCACAGACGCACATGCTGTGCAGATGCGCTGTGCAAATTATTTATGTATTTCTAATTTGCAAAACGCAACTTATGTTAAGACTCCTGGGCGGTCCTGGAGGCGGCAAGGGACTGAGGGCAAGAGCCTGTAAGCTGTTGGAATAGGACCTGGGAGAGAGCAGGGTTCGAATCCCCACGCAAAAGTGAAGCATGCTGAGTGACAGCTGCGTGGGCTGGAAGTCCAGATTTTGAGGCAGGAGTCAGTAAACTGTGAGTTGCAGCTTTCGTTTAGAAAGAAAGCAAACTTCTAATCTATATAATCGGCATGTTTGTGGCCTCGGGCCAGTCACGGGCCAGTTGTTCCGCCAGGCCTTTGGTCAGGGCGCAGCCTGACTCCCTCCTCTGGCAACCTGCACAGAATTTTGCTTAATTGGTTGCCATCAATTTGATTTAATTAATTTTTATAATGAAATATTTTTAGATTGTGTGACTATTTGACTGTTTGATTATTTGATTGTTGTTAGCCGCCCTGAGCCCGGCTTCGGCTGGGGAGGGCGGGATATAAATTATTATTATTATTATTATTATTATTATTATTATTATTATTATTACTGTCTCTTAGCCTAGCCTTCCTGTCCAGGTTGTTGTTGGGAAGAGAGAACCATTTATGCCACCTTGAGTTCATTAGGGTGGGGTAGGGGGAAGGGGGTATATAAAAGGCAAGAAAAATAAAAATGGAGAGCAATGCATTTTTCTTGGCCCACCAAACACATTGGGGGAAAAGTTTCCTGCAATGTAGGGGGTTGAACTAGATGGACCCTTGTGGTCCCTTCCAACTCTATGATTCGATATGTGCAAAGACGCGTGCATATAACAGCAACAACAACATTTATACCCTTCACATCTGGCTGGGTTTCCCCAGCCACTCTGGGAACGGGATCCAGGAAAATGCACACATTGGTGAAAATAAGATATAAAGTTTCCTTGTATTAGAGAAAGGTGCTTGCAAAAATGTATTAGCCAAAACTGCATGCATAAATGTGTTTATCGGGAGAAAGTTGCGCAAAAGAAATGAATTGCCCAAAAGAAAAAAAATAAAATAAATGAATTGCAAATTGCTGTGGAAATGTTGAGAAGAGCATTTAAGATTGGAAAAAGTAAGAAAACAAAGCTAAACTGAAATGGACAGATTCATCCATCCATTCATTCCGCTACCAGTAAAAATGGTGCCAACATATCCACATATAGTTAGTCAATGTGGACCACAACTCCCATTATCCCTGCCCATTGGTCATGCCAGCTGAGGCTGATGGGAGTTGTAGTCCGAGACCGACGTTGTTGTTGTTGTTGTTGTTGTTGATGATGATGATGATTCAATTTATATACTGCCCTTTATCCAAAAATCTCAGGGCGGTGTACACAGCGTTAGAAACACCCATTGGTCTAGGCGCATTTTGCAACAGGGAATTTCATTAGCGTGATCTGTTTCTGAGCCCTGGGCGCAGTACTGTGCCTAAGATTTCCGATTAAAACTGCAGAGTGGAAGGAAAGGAGGACCTTTTTCTGCCTCCCCACTTCCAGCCACTCTCTGAAGACTGGTGAAAAAGACCCTCTTCAGAACATTAGTGTTGGGGGTGGGCAGAGGAAGGACTAGATCATGTGAAAGTTCATTCATTTTCAGCTTTGTATTCTTGTTATGAAAAAAAGTGTGCTTAGTTCTGTTGTTGCGCCCATAACCCTGGTTTGGGTTGTCATCTAACACTGGGTGTACACCATTAAGAACATTGTTTTTCACTGCATTGTTGAACTACAACTCCCATCATCCCTGCTTTACACCTCTGCAGGTGCATTTAATATGTGTTCCCTGATTGGTTGGGACACGTGTCAAGGACAGGGGTGAGGAACCTGCGGACCGCTGGATGTTGCTGGACTACAGCTGCCATCACCCGTGGACACAGGCCACACTGGCTGGGGCCGATGGGAGCAGGAACCCAACAACATCCTGTCTTTCAGGGTTATCACAGGCTGGTTTCTTGGGGCCACTGCGTGAAGATATCAGTCCTAAGCATGGGGAAAACAGCATGTTCAGGACCACCTTTTGTGTTGTGATGGTGCACAAAACCAGACTGAAGTATGAACCAGGCCAGCCACTAAAAATCAGATCCTTCTCTGTGTCCCATCCCTCCTTCAGGAGGTGGGTGGCAATCGATTACGGGGCCTTTGTGGTGGTGACCCCCCAAAAAAACCCTCTGCTGCACCCCCTCCAGAAAGAGCCACCGGTCTCCTCATTTTCCCCTTTCCAATCCCCATGTGCTATTTAAATGCTGCCGAGTGTTCTGTTTATAGCCCCATGTGTGAGATTTTAAAGATGGATTTCATTTTTAGGTTTTTTTAATCCCGTATCTAAATTTTACCACAAATTCTATAAGTTGTGCTGCCGCCCGAAAGCCTCGCGAAAGTGGGATGTGGGGTGGTAGTTGGTGGATCCATTATTTACATAAAACGCACTGCCGAACTCTTGTGATTTGAAGGCAATCCCAGGAATTATTTTTCAAGGGGGGAAAAACACACCCACACACTTTCTGCCGAAAGGGAGAAAATTCCAGCAGCCAGAAGGAAGATGCGCCAAAGAGAAAGAAGTGTGTGTGTGGGGGGGGGGGTATGAAGAACTTGAAAAGGGATGCTGAGGAGCAGGGAGGGGAAAAAGCCCTTTAAGCAGCTCTCCAAGCTGTTGAAAGACACGGAAGGAACAGTTGCAGTCTAGCTCTAAGATAGCTTCCTTGCAATGATAATGGCCCTACCCACCCAGAGGGCTAAGCTGCTGATGGGGACAGGCTAACTGCAAGCAGCTCACTCTGTTGCAGGATGAATCCCAAGCTCAAGTTGGTGGAGCATGAGTCTCTTAATCTCAGGGTTGTGGGTGCGAGCCCCACGTTGGGTAAAATATTCCTGCACCGCAGGGGGTTGGATTAGATGACCCTCGTGGTCCCTTCCAACTCTAGGATTTTGTGAAGCTTAGATCAAACACTCTAAAATGTGGTTAAGGGCTCTTTCCAGGGAGAAGAAAGGGCATCTCTACCAGCTCACAAGCCCCACTTAAGGTAGCCCCAGAAAGGCTGGAAGGAGAACCTTAATACAGTGGTACCTTGGGTTAAGAACTTGATTCGTTCTGGAGGCCCGTTCTTAACCTGAAACTGTTCTTAACCTGAGGTACCTCTTTGGCTAATGGGGGATTCCCATTGCCGCCGCACCACCGGAGCAAGATTTCTGTTCTCATCCTGAAGCAAAGTTCTTAACCCGAGGTACTATTTCTGGGTTAGTGGAGTCTGTAACCTGAAGCGTCTGTAACCCGAGGTACCACTGCACGTTTGCGTGGAAAGAGGAATTATTATACTCAAGACAATCCGTCTTCTACACAATTATTAAGCTTAATAGATAATTTTATTTATTAGATTGAGGCTTCCTCCAAAGGAAGGAAGCGTATCCATGCTAACACAATTAAAACATATCAATCCTGATTCAATTAAAATGTCCACAAGGCAGTTTAGAACAACGTTCAAAACTTCTAAGAGCAATCACCCAGGCTGCATTCGTGCCATACATTTAAAGCGCTGCGATACCACTTTAAATAGCCATTGCTTCCCCCAAAGAATCCTGGGAGCTGTAGTTTGTGCAAAGAGTTGCTAGGAGCTCCCCCCCCCCCATCCTTCTCCCAGAGATACAACCACCAGAGTGGTTTAACAATTGATCCCTCCTCCCAGGGGGAACCTGGGAATTATGGCACTGTTGTGCTATAGGGGCCTCCTAGCAACTCCAGCAGCACCCATAGCAAACTACAGTTCCCAGAATTCTTTGGTAGGGGAAGCCATGATGGTTTAAAGCAGTATCGTGGTGCTTTTGAAGTACAATGTGAATGTGGCCTCGCTCTCCAGCAAAGAATTTCAGGACTGGCAGGGACAGGATGTTCAGTCATCAAATGCCTTGGCAAACAGGAATGTTTTTACATTTCTCCTCAAAGAAAACAGCGAGGGAGACTGACGCACCTCACCAGGGGAGGTGTTCGTTCCACAAACGGGGCACGGCCACCGAGGAGGGAGGGAGGGGGAGGGAGGTCCCATCATGTTTAGGGGGTCCCCAAGATTTGCAGAATCATAAATTGTAGAGATGGAAGGGGCCACAAGTGTCATCTAGTCCAACCACCTGCAATGCAGAAATAAGCAGGTGTCTCACACGGGGCTCGAACCTGGAACCTCAGCGTGACCAGCACCAGGCTCTAACTCACTGAGCTATCCAGGCTGACCAAGTACAACTTTTCTTTTAAAAAATCCAAGGGGGAAATCCTCCCCTAGGGAAGAAAAAAAACAAACACACTATGAGAACTGACAGCTGTGGGGCTGTTGCAAAATTTGCCCATTTGCAAAACTGGGGTAGGGATGGAATGGAGTACCCTGGCGGAAGGGCATGGCTGGCACCCTTAGGAGACGGGAAACAGACCCGCTTAATTGCATGTGTGTGTATTTTAGTGATGCATCTGTTCTTAAAAGGAATCGGGCCTCCCCTCTGCTTGATCTCGTTTATTTTCCAGGGCAGGAGTTGCAACTCCCAGCCTGGTGCGAACCCAGCCGTTTGCTCAATTTGTAAAGTTGACAAGGGGAAGGCACAGGAATTCCGGCTGCGGCCCATCATCTGCGCCCCCCCCCCGAAATAAATAAATAAATCCCGTCAGCTTGTTTTGCCAGAGCTGGCTGGCAAGGGGGCAGCCGAGTCTCCCCACACGAGCCTTCTCCTGCCAGTGCCCAAATCTCAGGGGATCGTGTCGGAGAACGCTGCGCTTCACACACCCCTCCCTGTCTGTTTTGCCCCTCCTGGGTGCCAGCTCCTAACAGGGCAAGAGGGATTTCGGCCTTTGGGCGGGCGCCAGGGAGTGCCCAAGGGGGTTGTGCTGTGCCAACGCTTCCCATCAGGGGCTGCTGCTGCTGCTGTTGCTGCTGCCACCCAGCAAGGGGTGAGTGTGTGAAAAGAGAAAAAAAAAGCTCACACAAGGGCCGCTGACGCTAATTGCATCCCACTGAGCAATTAAGATAACTTTGCTGACGAGCAAGGGCAGGCAAGAGCAGAGGTGGAGGTGAAGGGCGGGGTCCCTTGCAAAGAGAGGAGCAGGAAAAGTGCTCCTCTACCCTCCTCCTCTCGTTTTCCTCTATTGAGGTGTGCTGAGAGAGAGAGAGAGAGTGAAATGCACACATCTGTACAGAGGTCTGGGCTGAATGGCCACGTTAACGCACACACCATATCTTGAAAGCATGTTTTCCCCTCCAAAGAATCCCGGGAGCTACAATTCCCAGCATTACCTGTGAAGAGGGACTGACTGCTAAACCAACTCTGGAAATTGCAGCCCTGTGAGGTTCTCTACCTCCAATAGCCAAGGCATCAAACCAGAGCAATATTTCCCCCACCCTCCCACCGCTAAGATGGTATTACCCAGAGACATTTGGGACAGAGAAGGATAGAGAAGGCTATTATTTGCATGACAGCTAAAACCAAACCATTGTGTTCAGGGGCAGTAAGACTAAGTAACAGTGCAAGAAACTCAGATATATAAGCTGATCACCAAATGGCACCTTAAAACTCGGTTACCATGACCACCACAACAGAATGTTTTTCTCAGTAAGTTGTATTATTATTATTATTGTTATTATTATTATTATTTGCATTTCTATACCGCTTTACATTTTAAAGAAAACCTCTCAAGGCAGTTTAAAACATCAGATAAAACAATCCGGAATAAAACAAATGCAAACTTCCAGGAAAATATTTCAGATCTAAGGGACATCCTGCTTTCCCCATTTACCTCCTTAATTTATAGAGCTGCCCAATAGCAGAAGTACTCTAGGAAGGAAGGGTGGTGTAGCGGCTAGAGCGCCAAGCAGGGGGTGTGACCGGGGGGACAAGGGGCTGCCTGCAGCGAGTTCAAATCCCCTCCGGTTTTTATGCATTTGGGGAGGCACAAACGGACTCTGGCCACTGCCTTCACTGCCTCAAGGAAGCTGCCCAAAGCTGCGAGAGAGGTGCGAGAGAGAGCCTTAGAAAAAGGAGAAAATCTTGTTTTCCGTGTGTGGAGTGCGGAGGAACGGCAGCCAACCCGCCCGTGACGCCCACCCCTTCTTCCCCACTTTCTCCACCACTGCTGGCACTAATCCTGTTACCCGTTAATGCTCTAAAAGGGCGCCCCTGGGGAGCTTCCATTACGCTGATCCTG
Source organism: Podarcis vaucheri (assembly GCF_965113315.1). Lineage (NCBI taxonomy): Eukaryota > Metazoa > Chordata > Lepidosauria > Squamata > Lacertidae > Podarcis > Podarcis vaucheri. The sequence continues at coordinate 9,919,819 of NC_138754.1, read as the reverse complement.
CAACGCAAGGCCCCTCTGATGTGCTCAGGGGAGGCCCCGGCACTGCCTAATCCTGCCTGATTGGGAGCCCGGGCTTTGATAATCCTGACAGGCTGACAGGCCGCGCACCAGCACGCATGCACGGCTCCGCCAATTAATTAGCCACGGTCTCCGCGCAGCACTGAACCGGCGGCACGGAGGGACGTAACCCTTTGTGCCGCTGATGGGGGGGGGGAGCGAGATGCAAGGCGCCAAAACGCCTCTAAAGACCAGGCGCTGGGGACAGATTCCAGGGGGCGGCTGGGCATGAGACACACGCCCCCCAATGTGTGTGTAGGTGTGTCTCGTGCCATGGGGGAACTGGCTACGGGCTGCAATGGGGAGCAGAGCCTCCACAACCAGTGGCAGTGTATCTTTGACAGTCAGGGGAAATGCAACATGGGAAAGGCCTTTGGATGAAAAAAGAGGCTGGATTAAAAGAAGCTTGTCTGGCCAACCCAGCAGAGCAGTCCTTATAAGGAGGGCCGAGATTCTAAATCATAAGCTGCTGAAAAGAGGTGTCTGCTATGGATGCTGAGAATGGAGCTTCCTCGTGCAGTGGCAGTCTACCTCCAAATGCCAGCTGCCAGGGCTTGGCTGCTGTCGGTGTGCCTGCTTTGTGAAGTTCTCCAGCGCTGGAGGCCTGGGACCGGGAATCCAAAAGAGAACGAGGCTCTTAAATCCTTTGGCATGTCTCCTATTCCCCAGTCTCAGATCCCAAATCTGATGCTCTTATCATGCAATGTAGTTCTGCTCTTGAGAACTTGCACACTGTAGCGGTGGAGACAGTAAGCGGTGAACCTGAAACTCAAGCGATCCCATCTCTGCTCTGCTACTGTCTCAGGCCCCGAGGCCAGGCCTCCTTACTAGAAATCCTTGGTATTGATAGCACTCAGAAAGGAGGAAAAGCACTCATTACATGCTCAGGAGGTTCCCCCCTTTTATTACTGAAGTAGCCGTGTTTGTCCACTGCCCTGCACCCCAGGAACTGAGACCGATGTAGAAGGCTGCTAATACCAACTGACCTCACAGCGTCATTGTAAGGATTATCAAAATCAAGAACACAAAGCACAGTGGAAGCTCAAAACGACTGCAAGCTAAGTCTGGTGGAATATTCTGCACTGCTGAACCACAACTCCCAACACCCCTGACCATTGGCCCTGCTGGCTGGGACTGATGGGATTTAGAGTCACACCTCTGTGAGTTCATTTAATATGTGATCCCTGATAGGTTGGGACGTGTGTCCAGTATGCAGTGGGGAGCCCTTGGCCCTCCAGGTTTTGCTGGACCCCCATCACCTCTAACCATTGACCATGCTGGCTGGGGGCTGATGGGAGTTGCAGTCCAGCAACATCTGGAGGCCCACAGGCTCCCTGCTGCTGTCCGACAACAATTCTTCCGCATGACGTTCGTACATGGACAGTTCACCACGTCCCCGTTCTGTACCCATGCTAGGAAGCCAGGGGCAGGTTCACACACAAACACACACACACACAAACACCCTTCAGCAACTCCCTGCTGGTCCATCGCTTTGCCACTGTCATCTCCTCCTCCAGATTTCCAGCCCAACAAGCAAAAGGGCCTTGTGTGCACATCTTGAAATCGGAGGCCTTGACGAGAGTGACAGGCAGTCTCTCTCTCCACCTTCCTTTGATGCGCAAGGAGGGACCGCCACACTGGAGGTGCTGCCATCGTCGCCTCTCCAACAAGTCCGGTGCCCAGGGGCAGGACAGCAAAGGACCCTCTTCTGCCGTTTAGAGGAACAGGAGTTTGCAGCTGATGCAAACTGCATCTCTTTTCAGCTGCTCAAAAACGGTCCTCCACAAGCATCGAAAGCAGCATCTTTGGCCAGGGATGTGAGGTCTCTGGGGCCCTTCAGATGTGCTCAGACTCCATCTCCCATCAGCCCCCAGCCAGCATTGCCCATAGCCAGGGATGATGGGAACTGGAGTCCCAACAACAACGGCTGGCGAGCTATCCCTGACCTGAGGAGTCTGAAAAGTCCTGGGTTCAAATTTTGCCTCTGTCACAACCTCTCTGGCTGAGTAAGCCACTGTCTGACACACACAGTCTCACACACACTATTAACATCTGGAGAACTGCAGGTTCCTCAGCCCTGCTCTAAGAAGCAGCGTGGCTCAGTGGGTAGAGCATGAGACTCTTGATCTCAGGGTTCGAGCCCCATGTTGCGCAAAAGATTCCTGCAGATACCCCATTCTGTGATTCTGTGCTGCACGGGAGAGATGCAAGAATGCCTTTCTTTGGAAGAGGCATATTCGCTCTCAAGAGACCACATTTTTCGCTCTATAAGACGCACCAGACCATAAGGCGCACCTAGTTTTTGGAGAAGGAAAACAAGAAAAAAATTATTCTGAATCTCAGAAGCCAGAACAGCAAGAGAACAATCCCTCTTGCTGTTCTGGCTTCAGCAATAGCTGCGCAGCCTGCATTCGCTCCATAAGACGCACACACATTTCCCCTTACTTTTTAGGAGGGAAAAAGTGAGTCTTGTAGAGCAAAAAATACGGTAGGTAGATACCTCTTAAGGGCTGAGAAGGGAGACTTGCAGCTCTCCGGACAGTGCTGGACTCAAACTTCCAGCAGGGCTAATGGTCAGCGGTGCTGGGAACTGTAGTCCAGCGACATCTGGCGGGCTACAGGTTTCCCCACACCTGTCCTTGGCACACCTCCCAACCAGTCAGGGATCACACATTCAGCTGCACCTACAGAGGTGTAAAGCAACCGTGTCTTAAGGCTTCTACTTGTATAGAATTCTTTTAAAAGCACACAGTTCCAGCACATTTTCAACAGGCCCCCGATTCAGGAGGCACCTAATGTTTTCGCCAGGGTACAGGAATCCGCAGCAATAATATACATGTTCAATATGCATCTCCCCCTCTTTCCTGGTCCCCCCTAGGAACCGGCAACGCGGCTTCCATGTTAAGATCTGTTTAAATAATACAGAACGGTGCCCACACAGCTCCCTCTTAAAATTTGGCAACGGGAGCTTTTTGCAATCAATGGCCTATTCTGTAGGCGTTTAAAAATCGATGAACGCTTACCCCCCAAACCCAAGAGGTAGAAGAGGATGAAAGGGAGGCAGAAGAGGGTTTGCAGCTGGAGCATATCCAGTCCATTTCCACAGGCTGGAGAAACACCGGCGATCGGGGTGCAAGTGGGGCTGCTTAGAGCAGCAGGTCTTCAACCTTTACAGATCCAGGACCTGCCTTCAGCCCAGATGGGCATAGAATCACAGAACTCTAGAGTCGGAAGGGACCCCCGGGGGCCATCTATCCCAACCCCCGGCAATGCAGGAATCTCAACTAGGTCATCCCTGACAGACGGCCATCCAACCCCTGCTTAAAAACCTCCAGGGAAGTTCTCTCGCACACTGTGCTTCTCCCCCGTCAGTTTCAGCTCCCCACCTGCTCCCAGATTTCCCCTGCATTAACGCAGGCCTGATGGGTTGCAGAAGACCAGGCCTCATGCCATGCACAGCCCACAGCTTTCACCACCCCAGGCTCCCAGCCTAGGAGAAAGGCACTCTGCTAGCGTTCAGAGGCACCATCCCTGGTTGCTAGGCCTGAGGTGGGGCAGCAAAGACACAGCTTCCTTGGTCTGCCTGCCCTTTCTCAGGGCTGTGCCAGCTAGGCCCCTTGGAAGTGCGGGCAGCGCCACAAAGCAGGCAACGCATTCTCCCTCCCCAAAAACCCCCACACACATCAAGGTGCAATGATCCGCCCCAGAGCGAAACGGCTGCCTTTGAAGTGGTGTGAAAACGGCGTCTTGTGAAAAGGGAAGAGGCCAAGGTGGGTCGAGGGAGGGGTCAGCCCTCATTGCGCCAGAGAAGCAGAAAGCGGCTGGCAGAAGGCCGCAAATAAAGTCAGGCGATCCCGCCCCGGACTAGCCCCTCACCGCCACTGCCGCACCCAGCCAAGCGAAATTCCTAAGCCAGCACCTCAAAGGGCAGTGCCCGGATTTCTGCAAGAAGCCTTGGCCGGGCTTCCAGACCTGCCTGGGGCGCACGGCCAGGAATAATCCCAGGCATTCAAGATCCCTGACAGGTTGGGACCTGCCTGCGTTCGTCAGAGAAGCGTACGAAGGTGCTGTCTTTTGGGTCCGGCGGCTCACCCTGTCAAGGCCAGCATTGTCTTGTCTGGGCTGGCAGGGACTCCCCAGCTTCTCCAGCAGAGGGCAGGCTTTCCCTTTGCCTCCTACCCAAGTTCCCACATCAGGGGCAGGGACACTCTGGTTCCCAGGCCTCGCTCTCTTGCCCGCAGATTTTTTTGCCACCAGGCCCCGCCCCTCGCTGGCCAGTGCCCCGCCCCCTGCTTAGAACCATAGGAAGCTGCCTTTTGCCACCAATGGTCATTGAGCTCAGTGCTGTTTGCACTTTCTGGCAGCACCCAGTGAGGCAGGTTAGACTGAGGGGCTCAGTGAGCTTCATGGCTGACGGGGGAATTTGCACCTGGGTCTCCTCAAAGACCCGTGTGGGTCATGGGTGGCGCTGTGGTCTAAACCACAGAGCCTAGGGCTTGCCGATCAGAAGGTCGGCGGTTCAAATCCCTGCGACGGGATGAGCTCCAGTTGCTCGGTCCCTGCTCCTGCCAACCTAGCAGTTCGAAAGCATGTCAAAGTGCAAGTAGATAAATAGGTACCGCTCCAGCGGGAAGATAAACGGTGTTTCCGTGCTTCTCTGGTTCTCCAGAAGCGGCTTAGTCATGCTGGCCACATGACCCGGAAGCTGTACGCCGGCTCCCTCGGCCAATAAAGCGAGATGAGCGCCGCAACCCCAGAGTCGTCCATGACTGGACCTAATGGTCAGGGGTCCCTTTACCTTTTACCTCCTCAAAGTACCAGGCATATGATGCAAAAGGCCCAGCTTGGCTGCAGTTAGTGTGGGAAAAGGACCCAGGCACTTCCTTGACGCTTGAACTTGTTTTATAATGGATTGCTTTATTTGATCTTTTTAATGTGTTGTAAACTGCTTTGAGTCTTTTCCTTTAGGCTATAAAGCGGTATAGAAATGAAATCAACAACAACAACAGATTTCATGGCAAACATAACCTAGGCTACAGGTGCCATTTGGCGATCAGCTTATATATCTGAGTTTCTAACGCTGCTTGGGCTATGCACCCTTTGCTGGGAATAAAGTCTCGCTGAGCTCCCTTCTGGATAGGTATGCATAGGATTGCACTTTGTAGCTGATCCAAAGCTGAATGTAAGACTGTTTGGGGAGGGGGGACAGAGTCCCTTGTGCTCAATGGAAATTATATAGTGAGCTCCGATCACCACTCTCTATCCTCTTGCTGGGGAAAGCTCCTGTGCATTTTTGCGCAGGGAAGACGCAGACAGTAATTCAGCTCAAACACCGCCTCCCTTTTTTGTAAGTGAAGCTGCAGGCAAAATTCAACAGGGACAGCAACCTTTCCCCTCTACCCCAAATGACAGGGAACATCCCCTGTTGAACCTCTCTGCCTGCATTCTTACCCCGGTATGCAAGCGGGTTCCGACCCAGCCGCAAACTTCTACTTAGATGCAAAACAACAGCCAGAGTCCCAACCCTCGCCTCTCCCCATGGCTCAGGAGAGAGAGAGAAAGAGCGCTGCTGAGGGTGCAAAGCACCCCCTACAGGGATTGCTTCCTGCAGTGGGACCTATTAGAACTATCAGCAGCCTGGTAAACAGTCTCAGGAATAAACTGAAGGGCTGGAGAGGAGAATAAATTTTTCTCAGGGCTAAAAATCGGAGGCTGAGCAGCGATTTGTCTAAACCAGGGGCAGAGGGATAACCTGCGGCCCTCTGGATGTTGGGACTCCAAACCCCATCATTCCTAGCCTGCATGGCTGGTGGTCAGGGGTGATGGGAGTTGTAGTCCAGCAAAAAAAAAAAAATCAGCCGGTCCCACATCACACTTCACCCCATTTCCAGAATTTAAAGGAATCCAACTAGTGCCAAACGGAGGGTTGGGTGATTTCCAATGGTTTATGTCAATGAGTCCATTCACATCCATGTGGACTAGAAACTGCCCTTTTCTGTTTTAGGTGAAAGCTGCAGTTCGCCTGCACTTCCTGTTGGGGCAACTGCCGAGTAGGGGAACTGAACCCTGGGCTCCAAGGTCCTCAAGTCCACTACTCTGAATATCCGGCTGTTGCCACTCATTCTTCCCTTGCAATCTCCCTCTGGGTAGTGGTGGTCACCTGAGGCTCTGGTCCATGTGCCCCCTCCAAGGGAGATCCGGAAGGTGGAGAACACTCCCCCCCCCTCAACCCTATTCAATTCTCTCCCCAGGGCATCAACTTTCTCATCACTTCTGGACCACACAATGGCATTTTTATTTTCCCAACCGTTCAGATAGCACAGATCAATTGATGTTATACAGTGGTACCTCTCTGGATGTGAACGGGATCCATTCCGGAGCCCCGTTGCAGCCTGAAGCAAACGCAACCCGCGTTTGTGCATCTGCGCGGGCGCAGCTCGCGATTCGTCGCTTCTGCGCATGCGAGTGACATCATTTTGAGCGTTTGCGCATGCGGCGAAACCCGGAGGTAATGCGCGCCGTTACTTCCAGGTCACCGCGGAGCGCGACCCGAAAACGCTTAACCCAAAGCTACTTCAACCCGAGGTATGACTGTAGTCTTATGTTTTGGACACGCTAATGCACGTCGGGGGGAAGGGCTCAGGGGCAGGACGCCCCAAGTTCAATCCTCTAGTATTGCCAGGGAGGGCAGCCTGAAACCCTGGAGAGCTGCTGCCAGTCAGTGCGGACCAGCAGTTCCCAAAAGGGGGTGGCCAGTGGCTACTAGCCACAACGTCTATGTTCTCCCTCCACGCTCGGGGTCAGTGATGTGCCTCCGTTGCCGGGAACAGCGAGTGGGGAGAGTTGCTCAGGTCCTCTTGCAGGATGATGGAGGAGACGGGACTCCTGATCCGGCAGGCCTCTTAAGTTATTATGACTCCTCTACATACATACACACACACACACACACACACACACACACACACACACACACTCTGCAGTGTGGTTCCTTGCGCTTCCAAAAGGACCTTGAGGATGCTGGAGCCACACCTCGACTTCTCCAAAAGAGTGCAGCTGCAAACTGCCAACAACTATCCCAGTACTCCCCTCGGGCCAAATCCCCGCCCAGGATGACGCTCGGCTCCTGCCCAGGCGAGTACAACGTGCTGCTGTGCCCAGCCACTTGGATGCTGTGCTGAAAAGGACACCCCTTCCTGCCATAACTCACTTGCGCCCGTGGCATCCCTTGGCTCTCTTCCCCAATGGAGGGATCTTCTCTCCCCCCCCCCATACCTCTCCCAACTTTGCAGCAGAGCTGGGGAAGGGAAGAGCTCTGTGGGTAGGCAAGGGAGAGGCTCAAGGCTTGGGACCTTCTCTGCACCATCCCACGGGGTAGGGGGAAAAGCCTTTTAAAAAGACAGAGAGAAAAGAGCCCAGGGCTGGCTACTATGCACCACACATGCCTATCAGTTGCTGGGTGCTATATAGCAGGGTATAGAGGAGGAGCTGATGACAGGCAGAACCTCCATGTTCAGACGCAGTCTACCCCCAAAAGCCAGTTCTCCCCAGATGTAGCGGCTGGGGACTGCAACTCCCCTCATCCCTGACTAGTGGATGACACTGCCCGGGTTGAGGGAGGCTGCGGCAGCAGGAGGGCTGTTTCCTTCGTGCCCTTCTTGGGGCAGATGGTTGGCTCCTTTCGGAAAGAAGATACAGTGGTACCTCGGGTTAAGTACTTAATTCGCTCTGGAGGTCCGTACTTAACCTGAAACTGTTCTTAACCTGAAGCACCACTTTAGCTAATGGGGCCTGCTGCTGCTGCGCCGCCACCACACAATTTCTGTTCTCATTCTGAAGCAAAGTTCTTAACCTGAAGCACTATTTCTGGGTTAGCAGAGTCTGTAACCTGAAGTGTATGTAACCTGAAGCATATGTAACCTGAAGTACCACTGTACTAGGGACTAGGGGGGCCCTTCTGGACTCCTGCAAGAGGGCGGTCCTAATAAGGCACAGAAATGCCTCTTAAGCTCAACACAGTGACGGTCAAGCATCCATGTCCAGAGATAGTCTACCCTGGAATACAGCTGGGGAGGGCAAAACATCTGCTTTGTACACAGAAGGTCCAAACCCCAACAGCCCCCCCAGGGGGGAGAGAGACTCACTCGGGAACCCTGGAGAGTGGCTGCCAGTCAGAGCAGGCAGTACTGAGCTAGATCGACCAATGGTCTGACTTAGTATATAGCAACCACCTATGTAACTCCTGCAATTTCACGCCCTGCCTGTGAGTTTCCTGGGAGGGGTCTGGAGAGCCCCACCTGGACCCAAGATGCTGGAACCAGAGCCCCCTCCCCAATTGAACTACTCAGCAGCAGTTCTCTGTTCGCTTCGGCAGCATCTGGAGGTCTCCCAGCCCCTTCTGCCGGCGCGCGGAGGGTTAAGGCACCGCGGCGGAACAGGAGTGACATCGCTTCTGCACGGCTGGGCTTTTAGAACAGGCGCTTTCAGGGCAGAGGCACCTTCCATCATCCTGTTGGAGCCGGGCAGATGGATTTCCCCTGGCAGAACCGCCAGCGACGAGCGCTGCCCGGGCACGGCGTCCGGCAGCCCAGGAACCCGCCAGTGCCCCCCGAGATCGCTGGCAAGTGGCAGAGGACAGAGGGTGGGGGGTGGAAGGAGAGGTGCCAAGCGCTGCCCATCTGACAGGCTAAAAGGGGGGCTGGTGGGGCAGTGCAGTGGGGACGGCCTGGTGCCTGCTGCGGCGATGGCAGAGGGTGGCCACGTGGCAACAGAGAAACAGGCAGGGCTAGGGGAAGCAGTGGGTGGGCGGGAGAGAGAGGATGTTGTACCCAAAATGACACATCGAGGAGAACTGGGCTCTTGGAACAGGCCAAGAAACCTCCTTCCATCGATGCGTTCCTGCTCAATGCTACAGCGGCCAATGAAAACGCCTCGGGGAGGGTTACCAGCAGGGCATGATGGGAATATCCTTCCCTCCTTATTAGGCCTCAGCATCTGGCAAGTCGGAAGCAAGACATGGGGACTTGTGCTCTCCGGCAGCTCGTGGCTTAGTGGCAGAGCATCCACTTTGCACACAGAAGGTCACAGGTTTGATCTCAGGTGTAGGACTAGGAAAGGCTGCTGCCGGGACCCTTGGCGAGCCCCTGCCAGTCAGTGTAGGCAGCACTGGGCTAGATGAGTCCATGGAGTGACTCAGTACGAGGGAGTTTTGGGGAAAGGAACTTCTGCTTCACATGCAGAAGGTGCCAAATTCAAACCCCGGAAGTATCTCCGTATAGGACAAGGAGAGACCCTCTCTCTCTCTCTGAAACCAAGGAGAGCTGTTGCCAGTCAGTGGCGATAGTACTGGGCAACGCAGACCAATGTTGCAAATAGATAAACAAACCCAGTGGCGGTAAGTTCCATAGGCTAAGTGTGCATGCAGAAGAAGCTCAGAGTTCCATTTGCCCCTTGAGCTTTGGCAGATGGCTCAAAGGCAGGTGAACGCCAAGCAGGCAAGGACAGCGCTGGCGTTTAGGCCCTTGCTTAATATTCTGCTCATCCCAGACCTTCCCTGAGGCGTGAGCCAGCTATGCTGCTGTATTAAATCTGACCTACTGATTTTGTGAAGTTGTTTTGTACTGGTTTTATGAATGTAATTCTATGGTTGATTTTATGCTGTTTATCACCGTGCTATATATATATATATATTCTCACCAGGTCTGTGACCGCACAATAAAATTTGCTCTTGGGTCTGTGACTGGAGAATAAAATTTGTTGATGTTGCTAGATTTGTTGTTGTTGTGTGGGGTGGGTAGGTGTGTGTGTGTGTGTGTGTGCGTGCCCGTGCGTATATATATACACACACACACCAAAGGAGCTGTGCCCTTGCTTGCTCCACTCACTGACCCCCTGCCATTCCGCCCCCCACTAAACCCCTACACAACCTGCCACCCTAACATCCTGCAAATATAGCATTGTGATGTGGTGCTACAAATCCTCCCAAGAGGGCTGCGTGGTGACAGCCTTACATTTTTATGTATATAGAAAGATATACTTCGGTATTCTTAATGTCATTGAAAATTTTGCAGAATAAACAAGCACACCATCTGAAGCCTTTCCGAGTACAGATCCCTCCCACATCCAGCCTTTTACCTCTTTTGAAAAACTTTCAGGCCATTTGTGCCTTTTAAGCTTTGCGGGTGGGGGGACGGGACACAAACAACCCCCCCTCTGTTGGCCTTCTAGCAGCAAGACATTGCAAAGAGCCAGTCTACATGTGGTTATGCCAGGGACTGTATGACACTGGCTCAGAGGAGACCTCCACCCCGCGGTGCAGGCGGCCACTCGGGCCTCCGCTCCAGCTTTGCCTTTGTGCGTTGGGAGGTGGGGGGGTGGGGAGGAGGGTATTGATCGGCTAAGAGCAACACAGCTCATTGATTTTACACTTTCTTTCCCCGACAGAGTACACAGCAGCACAGACTTTGCCGTGGGGGGAGGCGGGAGTGGGCAGGAGAGAAGAGGGGAACCTAGTTATTGGAGATGGGTGAAGGGTGGGCCACTTTCATGTCCCCAAAAAGCTGGGGGGGGCACAGGTTGGCCTGCTGAGCTCAACTAGCCAACAGAAACATTGAACTGGAGATGAGGGACTTCAAGCCTGGAGACTAATTGTGACCCCCCAGGCATCTCCATCAGGCCCTTGGGACCCACTGTACGGCCCCCAGAACACATCCTTCAATAGGCTGTGCTCTGTACTTTCCTTGATGTTTTTTGCCCTGCTGGAATATGTCCATGAACTCTCATAATGTTTCTTGCCTGCCTGGATGGAGGAGAAGACAGAGGGTGGGTGGGTAAGAAATAGTATTTTGTATAAAGGTGAAATTTACATTTGCTGCTCCACCCACCCTCTGGCCCCGCCCACCACCTGCATGTGGCCCCTGGAAGGGAATGCGGCCCTCGGGCAAGAAAAAATACCCCCACCCCAGCATTAAAACCTAGGCTACCAAAGGACATTAGGAGAGAGCCCTGCTGGATCAGGCCTCAGAAACCACCCCCTAGTTCCGCATGTGCAGGGGGTATTCGGGGAGGGGTGGTACTTTTGGGGACCCACACATTGTGCACCTTCTGGGGTGCTTTGTTCACCCCACCCTGAGCTCAGCTCTCACTTGTAGCTCTTAGAAGCTGGAAGCATGCGACAGAGGCCACACCTGGGGAACAGCTTTGACTGGCTGACTAAACCAAGTCACAGGTCTCAAACCCTTGGTGAGTTAGGGACTTTGGTGCTGTTAGCACAGCTGTTTGACTTCACCCCCGGAGGCACACTCCATCGTCCAGCATCCTGCCCTCCCAGGGGCGCACCGAGATGCCTCGATGGGAAGCCTGCAAACCGGACCTGAGAGTACACAGCTACCCTCCCCACTTGCAATTGCCACCCATTAGCCTTCAGAATTACCTCTGCCAGCGAAGCCTGCCTGCCCCCCCCCCCAATCCCATTTATTGGGGAAGAGCCGATTAAAAGCTTCCTTGCCTGCCCTACCAATTTGAACAGGCGACCAAGCACGCTATTTACTACAAGCCGAAGTCGGATTTATTGCAAATAAATTAATTGATCTGGTTGATTTCTATTTAGCGAGGAAGAAAGCAGAGGCCTGCAGGGCGCAGGGAGAGGGCCCGACTTCTCATTTGTCTGCTCAGGCCTTTGTGTCTCCCGTAGGAACGCAGGAAGGTGCCCTATAGAGAGTCAGGCCACTGGGTCCCTCTAGCTCCATAGTGTCTACACTGACTGGCAGCAGCCCTCCAGGGGTTCAGAAAGGGGACGTTTCCAGTCCCTCTGGAGATGTCGGGAGATTGAGCCTAGGACATTCTGCATGCAAAGGTGCTACCTTAATCTTTTGTTGGAAGCCGCCCAGAGTGGCTGGGGAAACCCAGCCAGATGGCCGAGGTATGTATGTATGTATGTATAAATAAATAAAATTATTATTATTATTACTACTACAACCATTGAGAGAAAAGCAGTGACAAACCTAGACAGCATCTTAAAAAGTAGAGACATCACTTTGCTAACAAAGGTCCGTATAGTTAAAGCTATGGTTTTCCCAGTAGTGATGTATGGAAGTGAGAGCTGGAGCATAAAGAAGGCTGATCGCCGAAGAATTGATGCTTTTGAATTATGGTGCTGGAGGAGACTCTTGAGAGTCCCATGGACTGCAAGAAGATCAAACCTCTCCATTCTGACGGAAATCAGCCCTGAGTTCTCACTGGAAGGACAGATCCTGAAGCTGAGGCTCCAATACTTTGGCCACCTCATGAGAAGAGAAGACTCCCTGGAAAAGACCCTGATGTTGGGAAAGATGGAGGGCACAAGAAGAAGGGGATGACAGAGGACGAGATGGTTGGACAGTGTTCTTGAAGCTACCAGCATGTTTGACCAAACTGTGGGAGGCAGTGGAAGACAGGAGTGCCTGGCGTGCTCTGGTCCAGGGGGTCACGAAGCGTCGGACACGACTAAACGACTAAACAACAACTACCACTGAGCTACAGCTAGATGACTCAAGTATACAACACAGGTATGGTGCTAACACAGGAATAGCCAATGCACAGTCCTCCAGATGGACTACAATTCCTATCATTCCCAGCTTGCGTTGTCAATGGTTAGGGATGATGGGAGTTGCAGTCCAGGAGGGCACCAACCCTTGGTGTAGCACAAAGGTGATGAACATCTGTGGCCCTCCAGATGTTGTCAGGATCCGATTTCCATCAGCCCCAGCCTGCAGGGCCGATCACCAGGGATGATGGGAACTGTAGTCCGTCGTCATGTGGGGGGCACCCTACAGGTTCTCCATCCCTGGAGAGTGTCAAGATCAGGGGCCGGGGGAGACCCAGGCTCCGGCATACAGCCTTGGGCACTGAGTCATTCCTCCTAGGCCACCTCACAGGCTTCTTGTGGAAGCAAACAAATCTGTTGGGAGGAAAATGTAAGGGGCAGAATGTTTGAAGAGCCAGAGGCAAAGGTTGAGATGTTTGCATCAGGAATGACTTCACTCCTCAAGTAAATACACCTCAAGTTTTGTGCTTTGGGGAGAGGGAAACAGAAAGCAACATCACCCTGGCAAGAGAAGCAAACTAAAAACACTTTCTTTTATTTCCTCCCTCTCGCCATCGTCAGCCCGACAACAGCCACGCGGGTAAATCCCCAGTAAATCTAGAGGCTGCCCGCTTTGGCTAACAAGATCAATGGGATTTTTAATTGAGTTTTAATTAAGCGATCAATCTGCAGCTGGCAACTCAATTAAGGGGTCCGTGTGGCACCAGGGAGAGCGCGGCCCACCCCAGCAGCACTCAGGTTGTCTGCCACAGGTCGGGAACGCCCGTCTGGACACCCCGGCCACCTGGGCTCAGGGACCCCAACACCCCAGTACTGCCCACCCCCCGTTAAGCACTGCAGTCCCGTCTCCCCCCCCCCGCACACATGTCGCCTTTGCAGGAACAGCTATTCACACTCGGCAAGGCACAAGGCACCCAGTGCCACACTGGAAGGCATTTGCACAATCGAAAACTTAAAAGCAGCCTTGCTGGATCACGCCAAAGGACCCAGCTACTTCAGCAAACTCCCAGCAGCCAAGCTGGTTCTTCCCCAAGTAGGGGAATGGGAAGTTGCTTTTTACAGAGGTCAGACGACTATGTTAGAAATGCAGATATATATAAGCTAGGTGCCAAATGGCTCCTTAAGCCAAGGTTGCAGTCACCAAAACAAAACATTTACAGTGGAAGCATGCTCGCAACCCACAGTGTCCGCAATCCGCAACGCTGCATATGCGCACGTGCAGGTTGTGATTTGGCGCTTCTGCGCATGTGCAAAGCGCAATTTAGCACTTCTGTGCATGTGCTGAAACCCAGAAGTAACCCGTTCCAGTACTTCCGGGTTCGGTGTGGTGCGCAACCTGAAATCATGCAACCCGAAGCCTCTCTAACCCGAGGTATGACTGTAGTTGCCATTTTTGGGCAAGACGGCTCTCAAGTCTTACTTTTCAAATGTCGGACTGACTGCGATTGATTCTGGGTTAAACATCTGGCTAGTTCAGATGACAACCGGAACATTTATCTTGGCTTGTTCTTACCTCTTTGATTGTGCGGATAAAATATAACTGATCGAATTCTACAGGATGTGTCGCTAATACAGTGGTACCTCTGGTTACATACGCTTCAGGTTACAGATGCTTCAGGTTACAGACTCCGCTAACCCAGATATAGTGCTTCAGGTTAAGAACTTTGCTTCAGGATGAGAACAGAAATTGTGCTCTGGCAGCATGGCGGCAGCGGGAGGCCCCATTAGCTAAAGTGGTGATTCAGGTTAAGAACAGTTTCAGGTTATGAACGGACCTCCGGAACGAATTAAGTACTTAACCTGAGGTACCACTGTATGTGAAAGTGGTCCAGATCCAATGATCCCCAGGCACACACCTCCATCCTGGCGCCCAGGCATCTTCACTTGATTACGAGTGGTCAAAAGCCAGGTGCAAAATGTGCCTGGGGCCTGGCTAATTTCAAACACTGGTCCACCTTAGTTCAGTGTTGTCTACACTGACTGGCAGCTCTCTAGGATTTCAGACCAGTTCTCTCCCAGCCCTGCCAAGAGATGTCAGGTATGGCGGAAATGTTTCTCAGCCCAAATTCTGGCACTCTTGACAGGCCCTGGGGCTCTGTCCTCGTTCACACAGGCATAAGCACACCTCCTAACTCCCTTCGTTGACATTTTTTCCACCTTGCTCTGCAGAGACACCCAGTTACCAGCAGCCAAGTCCTGCTTGCTTGACACCCATGAGTCACGAGCTCAGTTTTGGGGAGCTGCCTTGTCCTCGGGGACCTAGTTCCACCTTCACCTGCTGAGAAAAGGAAGAAAGCACCACAAAACTGGGCGCAACAACCGGTCGACACCTTTGCTGATGAAAGGCATTTCGTTTTGAAGGACGGGGAAAACACTGGGGAACAAAACCCTGCCCAAAGTTAACACCCTCCTGTGCTTCTGAAATTCCCCTCCCTCCTCCCATGTGCAGGAGCTGGAGAGCAGAAAGGAAAAAGCATTTTGCACATGCTCAGGAAGCACACGGTTAACTGTAACCTTGTTCATTGCTCCTGCTCAGGCCGCACAGAAAAAGCATTTTGATTCCAGAAATTCTTTCCGATTGTGCAGATAAAATATAATCGATAGAATTCTATAGGGTGGGGTCTTGGTGTGCGAAAACAGTCCAGATCCAAGGATCCTCAGATGATGGAGATGTCAGGTCTTCACTTGGTCGCAAGTGGTTGAAAGCCAGGTGCAAAATGCTCCTGGCGCCTGGCTAATTTCAAACACTGGCAGTGGCTCTCCAGGGTTTCAGACAGGGGACATTCCCAACCATACTTGAAGATGCCAGGGACTGAACGTGGACCCTCTGTTTGCAAGGCAGATGCTTACCAACCCTTCCTTGGCTTCACCTCCCCCCCCCCCTGAGACACAGATCCAAGCCTGGAGGCTTCACTTTCTGCCTGCAATCCCCCTCATCCCTGGCCCCTGCCTGCCTCCCCCCTCCATAGATGGGGATTAAGGCCCCGGGCTTTTGACCTCTCTCTGCCCAGCATCAGTGGCAGCTGCGAGGCCACGGCTCTCACCTGCCCAGAGAGCGAGTAGCCATCCAGCCAGCCAGCCATTCAGGGCGCACAAAGGAGGCTGAGGCAGCGGCCCCCGCAGGAGCTGAGAGGCTGCCGCTTTGAAGGGTTCTCCATCTCAACAGCTTGCGGCCTCCGAACACACGGCTGCTGTGGAGCTCGAGCAGATAAGAGGCGCCTTGAAGTGGAAACGCCGGGCGCTGCTGCAGGCGGACGGGTCTCCAGTCACCAAGCGCGGCAGGAGAAGGGACCACGGGATGGGCGCTTAAACGCTCTGGCGCAGGGGCATCTCAAGAGGGAAGATGCTGGGCTGGAGGGGCAAGGTGGGAAAAGAGGGTGTTGTCTCACCCTCTTTGAAAGCCATCCAAGCTGGCCACTTCTTTCCCTTGCGTGAGCAAATTCCACAGTTTAACTGTGCAAAGAAGCGCTTCTTTTAGTGGGTCCTGGTCAAAATGTAATAAATCCTGCTAAGTCCCCCATATAGCGATCATGCAAACCGAGCACCAATAAAATCCACCCACCCACCACAAAAAGGATTCACCTTTCCCCCCCAGAACACAACACCAGGACGCCATCGCCCCATTCAAGATTCCTATTCTGCTGTGAGTTCTGGGGCTCCCGAAGGTAAAAGTTCCCCACACATGAGTGGGATAAAGAAACCCAGCAACGTTAAGAAGAGAAGAACCTGTTGGATCAGTGTAGCCAACCAGACACCTCTGGAAAGCCCACAATTCCAGGACCTGAGTGCAACAGCAACTCTCCTTACTGGAGACCTCGGATAGTCAGACGTCTTCTGTCTCCAATGCTGCAGCCATCACGATTAGCAGCCACTGATAGGCTCCGAGTGTAGCCCCGCGGTCAGCAAGGTTTACCTCGCCTGGGCCGGTTCACTCCAGTGGAGATCCCTCTGTGGGCCTGATTGTGCGCACACATTAGCACATGCGCCCGCAATTTCCGGCGTCTGCGCAGACGTGATTTCCGGCACTGCGGAAGCGAATCCCCATGCTGTGCTGCTTTAGCGCAGCGCGCAGGGACTCGCTGAACGGGTAGCTCAGTTTGGGGGCCGCTCGTGGGCCGGTTAAGCGATCCCCGTGGGCCGCTTGTGGCCCATGGGCCTTAGGTTGCCTACCCCTGGTCCAGCACATCAAAGGACAAACAGCTTCCGGTGGCTCAAGCTAAGCTAAGCTATTCACTGAAGAACATAAAAACCAGGCCAGTGGACAGCGTGTGAAACTCGGGTATATAAGCTGATTCCCAAATGGTACCTTAAACCTGGGTTGCAGTCGCCACAGCAGACTGTCTAGGTGCCGTCCCTATCCCCCAATGGCATTATTAATTATTATTATTATTATTATTATTATTATTATTATTATTATTTCCAATTTCTATACCACTTTATATTTTAAATAAAAAAACCTCAAAGCAGTTGACAACACCTTGAAACATCAAATAAAACAATCCAGAATAAAACAAATGCAAGCTTCAAGGAAACTATTTCAGATCCTTCGCTAAAGGACATTTGCCCTTTTCTCCATATTGATTTACCTACTTAATTTGTAGTACTGCCCCATAGCAGAAGTACTCTAGGCGGCCAGGGTGCTGTAGTGGTTAGGGTGTAGGACTAGGACCTGGGAGATCAGGGTTCAAATCCCCACTCAGGAAGCCTGGCCTTCAGCTTCTTGAGTCCTTGGAGAAAAAGGTGGGATATACGGTAAATGCAATAAAGAGGCTTTTCTACTCACTGGCTTAAGAAAGCTGGAGGGGTCAGCCTGATGGAGGCGTCAGTCACAAACCTGGCTTGCAGAGATCTCCAAGGGGTTGCAATTGGACCCCCACGCCAGTCGCAAAATGAGCCTGGCACCTGGCTAATTTCTAACACTGCACAGTAGTGGCCTGTCCAGTCCTGAATCCTGTTCTCACAGTTGCCAACCAGATGCCTCATTGTGAACCCCACATGCAGGATTCGGCCACAGGAACACTCGCCCTTCCTGCAGTTTCCCGCAACTGGCATTCAGAAGTATTACAGTGGTACCTCAGGTTACATACGCTTCAGGTTACATACGCTTCAGGTTACAGACTCCATTAACCCAGAAACAGTACCTCAGGTTAAGAACTTCACCTCGGGATGAGAACAGAAATCGTGTGGTGGCAGCGGGAGGCCCCATTAGCTAAAGTGGTACCTCAGGTTAAGAACAGTTTCAGGTTAAGAACGGACCTCCAGAACGAATTAAGTGCTTAACCCGAGGTACCACTGTACTGTCTTCGACAGAGCCTAGCCGTTGCAGCTACCAGCCTCAGGAAGCCTGGTACTCCGTGAATTTTCTTCACAGACGCGGCCATCCCAGCTGAGCAGGAAAACCTCCCATCACCAGTCCAGCCTGTTGGTAACCCTGGTTCTAGTGCCGCGGGTTTTACCCAGAACCCTCCTCTTCTTCCCAGTCGCACCGCCAGCCTTCACTACCACCAGAAGCTGTTCCCTCTTACTGGACGGGGACCAATTCCTCTCAAAGACGCTTCATCGGCCTGCCAAGGTAGATTTGAGTGTTGCTGACATAAACGCAAAGAGGCAAGGCTCTCTCCACGGACGAGGCTGGCGCGCTCTCTGACCGCAGTGAGCCAATGCCGTTTCGCTGCAAACGCTCACGGCGGGGCTGAACTCGCTCTCAACTGGAAGGGAAAGGCTCCACCGCCCGACCCATCCCAGAAAAGAATCTCCTAACAAGGCTTGCAATTTCCACCCTCCCCACAATTAACTTACATTCGGGGGGGGGGCGGGGGCGTTGGGGCTTTGGTATCTGAAGCTCACAGGGCTGTCTGTGAGGAGGATACTTGGAGAACCACATGCAACCACCTTCAGCTCCTTGCTTGGGGTTGGATAAGGTAAAGGTAAAGGGACCCCTGACCATTAGGTCCAGTCGTGGCCGACTTGGGTTGCAGCGCTCATCTCGCTTTATTGGCCGAGGGAGCCGGCGTACAGCTTCCGGGTCATGTGGCCAGCATGACTAAGCCGCTTCTGGCGAACCAGAGCAGCGCACGGAAACGCCGTTTACCTTCCCACCTATTTATCTACTTGCACATTGATGTGCTTTCGAACTGCTAGGTGGGCAGGAGCAGGGACCGAGCAACGGGAGCCCACCCCGTCACGGGGATTCAAACCGCCGACCTTCTGATCGGCAAGTCCTAGGCTCTGTGGTTTATAATGCCATAAAAATATATATATATGCTAGGATGAATAATCTCCACTGCAACATCAGGGCTGCGGGTCCTTTTTCAGACTGAGGGCCGCATTCCATTCTGGGGGCCGCATGCTAGGGATGGGCGGGGCTGGAGGCAAAAGTGGGCGGGGCGACACATGCAAATTAAACCTTTGTACAAGGCGGCTAGTTCTACACCTACAGACCCCTTGCTAGGAAGGGGTGTGGCCTGAGGAGACTCCCAAGGGCCAGACAGAGAAGACCAAAGGTCCGAATGTGATTCTTGAGAATCAGGTTCCCCACACCACCTCCAAGTAGTAGTAGTAGTAGTAGTAGTAGTAGTAGTTTATATTTATTATATTATCGCTTCTTTCAGGACAAAAGAATGCAAAGCGACTTACGGAAAGGGGGTGTGATTTCTGCAGAAATGGAAAATGGGGGATTTTGAAGGATGCAGCTTCTCACCTTGCTTAAGGGGCCGGTGGGAATTTGAACGCAGGGCCTGTTTGCTCTGAGACACTCTGGATGAGGGAGCTCGGTCCTCCAGATGTTGTTGGATTCCAACTCCCACCAGCCCCAGCCAGCAAGGCCCCTGGTCCAGGATGATGGGAGGTAGAGTCCAGCAACATCTGGAAGGCCACAGGTTGCCAACCCTTGACACTGACACACATCCCAACCAATCAGGGATCACATATTAAATGGACCTGCAGAGATATATAAAGCAGGGATGGGACTCCCATCAGCCCCAGCTAGCATGGCCAATGGGCAGAGAGCTGTAGTTCAACAATGCTGCACATATTATGTTCTTAATGTTGTACACAGCTCTGGGATCTCTGGATAAAGGGCGGTACATAAACTGAATAAACAACAACAAAACAACAACAATGTTCTTGGACTACAACTCCCATCAGCCTCGGCCAGCACAGCCCATGCCCAGGGATAATGGGAGTTGTAGTCCACATTTGGCTGTCTGAGCTGCCTGGGGTCAATTCACCTTGGGCCATAAGGAGCTTTCCTATGTGGAAGTACTGTGCCCAGAGCTCAAAAATCACGCTAATAAAATTCCCTGTTGCAAAATGCGCCTAGAACAATGGGAGTTTCTAATGCTGTGTACACCGCCCTGAGATTTTTTGATAAAGGGCAGTGACAACAACAACAACAACAATGTCTTTCTCGGACTACAACTCCCATCAGCCTCAGCCGGCATGGCCAATGGGCAGGGATGATGGGAGTTGTGGTCCACATTGACTGACTATATTTGGATTACGTTGGCATCATTTTTACAGGTGGCGGAATAAAGAGAGCCCCCACCCCACCCTGGGCGGATGGATGAATCTGTCCATTTCCATTCTGCTTTGTTTTCTTAATTTTTCCAATCTTAAATGCAGTTCTCCACATTTCCGCAGCAATGTGCAATTTATTTATTTTTAAATCTTCCCCCCATGATCTCATGATGGCAGCTGGAGGGCCTCTGGTTACAGGACAGGGTCAAGAGACTGTGGGGACTTTTGTGGGCTACAGAGGGGGCTTGCTGTCAAAGGAACTGGAGATGAGCCAAACTACAGGTGGCATCGGAGTATGTGTGGAATCATAGAGCCATAGAGCTGGAAGGGACCCTGAGGATCATCTAGTCTAACCCTCCTTCAGTGCAGGAATATGCAGCTGTCCCAGACGGGGGTCGAACCTGCAACCTTGCCGTTATCAGCACCGCGCTCTCACCAGCTGAGCTATCCAGGCAGACCAGAACTCGGTTCTCCAGCTACTCCTCACAACTTGGTCCAGAAGAAACAACTGCTCTCAAGGCATTATACAGAAAAGCAGACAGACAGACAGCTATAAATAAAAAAAATATAGAAATCCCAGTTCCCAGAGATTTCTCTCCAAAAAAATGCTAAGTTGGTAGTCCTCACTAATCACCCCTGTCAGTAATTGCAACTCAATGGAAAACAGCCTGAAATCTTACACCGAACGCTTGTTATCACTCATTCTGGAACATAGCTATAATGGAGGAAATTGCACAGAATTTGAGATTTCAGCAAGGACTGGAACCTCCAGGCACTTTTCATACGATCTGACATCCCTTTATTACATACACAGCTGAACCATCATTTTCAAGGCACCCGTCGTCACAAGCCCGGCAAATCTGGAACTAAACTTGACAATCAAATAACACTAATATTCTTTCTTTCTTTCTTTGAGGACAACTTTTGTTCTTGTTTCTTCTTTTTCCGTGACTGGGTCTTTGTGCCTCAGCCCGTGTGGAACAGTACTCATTCCGCGTTGAGTATTTTATGGTTCTGTTTTTCATGTTTACGTTTTCAGCCGCTGTTATAATTGTTCTACAGTGGTACCTCGAGTTAAGTACTTAATTCGTTCTGGAGGTCCGTTCTTAACCTGAAACTGTTCTTAACCTGAAGCACCACTTTAGCTAATGGGGCCTCCCGCTGCCGCCACGCCACCAGAGCACGATTTCTGTTCTCATCCTGAAGCAAAGTTCTTAACCTGAAGCACTATTTCTGAGTTAGCGGAGTCTGTAACCTGAAGCGTATGTAACCTGAAGTACCACTGTATATTCATTATAAAATGAAGGGGTGGGATCTGCCCCAGAAGGGCAGGGAGCAGCAATTGATTTAGGCCAGGCCCCCCCAGGAATTGCTAGATATCGGCTCCTGTCATCACTCCTGACAACTGGCCAAGCCTAGATGGAGTCTAGCCCAAACACATGCCAAGTTGCTAGTCCTCACTACTCAAACCTGGGCCAGAAGCGCATAGAGCTGTTATTGATCTAGGCAGTGCTTGAAATTAGACAGCCTCCAGGTGTGTTTTGCGACTGGCGCAGGTCCAGTTGCGACCATGTGGAGATATCTGGATGCCAGCTTGGCAAATGACATCTCCATCAGGCTGGCCCCTCCAGATTTCTTAAGCAGGTAAGCAGAACAGCCTGTTTATTGCATTTATGTTGTTGTTGTTTAGTCGTTTAGTCGTGTCCGACTCTTCGTGACCCCCTGGACCAGAGCACGCCAGGCACTTCTGTCTTCCACTGCCTCCCGCAGTTTGGTCAACCTCATGCAGGTAGCTTCAGTGTGGTGTAGTGGTTAAGAGCGGTAGTCACGTAATCTGGGTAACCGGGTTCGCGTCTCCGCTCCTCCACATGCAGCTGCTGGGTGACCTTGGGCCAGTCACACTTCTGTGAAGTCTCTCAGCCCCACTCACCTCACAGAGTGTTTGTTGTGGGGGAGGAAGGGAAAGGAGAATGTTAGCCGCTTTGAGACTCCTGAAGGGGAGTGAAAGGCGGGATATCAAATCCAAACTCTTCTTCTTCTTCTTCTTCTTCAAGAAAACTGTCCAACCACCTCGTCCTCTGTCGTCCCCTTCTCCTTGTGCCCTCCATCTTTCCCAACATCAGGGTCTTTTCCAGGGAGTCTTCTCTTCTCACGAGGTGGCCAAAGTATTGGAGTCTCAGCTTCAGGATCTGTCCTTCCAGTGAGCACTCAGGGCTGATTTCCTTCAGAATGGAGAGGTTTGATCTCCTTGCAGTCCATGGGACTCTCAAGAGTCTCCTCCAGCACCAGAATTCAAAAGCATCAATTCTTCGGCAATCAGCCTTCTTTATGGTCCAGCTCTCACTTCCATACATCACTACTGGGAAAACCATGGCTTTAACTATACGGACCTTTGTCGGCAAGGTGATGTCTCTGCTTTTTAAGATGCTGTCTAGGTTTGCCATTGCTTTTCTCCCAAGGAGCAGGCGTCTTTTAATTTCGTGGCTGCTGTCACCATCTGCAGTGATCATGGAGCCCAAGAAAGTAAAATCTCTCACTGCCACCATTTCTTCCCCTTCTATTTGCCAGGAGGTGATGGGCCCAGTGGCCATGATCTTCGTTTTTTCGATGTTGAGCTTCAGACCATATTTTGCATTTATAGCACACCTTTTTCTCCAAGGTGTACATGGTTCCCCCCCCTCAGTTAATCTCCACAACGACCCTGTGAGGTCGGTTAAGAGTCTGTGTCTGACTCCAAGGTCTCCCAGTGAGCTTCCTGGTGGAGTGGGCACCCAGCCATTGTCCTGTGGCAACCATAACCTAGGTTTAAGGTGCCATTTGGCGATCAGCTTATATATCTGAGTTTCTGGATCTAGGTCTAGATGCAGATCCCCAGTCCCTCCCGTTCCAAGGCTGATGGGAGTCCAATGTGCCTCCCCTGTCCCTGAAGTGAGTTAACCGGTTAGGTACGTGCCAAACTAGCTGCCTGAAATCAATTTGAATCACCCACGAGGGGCTGCGAGAAAGGGCGGCTGTTATTTCAAGCTCCTTTCTCGCCGATCAAGCACAGGTAACTGTGTCAGAACATTAAGGGGCATGGGGGAAAGCAGGAAAATGTTCACAAGGGCTGGCCAGGCAAGGTGTTTGAGAAGAAAACAGTTCCTTTTGGTCACAACATGCACTAAAAGCACTCTTACACCCCTTTAAGGGCCGTGGCACATTCCCCCGGAAGACTGCTGGGAACTGTAGTCTGTTAGGGGTGCTGGGAATTGTAGCTGAGAGTGGAATTCCCTCCCCCCCCAAAAAAAAAATTCAGCCTACAGTTCCCAGGATTTTTTTTGGGGGGGGGAGCAGTTGGAGGCAGGAAGGGAAGGATCCTGCACTTGGGTTCTGCTTGCTGGGTTTCCACTGGGACATCTATCTGGCCACTGTGAGAACAGGATACAGGGACTAGATGGACCACTGGCCTGATCCAGCGGGGCTCTTATGTTCTCAACCCAGGAGTTTCTGCACATAATGATGCGCCTACTCTATGCATTGAGCAACGACCTCTCCCCTTCAATGTTAGACATGAGTAGGGATAGGCATGGAAATGCTTTTGAATTCTGGTGCTGGAGGAGACTCTTGAGAGTCCCATGGACTGCAAGAAGATCAAACCTCTCCATTCTGAAGGAAATCAGCCCTGGGTGTTCACTGGAAGGACAGATCCTGAAGCTGAGGCTCCAATATTTTGGCCACCTCATGAGAGGAGAAGACTCCCTGGAAAAGACCCTGATGTTGGGAAAGATGGAGGGCCCAAGTAGAAGGGGACGACAGAGGACAAGATGGTTGGACAGTTTTCTTGAAGCTACCTGCATGAGTTTGACCAAACTGCGGGAGGCAGTGGAAGACAGGAGTACCTGGCGTGCTCTGGTCCAGGGGGTCACGAAGAGGCGGACATGACTAAACAACAACAGCAACAACAGGCATGGAAAGGGGCAATTCCCAGGGCAATTCAGAAAGAAAACAGGTTGAAAATATCCCTTTATATTGCACCCTGTTCAGCAAAGAACATTAGTCACATCGGAAATATATCGTGGAATCTGATGACAGCCCTAACAAAAGACTTTGATTTATTGTTCCGGGGTAAAAAAACAACAACCCAAAGTAATAATAATAATAATAATAATAATAATAATAATAACCAAAGCAACTTCCAGGGCTTACTCCTACGTTGTGGCATCAAATTCCCAGCCAGCATGGAGGCAGTCCTATGATACTTTAACAACGCTGCCTCTAAAACACTCCTGGGAGAAGCTTATTTATTGTCCTTCTAAGAAAACTGTGCAATTCTTCTCGATCCTGGCTCAAGACTTCAGAGCCTGGCTGGGTCGGCTGTATGAAGAGAGAAAGAAAGAGAAAAAGAAAGAGAAAGAGTGCGCAAAAGGAGAATTTGAAAAAAGGAGGAGGAGGAGGAGAAGAGGGGCTTTGCTTAACAGGATTAAGATGACTGTAAAAAAAAAATACCCTTTAATCTCCACCCTGGGGTTAATCTGGATTAAGGTTCCGCGCATCCCCCCCCCAACTTGCCGATCCGGATGGAGTGCTGCTCTCTTCCCTGCTCGCTGCAACTGGCACTCGCCTGGCGTGTCAAAACCGCACCTCTCTGATCTCCCGCCAGCCACCACCATCTCCCCCCCAAAATAATACTGATGATGAGAGCCCCACCTTGGCGGCCCTCAAGTTGATTCTTCCCTGTTGTTAAAAAAGGCCCGGCTCCTTGAACTGGTATTAAAATCGGGGATTTTCTGCTTCAGATGCGTAATCCCTCTTTAAACAGGTACAAATGGGTGGGATGGTGCTGTTTACACAGCGCCGGAGCTCTCAACCTCTCCTCCGTCTGTGTCCGGACACAGGGAAGGATGTGGCTGCTGCTTCCAGGTGACTCGGAGAGAGAAAAGACCTGTAGCTTGGCGGGAGCACCTGCTTTGTATGCAGAAGGACCCAGGTTCAATCCTGGCATCTCCAGGTAGGGCTGGGAATGAAGTCATAAATCAGCTCCCAATTAAAACCAGCCCATTCGTCAGAATCAGGAGGACCAGAACTTGGAACTTTATTCCATGGCGACGCATCTGCCTTGAATGCCGAAAGTTCCAGGTTCAGACCCTGGTGGCAGGGAAACCATGGAGAGCTGCCGCCAGTCAGTTTGTAGGTGACACCGATGGATCAGTTGGACTAACTCTGTAGAAGGCAACCTTCTTCCTGCTGTCTGGAAGGGTCAGAGATCATCAGTGGAGCAAACTGGATTTAGCAATGCGACGTCAGAAAACATTGGAGGGGAAGTGCTGCAGCTCAGCGGAAAAGAGTGCAGGTTTGATCCCTGGTGACGCCAGGTAAGGCTGGGGGTGCCCCCTGGCCTGAAATCCTGGCGGGTTAGATTCTGGCTCATGATAAGCCTGGTTCCCATGTTCCCCTGGCTTCTCACATTGATGGGGCAGCCCTTCCTCCAAATTTAACTGATGAGCATTTGGATACACAGTGGTGTCTCTGGTTGCGAACAGGATCCGTTCCGGAGCCCTGTTCGCAACCTGAAAGGAACGCAACCCGCGTCTGCGCACGCACGGGTCGCAATTCGCCACTTCTGCACATGCGCGTGACGTCATTTTGCGTCTCTGCGCATGTGCGAGCGGCGAAACCTGGAAGTAACCCTTTCCGGTACTTCCGGGTCGCCGCAGGACGCAACCTGAAAGCGAGCAACCTGAAGCAAAGGTAACATGAGATATGACTGTACAAACAGCCTGGCTGTTGGATCAGGCCAGGCCATCATCCTGCTCTCACAGTGGCCAACAGTGGGTGCCCCAATAGGAACCCCGTAAGCAGGACCTGGGCTCAGAAGCAACTCTCCTCACTTGTGATTCCCAGCAAACTGGTATTCAGATGCACATCACTGCGAGGGAGAACAAAGCCATAGGGGCCAGCAACTATCAATTTGGCTTTATCCTCCAAAAAGTTGTCTAACTGGGTGCAAAAGCAGTAAGAGGGGCCGATCCTGTGCCATGACAATTCCCTGCAAAGTAAGGGTGTGTGTATATGTGTTGGAGGGATGATTTTAAGGATAAAACCGATCTGCCTATTTCAAGGGGAGCCAAAATGGTGCCCTCCGAACTCCCATTAATCGCAGCTAGCATGGCCAGTGGTCAGGGGTGATGGGAACCATATCTGGAGAACAGAATGTTGGGTAACCCTGGTTTATTTCCTTTCCATGTCCATTTCGGAATTGTTCATTCATAAGTCTGTTCTGTGCCAGGCCTGCGCAAAACATATACTATCTTTATTTTTCAATTTTTAAAAATCCACAAAAAGATTAGTATTCGAATCCAGCTTTTGGGCTGGAGTCAACGTTAGTCATACTCAGGAGTAAATACATTGAAACTGATGGGTGTGACTAAGGTCCATTCATTTCAGTGGGTCGGCTCTTAAATATGACTAACCTCAGATAAAACCCGAATTCTTTTTGCGTGCATTTCTAAACATAACTTAGAACACCACTTTCTTAAACACATTTCTCTCCGTATGAACCTACCCGGACCCTGGGATCACCTTTTGAGGCCCTTCTCTGTGTGCCTCCTCCATGAGAGGGCCAGAGGGTGGAAACAAGAGAACGGGGCCTTCTCTGCAGTGGCTCTCCATTTGTGGATTGATTTCCCCAGGGAGGTTCGCCTGGCGCCTTCATTATACACCTTTAGGTGCCAGACAAAAAAGTTCCTCTTAAACCAGGCCTTTGGCTGATTGACATCCAAGGCCCTTTTTAATATATATCTTGTGTTTTATATCTTGTGATTTTATATTGTGAACTGACCTGAGATCTATGGGTACATAACCTCCAACATTTCTCTGCTGAAAATAGGGATACTCTATTCCTTAACAACAACAATAATATTTTTTTATTTATACTGCACCCATCTGACCGGGTTGCCACAGCCACTCTGGGCGGCTTGCAACATATATAAAAACATAATAAAACATTAAACATTCTCTATACAGGGCTGCCTTCAGATGTCTTCTAAAAGTTGTATAGTTACTTATCTCCTTGGCCTGGGGGGTGTGTGTCGCATAACTACATACCCGCCAACATTTCTCAGACAAAAATAGGGACGTCCTAAGGAAAAGCGGGACATTCTGGGATCAAATCAGAAACTGGGACAGCTTCTGTAAATCCAGGACTGTCCCTGGAAAATAGGGATACTTGGAGGGTCTGCAGGTATGGGGTGGTATACAAATTTAATAAACAATAAATGGGGAATGAGGCAGCCCAGAACAGGGAATCATACAGAAACACAACAGGCAGGAGGGGTGCTTGGGCTCAGGAAAGCCACAATTTCACTCCAGACCGCTCAGCACTGGGGCACAGGCTGCTTGCGAGTTATTGAAGCAGAAGGCAGGTTGACAGGTTGGGACTTTGCACAGATTCCCATCAACTCACTTTCAATCATTTCTATGGCATGCGCCTTAGCAGAGAGAAAGCCAGGCAACTCGAAAAGATTCAAGCAGCTGGTTTTTGCTCGGCATTCCGCGGCAGAGACGCCACTGCACAAAACAAAGGAACAAGATTGAATTTAAGATCGGTCACGAGCAGTTAGGTTACCGTAGCGGAACAGAGAGCGGAAACGCGGCGTGTTTGGGAAGGGTCAAGGGGGCACGAAACCCCTTCCACACAAACGGAGGGTAGCCGTGGACACCACAAAATTGCGCACCACAATAAAATGTGTTTATCTTTTTAAGACGGCGCCACACTCTCAGCGATTGCTTTTGCTACAGCCCAAAGCAATGATTTCCAAAGTGTGCGTTTGGGGCACATTAGCGCACTGCAAGCAGCACACCAAAAAATTATTTAAAGGCTCCCATGAGTGCCAACGGACCCACCCCCAGAATAAGAGGCAGCTGCCTCTGTAGCATTTGCTTCCTTCCAACTAGACTCCACTTTGTCTGTAAACGGGATGGCAAGCAGAAGGACACGTCCTCAGGCGAGGCTGCCTGTTGCAGCTCTGGAACAAGCCAGGCCAGGGCAGAGCCTCTTGCAGAGACACAAAAGGAGGGTCATTCTTCCCCATCTTTTTGCACTGGGTGGAATTAGGATCCAGTGGAGAATTACAAGCCCTGTAAGGAAGCTGAGCCTGTCGCTTCCAGAATGCTGTCTACGGCACTCCAAAGAGGGTGTTGACGAAGGGGCGCGTGTTCGGAAAAGGAAGACCGGTTGACGGAGAGGATCTGGAAAGCAAATCCTATGAGGAATAGTTGGGAACAGCTAGGATACTGCGGGAAAGGATCAGACAAGGGCAACCGAAATGAACCAGTGGATGGAACGACTCTTGACTGAGGAAAGGCTGATGCATTGGGGGATAATTTTTTTAAAAAGTTTAGAGAAAAGGGGAGCAATAGATTGTGGGTGTCGGGAGTTGTGTGTTATGAGAGAGTGGGAGAAAAAAAATCCGATCCCGCTTGCAGAATTCTGGACTAGGTGGGCCTCTGGACTTCACCACCTGTCATGGTCCTGCCGTGACGCGGGTCAGGGTGGGTGGGAAGGCAGAAGAAAGAAGCATCTCTCCATTCAGGAATGCTACCCACGCAGCCGCTGACAGATCAGCACACGCCCAAATCAGCCAGCTCTTCTTCACTCCCCACCCTGCTCTTGTGAAAGGCTCAGGAAGAGTCAGGCGCACCCAGAGAAGAATCACAGGAGATGTTAAATGGGATGGTGAAAGCAGAGCAGTGATGTGCCAACAGAAAGGAAGTGTGTGTGTGTGTGTGTGTGTGTGTGTGTGTGAACAGAGACAGGCAGGGTTGTAATTAAGATCCCTGAAACACAGTGGTGTGAATTTTATGGGGAGAAAATTAGCCACAGACATTTTTCTGGAGAATTTTCTCATCCACATTAGGCTAATTCCCACAAGGTCACTTCCACCAGAAGGTTTCGCATTGGGAAATTCATCGATGCCCTTGTGATCTAATTTTGCAGATTTATTTTATTTGTATTTAGCAAAGGAAAGCTGAAAACTTTTGAACCTGCCAGCTGCCGTGTAATAGGGCACTGGCAATCAGCATTTGTTACTAATGGTGTTATGAAAAAGGGAAAAAATTCTGCAGAAAAAAACAGTACAGGAAATATATATATATATATATATATGCAGGTTTTGGTGTCTTCGGGTGTCTTCCCGTGTAAGAGTCGGGGTGTCTGGGCGACGTTTCGACGAGGTCTCACTCGTCATCTTCAGGCTGGTGCTTTCGGCTTCTTGTTACTGGAACAGAGCAGAATCTGGTTTTTGAGTTCCTATAAATACTGTTGAGGGGTGTGGTGTATAGCCTCCAACGTTCTGGGCAGGGAGGAAGTTCCTAGATTAGTGTGCCTTTTCTTCTATTGTTCCTTAATTACTTGAGGGATATCTTGAGTGATTTCATGAGTGATATTCTGAATACCACTGGGTGGGTCATTAAGTGTAGATTAGTTGCTAAAGCTTTCGTGTCTTGACCTCTTGAGCTTGTGAAGAGTTTTTCTGAGAAGATGGCTGTGCTGCATTTAGTTGTGCTCTGGCTTGGCTTCGTGTATAGGGGCGAGCTGTGATTTTGTGCCTTGTGCCAGCCAGATCTGTGTAGGGATTGCAGGGGGGTGCAGCATCCGGAGGTGCCACTATAGTTTGGCTACTGGATGGAGTCTGTAATATGTCTGTGGAGAGGGTCTGGGTTTGGGTCTGGTGTGGTTGATTGGTGACGGCGTTCTGTGTGCCTCTGGTTCTGGTGTCGGTTTTTGTGGGGAGGGCTAATTTCCAGATGTCTGGCAGGCGGGACGTGTCGTCACGCTTGTTCATGTTGTGAGGGTGTTTCTCTATCTCGATGGCTTCCATGATTATTCTCTTGTGGTGATGTTCCATGTTAAAGAGCAATTTGGAATCTGCAAAATTAATTTCGTGTCCTGTTTCTTTCATGTGTTGGAAAAGAGAGGAAGTTTTTTCTTCTTTTTTGACGGCATTCTTGTGTTCTGCGATACGTGCATTTATTCGTCTGTTTGTTTGTCCAATGTACGTGGCTGGGCAGACTTTGCAGGGTATTTCATAGACCCCTTGGTTTTCCAGCTGGATTTTGTCTTTTGGGTTTCTGAGGATATTGGCTATTTTTTGGTTGGTGCAGAAGGCTGTTTTGATATTGTGTTTATGGAGGATTTTGCTAATTTTGTCTGTAGTGCCCTTGATATAAGGAAGCAGGGCCATGCCATTGTTTTCTTCTGTGTCTTGGTTTTTGGGGGGTGTTTCTTTTTGGATTAGCTTCGTAACCCTGTTTTTCTGGTATCCATTGGCGATTAACACATTTGAGAGATTCTGTAACTCAGTTGTCAAGTGGTCTTTGTCAGCCAGGCGTTTGGTTCTGGAGATGAGAGTCTTGGCTACGGAGTTTATTTGTGCAGGGTGGTGGTGTGATTGTGCATGTAAGTAGCGGTTGGTGTGTGTTTTTTTCCGGTAGATAGTGTGTCCTAGGGAGCCATCAGGTTTTTTGTAGATTAGGACGTCAAGAAAGGGGAGTTGGTTGTTGTCTTCTATTTCCATAGTGAATTGTATTTTGGGGTGTAGGCTGTTGAGATGTGTGAGGAAGCTATCTAGTTTTTCTTTCCCGTGTGGCCAAATTACAAAGGTGTCGTCAACATATCTGAGCCAAAGTTTGGGTTTGTGTTCTGACTTGTCTAAAGCATTGGTTTCAAAGTGTTCCATGTACAAATTTGCGATGACCGGTGAGAGGGGTGATCCCATAGGTGCTCCTTCTATCTGTTTGTATCTTTGTCCATTGTGGATGAAGTACGTGTTGGTTAGGCAGTGGTTGGTCAGGTCCAGGATGTATTTCCTTCCTTATATCAAGGGCACTACAGACAAAATTAGCAAAATCCTCCATAAACACAATATCAAAACAGCCTTCTGCACCAACCAAAAAATAGCCAATATCCTCAGAAACCCAAAAGACAAAATCCAGCTGGAAAACCAAGGGGTCTATGAAATACCCTGCAAAGTCTGCCCAGCCACGTACATTGGACAAACAAACAGACGAATAAATGCACGTATCGCAGAACACAAGAATGCCGTCAAAAAAGAAGAAAAAACTTCCTCTCTTTTCCAACACATGAAAGAAACAGGACACGAAATTAATTTTGCAGATTCCAAATTGCTCTTTAACATGGAACATCACCACAAGAGAATAATCATGGAAGCCATCGAGATAGAGAAACACCCTCACAACATGAACAAGCGTGACGACACGTCCCGCCTGCCAGACATCTGGAAATTAGCCCTCCCCACAAAAACCGACACCAGAACCAGAGGCACACAGAACGCCGTCACCAATCAACCACACCAGACCCAAACCCAGACCCTCTCCACAGACATATTACAGACTCCATCCAGTAGCCAAACTATAGTGGCACCTCCGGATGCTGCACCCCCCTGCAATCCCTACACAGATCTGGCTGGCACAAGGCACAAAACCACAGCTCGCCCCTATACACGAAGCCAAGCCAGAGCACAACTAAATGCAGCACAGCCATCTTCTCAGAAAAACTCTTCACAAGCTCAAGAGGTCAAGACACGAAAGCTTTAGCAACTAATCTACACTTAATGACCCACCCAGTGGTATTCAGAATATCACTCATGAAATCACCCAAGATATCCCTCAAGTAATTAAGGAACAAAAGAAGAAAAGGCACACTAATCTAGGAACTTCCTCTCTGCCCAGAACGTTGGAGGCTATACACCACACCCCTCAACAGTATTTATAGGAACTCAAAAACCAGATTCTGCTCTGTTCCAGTAACAAGAAGCCGAAAGCACCAGCCTGAAGATGACGAGTGAGACCTCGTCGAAACGTCGCCCAGACACCCCGACTCTTACACGGGAAGACACCCGAAGACACCAAAACCTGCATTCCTGTACCCGTGAAAATCTACGAAAGCATATATATATATATATATATATATATATATATATATATATATGGCAGTGGAATGAAATCCCATTCAGGAAAGTTTTCTACCAGTCAGAGATTCCCATGGGATATACCCTTGACCACATTTTAATCCATGGTGTCTGGATTGAGCCCAGAGCCAAAACATCACAGAAACCAATTAAACCTACACAGTTTTTCCAGAGGGTGAACCGTGTTATGAGGCAAACTCTGGCCCATGAAAACCGAGGCCATAATAAATTTGCCTGGGTTTAAAGTGCCACAAGACTTCTTGTCAATGGTTTTTACACAACGTTTCAGTTCTTAAACTCGGGGTGTGTGCGTTAAGCCTCATAGCGAATGGGCCAGGAGGAAATTTATCCAAAGACCACTCTCCTTGGCGACTTCTAGCCGCCATTGCTCCACACAACTGATGTCTTCCAACAATGTCGTGCTTGTAGACCAAATGTCACAAGTCGAGCTCCAAGTGATCCCATGCTAATAATCTGCCTACCCTCTAACACTTTGAAGCCAAAATTGGGGACCCCATCTTTGTATTTTTTTTTATTGCAGGAACACGGCAACCATTTTGGTTGCTGTGATCTTGCGCGATTTGACATCACAGTTCCCCCCCAAAAAAGAGTGCTTTTGGGGGCACGGTGCCCCCAAAAGTACCATAGGGGGTACAGTGTGCCCCCAATCATGTTTGAGGGGAATCATGCTCTGAAATTGCTCAAGAGAACAGCAACCCAAATGGCCGCTCTTGTGATGAAAAACGGGATGGGGTAAGGGGTAGCAGAAACTTCAAGATTCTGGAAGTTGGCTGTCAGTTGGAGGAGGGCAGGGATGGAGGGACCTGGTCATCTTCCAGGTGTTGCAGGACTCCAATTCCCATCATCCCTGACCATTAGACATTGCAGGGGCAATGATGGGAGTTGGAGTCCAACAACGTCTGGATGGCCACAGGTCCCCCCCCCCTTACTGAAGGCCCTTCTCTGGCTTTAAGCCTGATTAAATAAGCACAAATTGGGCTCAAAGCACCCACAACCAGCCAGGCAAGGCACAACACAAGCCCAGAGCTCGGCCTCAGAACTGACACATGGGCCTCAGAAACTAAGACAGGCTGCACACAGTTCCTCTTGACTCTTAGGCTTTTAGCAGAGGGCAGCTGGTGCCTTTTGACCATTAAAAAACCCAACAATTTTACTACCAATAATGCTCTGCTGCTCTGTTACAGATTCATTGCACTTAAAAAATATATATATTCTAGTAGGCTTATATTTTAAGTAGCATTTTCCATTACAAGGCAAACACACACATGCGTTTTCGCTGCCAGGTTTTATTTCATTAAGCCAGAGTATAAAAATACCATAGTATCTAGATATTAGGAGCTGTGCCCCTGGCTTGCTCCATTCCCTGGCTATCCCTCCCAAATATTAACCCACAACAGCAGTGCTTCCCAAACTTGGGTCTCCAGCTGTTTGGGGACTACAATTCCCATCATCCCTGACCACTGGTCCTGCTAGCTAGGGGAGGGGCAACAGCTTGGCTTCACCCCCTGCTTGGTTCCCTGGCTTCATCCTCAGCAAAAACAGGCGTGAGGCAACCCTGATGTTGCTGAAGTACAACTCCCAGCCGCCTCTGCATGGTCAACAGCCAGGGATGGTGGGAGTTGTAGCGTAGCAGCATCCAGAGGACCAAAGGTCCTTCACCGCCCAAGTTGAAAGGATCAGGCAGAAGGGGCAGGGGAGATCCTTCGCTGCTTGGGATCCAGCAGAGCAGCATTCAGTCAGAGCTCACCAAACCAGGCTGGAGGAGTCAAAATCACTCAGCCCAGGACAGCTTCCTATTTCCCCCGTTTCATTACGGCACCCTCCTGCACATCAGCCCCCTGCCAATAATTCATGCACTGATGCTTGATATCGCTGATTCCACATGGAGCATTGACACGGTGAAAGCTTTTTAACAGCGCTGGAGAGAAGGCAATCATGTTTGAAAGTGGCCCTAAGAGCGATCTGGGCGGGTGGAAGGGGGGGAGAGCAAGGAGCAAACCTCTCCTGGGGGTGGAACATCTTAGAAGGCGCAGCAGAAACAGATTTTCCGAAAGCTCCTTCATGGCAACACCTCCCCCCCCCCCAAAAAAAACCCCACCATCCTGGCCTGCAGTAACCTGACACGTCATGTGAGGGTGAAAACCTTTCCTACCTCTGCCCCTAATCAGCTCATCTGTTGAATCATCACAAAATCGGGAGACCGCATTCACAAGTAGCACGGTGGGTTGGCTGGTTTTTTTAAAAAGAAGCTTTTGCATTATACAGTGGTACCTTGGGTTACAGGCGCTTTAGGTTACAGACTCCGCTAACCCAGAAATAGTGCTTCAGGTTAAGAACTTTGCTTCAGGATGAGAACAGAAATCGTGCAGCAGCAGCGGGAGGCCCCATTAGCTAAAGTGGTGCTTCAGGTTAAGAACAGTTTCAGGTTAAGAACAGACCTCTGGAACGAACAAACCCATAATACAAGTGGAGATTTACCCAATGGAAATCATCCTCCATCAGAAACCATTCCCTTCACAGAGAAAGCTAGCTTCTCAGGGAGAAGCAAGGCTACAACTTGTCTCCCTAGTTTTCTACCTGCAGGGAATGTTTGCTTGTTGCCACTGGCACAGAGCAGCATCCAGTCACGTCTGGAAGCAGT
The DNA here is from genome assembly GCF_965113315.1 of Podarcis vaucheri. NCBI lineage: Eukaryota > Metazoa > Chordata > Lepidosauria > Squamata > Lacertidae > Podarcis > Podarcis vaucheri. The sequence continues at coordinate 9,885,036 of NC_138754.1, read as the reverse complement.
GCAGACCAGGCACATGCTCATCACCTCAAATGAGAACTAGACCTTGAAAAGAAAAGGAAAGGGGAAAAAAACCAGAAAGTGTGTCCCTAGCAACAGGGATAAGGATCATCTACACAAAATAAATAACCGCAATCCCATGGGACCAGCAGTCTGATTAAGACTGGCTTTTTCTGTGTGTTATATCGCTGGATGCGCCGGTACATAAAAGAAGATGCTCTTAGGAGCAAATGTGCTTTAGCATTTAGGGAAGAGAGCTGTGCTGGGTTGGGCCACTGGCCTGCCAAGACAAGCCCCGCATTTCCCAGGATCCTGAGAAGCGATGCTGTCAGGGAAGGACTTGGGGCAGAAGCCACACACACACACACACCCTCAATGCAGCAGGGATGCAGGCTTAGTTCCTAGAGGAGAGGGTTATCCATGGCTATGTTCCTACATCGACTGCCAGAGACAGTGCGCCGCTGAATGCCAAATGCTAGGAATCGCAGGTGGGGAGAATTGATGCTGCTGTGGTCAGGTTCAGCTGGGAGCTTCCTACTGGTGCGTCTGGCTGGGGGCCGTAAGAACAGGAGTCTGGACTGGATTAACGGCTATGAGATACAAAGGCTGTGTCTGCTGTAGGCCGGGGCGGTATCAATATATCACCCAGGACCGGTATGAGGAGCAGACCGGTATGTCGGCTTCACTCAGCAGTATATCGCTGGTGAAATGCTCACCGCTCGGTTGCTAGCAGAGGGACTCAGGAGTGGTGGCGGTTTTACCAGCGATACATGGCTGAGTGAAACTGACATCCCACTTTGACCTCACAACTGTGCACAGGGAGAAAAAAAGCTACATTGGCGAGGCATCCATACAGCTTGTTCCTCCTTCTGGATCTTTTAACTGCTCATTTGAGGAGTGTGCGGTTGCCACTCCCCTCCGAACAATCAAAGGACCCCCCCAGCCCGGCACTGGCACCCGCCACAAGCAAGGGACGGGACACCGGGGATGGTGAGAGCTGTGGCTGTGGCAATTTCACCCGGCACCTTGCAGGCTGAGGCCAATGCAGCTTATGTTTCCAACACCACGATATATCGCCAAATGTTTGGCTGGTGATATACTGCGATGTTGAAAAACTGTTATCGCCCAGCCCTAGTCTGCTGTTGGAGAGAGCACTGTGGTGCTCAAAGTCCTGCTTGTAGGTTTCCCATAAGCATCTGGTTGGGAGTGTTAGAAATTCAGGTATATAAACTAATCGCCAAATGGCACCTTAAACCTAGGTCATAGTTGCCACAACAAATGTCTAGATGCCAGGGTTTTTGTGTTTTTTTTTTTGTTTTTTTTTTTGCAATTGGACTTATTATTCTTATTCATTTCATTTCTATGCAGCTTTACATTTTAGAGAACAACTCTCAAAGTGGTTTGCGACACATTATAAGATCAAATAAAACAATCCAGAATAAAACAAATTCAGGCTTCAAGGAAAACATTCCAGAGCCTTCTTTTCTAAATGGCATTTGGTTTTCCCTAGTCGCCAGCCTGGCATCCAAAGATCTCCACGTGGTTGCAATTGGAGCCACGCCAGCGGCAAAATGCGCCTGGCTCCTGGCTAATTTCTAACACAGCAGCGATCGTCTGCTATGGAAAAAGGATGTTGGGCATGATAGGCCCTGATCTAAGCCAAAAGGCCGAGAAGCAATCAGGACAAAGATTCACAACATAAGAATACAGGATAAAACCCACAAACTATATAGTTAAAACAAAAACAAAACAATAACCCCACCCCACAAACACATTTAAAAGGCCACAGAATCAACCAAAGGCCTGGTAAAGAAGAACGTTTTCGCCTGGCACCTAAAGGTGTATAATGGAAGCACCAGGCAAACCTCTCTCGGGAGAACATTCCACAAGCGGGGAGCCACCACAGGAAAGGCCCGTTCTCGTGTTGCCACCCTCCTGACCTCTTGAGGAGGCACATGAAGAAGGGCCTCAAAGGATGATCTCTAAGTCTGGGCTGGTTTATATGAGGAGAGGTGTTCCTTGTGGTCCTGAGCCATTTTACAGAATCCTAGAATTGTAGAGTTGGAAGCGACCATGGGGGGTCATCTGGTCCAAACCCCTGCAATGCAGGAATCTTCTGCCCAAGATTAAGAGTCTTATGCTCTACTGACTGAGCTATCCCAGGGATGAGAAACCACATTGCTGGACTCCAGCTCCCATTGTCCCTGGCTCCTGGCCATCTTCCTTGAGCATCGACCAGGCTAGCCAGGCCACAGCTTGCCCAACCTTGTTGCAGGGTGTTGAGCGCCGTGATCGTATACACAGACTTTGTGGGTTTGAGATATGCATCACACCTGAATCCTGCCTTTCCTCCGGGGAGCTCCTCCTCACGGTGTGCACATGGAGTTAGGAGCCCAGCCTCACCAGCACGTCCACACAAGTTCCTAGTCCACAACATCTCCTTTCCTAGCTGTTCTGGCTGCCCAACTTTATGTATAAATAATTGCGGGTCTGAAAGGAAGACAACCGGCTTTTGTGTAGCTTCTCTGCATCATCACCTGGAAGGGATTCCAAGTTGCCACCAGGAAAATGGCCTTGTATGAGCCTGTAGCTCAGAGAAGGGGAACATGTTGCTGAACTGCAACGCCCATCACCACTGGGCAAGGGCAATGTTTGGTGGGGCGGATGGAAGTTGAAGTCCAGCAACATACAGAGGGCCAAAGAGTCCCTACCCTGCTGTAGTCACTCCATGACTACATGAGATAGGCAAGGCTACCTGGAGACGTCACAGATTGAATTTGGGAGTAGGTACTCTGCCCCTGAGCTATACAGCCCTTCTCCACACAGCGCTACAGTTCCCAGAGTGGTAAAACAACCCATCCTTCTTCCCAGGGACCTGTGGGAATTGTAGCTCTGTGAGGGAGTGCCTCCTGACAACTCTCAGAGCCTTGAAACTACAGTTCCCATGATTCTCTGGGGGACACAGTGGTATCAGAGTGCTTTAAACAGATGGTGAGGATGGGGTCTGAAATGCTCAGCACACATTCGCAAGCCCTGTGAACCCACATGCGAGAATACAGCTTGCAATGATCTTTCCGCGCTTTGTGTGTTAATTTCCTGCGTAGAAATTCCTCCACAGGAGGAAGCTGTGAATGTGACCTAGCGATATCCCTACCCGCCAAAAAATCCCTCTGCGCCAAAGATGGAGAATCAGTGGCTCTCAAACTCCCATCAGTTATGGATGATGGGAGTTGTAGTCTCAACACTTCCGGTGGGGCACAGATTCCTCACGCTTGGCTCAACAGGGCTGCGAAACACAGATTTGATAGCCCCATAAGGAATCCTGGGAGTATTTCCACACACACACAATCTTACTCAGATGTCTACCCACTAAAATGTGGCAAAATTTAAGCTGGTATTCTTCTCCCTCCTGTTAAGATAATGCCAGTGTTCAACACACCCCCATACTATTGATCTTTCTAACACTGTTCCCTGCTTGCAGAGCATGAGGACTAGAAACCTTCCATGAATAACATGCCAGCCTGTCTTTTTAAAAGAAAATGGTAAGAAGTTTAAAGGTTTCCCAATTCAAGCTATTCCACAACCGACCCCAGTTGGCTCTCTGTTTTGAAAAGGGCAGGGAGTGTTTGATCCTCGTCTGAAGACTGAGAAATAAGACTGAGAGATGTGTGGAGCTTTTGTATGCGGGACCCTCTAAAGAAGACCACCTCCCAACCTTTCCTCCGCCCATCCTGGACCAATCAGCAGCTCTGCAGCTCATCAGCACACCAGTCACATCTGCCCTTGTCCGGAAAAACACACAGATACACACCAGTGTGACACAGGGACCTGCTTAAAAAGCAAGAGGGGCGTGAACCCCAGAGATTTTTGGGGAGCGGAGGACACCTTTTCTGCAGGGAGTCTGAAGACAACAACAACCACCACCATAATCTCGGAGCAGGCATGAAAGACTTAAAAATAAAAGGGATGGAGACCAAACTCAGGCAGGTGGCATCAGTTTCATCTCTAATACAATATTTGGAGGAGAGGATCAGGTTGCGTTGATGTCCGATCTAGGAAAATCCCAGGCTGCAGTTGACCCAAGTGCCTAGAAAAATGCAGTAACCATGGCTCTTTTGGAACTCTGCAGCCAATTTTTATTTTTTTAAAAACCTATCAAACATCCTGAAAATGCAAAGCATTTCTCCGGCCTAAGGGTAATCCACTAAGGCCATGCCGGTTACTGAAAGGTGATGGGACGGGTGATGGAGCGAAGACCTAGCGATGAAGCCATCTTGGAGCCCCCAAAACCAATGGCAAACCTCCATCTCATTGTGGGTTTGCAGGAAATGTGGTCCTGAGGAGAGTGGCGCACATAAGTCAAAGCAGGCAGAAAAAGACCAGTGGGGCACGTTCTCTCTCTTTCTCTGTGTGTGTGTGTAAGACGCCGCATTGATGAAACGGGTTTGGGGGCGGGGGACAGGGCAGACGTCAAAAAACTCATTCCCTCCCCGATCCTGGATAATAAGAGCAACCTGCTTCAGCAGCAGTTGGAATGAGAGGAAAACTGGATATTCATAAACACAAACAAGCTTTGTACGGAGGGGAAGAAATGCTCCCTAATGTCTCTCCAGGGGAATGGGGGAAAAGCAAGCAGCTTCCCAGAGGTGGAAGAATTGGGGCATCGTCTCGTCTCCATCCCAAGAAGGGCTACTGCGCTCGTTCTCAAAGCCTAGCACCCTAAGGCCGCAGGAACAGCTTTCAACGCTGTCAGGTCAAAATGTCTCCAGAGCAACCTCATCCCCATGACAGGTGTCTCGCGGGGGGTTGTTTATGGCTTGTCTAAACACCCGGTGACCAGAGCCCCACAAGGACCAATTCCGCCGATAATTTATCCCCAAAATCCCGGCGCGCAAGGCTATGTACGGCGCGTGCGGCTGCAGTGAAACCAACACTGCCGCACTGCTCCGCCATAAATATCCCCGACGCGCCGGCAACTCGGCTCTGCGGCAGGGACCCCCCGCCCCCCCCCAACAACACGCCTCGGCTCACCACAAAAGGCGGGGGCCCAGCACCCACGGCGCGGTTTGCGGGGACGTAAAGACCGAAGGGAAAAGGGAGCCGCACCGAAGCCTTTCTCCGACACCCCAGCAAAGACAACCATCAAATGGCTAGGCCCCAAAAAGGAGTCCGCGGCACCGAGCGGGGAAAGGTTTGGTTTGGGGTGCCGAGGTCTCGTGGGAAATAAGCCAAGCCAGGTGAGCTGGGCCCGTTGTGACCACTGCCATCACTGCCGCCAAGGCAGCCCCAGTGCATTGTGGGTCAGGCTCTGCAGAGCAGATCTACCTGAGCCCTTGATACGGCTCCTTAGCAACCATCCTCTCTCTTCAACTGCCACCCCCACCCCTGCGCCGCACACACACATGCACGCACGCACACACACAACCACTAAAAGTCAGGCCAGGTTAGAAAGCTTTTTAGCCGGAGGAAGGGGGCTGGGTGTGTGGGGAGGTCCCCCCCAGCAAAGGGCCCCGCGTCCGCTGCTCCGCCATTGTGTGGCGCCCGCCAGCGCCCAATTCAGAGGCGCAATTTATGGGGCCTGGGCTTCCGCCTCAGGAGACATTCTCAAAGGAGACGGTCCTCCCTCGAGGCACACAGAAAAGAGGCGCGGGAGAGGGAACGGGCGGAGGGCGTGAGACCCAGACGCACCAAGGACGGACGGACAGATAGACACTGGGGAACAGGAGGGAGAGAAATTTGCAGACAGCCGGGCACACGTGGACTCCAGGCTCGACCCGTCCTTCCCAGCGTCGGTTAACGGCCAAGTCCCAGAGAAAATGGAAGCCACAGACGCAAAGCGGCACGGATATGCCACCGGGGAGTAGGAAACAGGCGCTGGCAGAGGGTCAGACCCCAGAGGGTCACCCTGTTCCCAAGCCACGCCAGCACCCATTTTTAGGGTCCTGTGCCTGGTGCCGCCCACTTACGCTGCCGCCCTGGTCTCCCCACGCCGGCCGTGTCCCTTCCTTCGCTTCACCCCATGGGCAGAGCATTAGAGATGCAAGACACAGGCGCTGTTAACTCCCCCATTGATCTGGCTCCCTGTGGCTCTGTTCGGCGGCCATTACAATTTCCAGATTATTACTTAAAGCCCCCATTGATTTATTTTATTTTTTTACAAAAAGCGAAGGGGTGGAATCACGCAGAGAAACGGCGACTCGGCAAGGTGTCCCACCTTGCAAAACAACACTTTCCTGTTCAAGTCTCTAGATCTGGGCCACTTGCGGCACCAGCAGCCGCCGGTCAAGCCAAATGCACTTGGGAATCAACGCCGCGGCTCGTTGGAGGTTCGATCCCGGAGCTACACACGTAAATAAAAGGGGGGCAGGCGTCCTACACAAGCAGAGAACCACGTCTTCCTCAGCCAAGGATTGCTGCCACACAGCAGGCCCTGCCTGGGCCCTCTAAAGAAATCAGGTGGCTTTGTTGGTTAATCAGCCTCCCGCCACATGAGAGAGAGGGGGGGGGGAACATTGCTGGCCACCAGAACTCCACCAGGAATTCGAGTGGACCACACATGAATGAATAAAGAGGGATAGGCCAAATTATATACCGCCCCCCATCACACTTCAAAATACAAGCGGCAGGCCCGTGGAAGCAGCTCTAACTGGCTCATATTAAGCAAACTGGGGGGGGGGGAGGTGTGTACAACCCCCCTCTCACTTGCTATCTATCACCAGCGTGTTTACACGGAGCCCAGCAGTCAATAGAGCCGGCTAAATGACGCTCCTTCTGAAACAAAAGAGAATCAAGAGATGGTGTGTGCGATAAATATCTTTCAGATCCCTCCCACTTGGGAAAACAAAATGCCCTTAATGCCTCCAGCTTTCAAACCGTGCGGCTCCCCACTGTCAGCCCCCCTGGTTAACCCCCCTCCCACACACACACTACACACCTTCTCTCTGTGTGTGTGTGTGTGTGTTCCCAAACACTCACATACAGGCAGCCAGTTTCCTTTGTGGTGCCCTGGCAAATTTACAAAGGAAGGGTCAGGCAGGTGAGCCCCTTCAGAAAGGGTGAAAAGGTGACGCTGAAAGGCCTCAGCTGAGCAGGGGGCGCCTCTGTCCTTGCATGCAGGTGGTCCTAAGTTGGATCCCTGGCATCTCCCTGCCTGAAAGAGCTGCTGCCAGCCAGTGTAGACCGCACTGAGTTAGAAGCACCAAGTCTCTCTCTGACTCCAGAGAAGGCTATGCTAGGATGAACACCGGCCTTGCCTGTCTCGGATGGTTTTAAAAGAGGCATTTTAAAAAAATACGGGGGGTGTGTGTGTGAGAAATGATTAGGCATCAATCAGGCAGCTTCCGTCCTTGCAAACACACACACACTCCAAATCCCTGCATGAATGTTCAAGAGAGACAGATTCTCCCTTGGCACTTTGCCTTTCTCTTTGCAATAAACACCCCACAGCCTTCCCTCTCTCTCGCTAAGCAGCAGCCAGTTAGGAGGAGGAGGAGGAAGAAGAAGGGGGGAAAACCTCGCCCAGTTCCCAGAGGAGCCCCGGCACTGCCTGGGCACGTGCCACGGGGTGCTTCGGGGATGCAAGGCGGGCAGGGCGCTCGGCGTCCCCCCCGCATCTGCCGTGCCTACAGATCGGTAGGCGTGCGTCTTCTCTGCCAGTCTCGCGGCTCAGCCCCACAAACAGCCGGGGAGCCCGTGCCAGGGCTGGCGAGGGTTTGGCACACGGAGTCACACCTAGGCTCGGATATATAGGTCACGCCACACACACATGATCAAGGCTGGGCACTCTGTGTGGCGAGAGTCCTGGGGGTAGCAGCAGGCATGGGGAGATCTCGGTCGGGACGGTTATATATATAAAAAAGGGCAGAGCGTGCCCCCCCCCCAAATAGTGTGTGCCACCCAAGTTTTGGGTGCTGGTAGTGCCCACGGGGGTGCAAAGGTCACGTTGTCTCTCTCTCTCACACACAGAGGGCTCTGTTGCCCTTCAACCGCGGTCTGATCGAGCCCCCCCCCCCACCAAAACCCCTGAACTAAGGAGAAATTGTCCTTTAAAAAAACAACCGACGGTCAAGGAAATAAACAAATAAACTCGCTCGGAAAGCGCAGACAGCCCCGCTCCCCCTCTCTAAACACACCTCGCTATGGAGGCCACGGTGCCTGGATTTAGGGGAATTTGGCGGCGGCGGCGGGGGGTTAAGAAGCGGAGCAGAGCTGAAATTGCAAAAACTAGAGGGGGAAACAGACGGTGGGGGGGACGGAGACGGGCAAGGAGAGACGGGGGTGCCGGCGAGTTGTGGGGTGGAGAGAGGGAGAGAGAAGAGAGACTGGGGTCCCAGTCCAGACAGCCGCCAGACTGGGGGAGGGGGCGATTAGGAAGGAAAGAGGGTGGAGAGAAGGGGGGGCGGCAGAGGAAGCTTCATATTCTGCAGGATCTCTCCCGACGCACAGACAAAAAGCAGACAACCCCGCTCCCTTCCCCCCCCCCATGAAATCTCTGCTGCCCCATCCCCAGGTTCCGGCGACGCGCGGACCCCGATCCCCACCGCGCACGTGCCCTCGCCCCGTCCACGTGCACGCGCACCCCCTCCTCCCAGACACCCCCTCCCCCCTTATGCAGTGCACGCGCGCCCTCTCCCACCTCACCCGCCGACCCCGCTTTGCCTAACACCCACCTTCGCCTCCCGCTCCGGGGCAAATTCCGGGGGTCCAGGCAGGGATATACAGGCGCAAACGGACAAACGGAGCCCGATCTCTTTTCTCCTTGAGCAACCCCCCTTTAAAAAAAAGCAAAAACACTGTCCCCCCATCCCTCTCCCACTCTCCCGCCACCCCACTCCCACCCCACCCCCCAAACCCCCGGGTCCGGTACTCACTGCGGGTTGGAGCTGTTCCAATGCACCGCGTGCCGGTTGCCGAGGCTGCCGGCGGGGCCGTGGCACAGCAAGCAGAGCAGCGGGAGGAGCAGCAGGAGCGGCGGGGCAGGCGGCGGCGGCGGCAGCAGGAGCGCGGCCATCCCGCCGGCCGGGGCAGCGCAGCGCCAGGCGCGACCGTGCACGAGAGGCGAAGCCGCCGGAACGGAGAGCGAGGGCGAGAAAGAGATCCAAAGGCGATCGGAGCCGCCGCCGTCCTCCTCCTCCTCCTCTTCGCCGCCGGAGCCCCCAGCGCCGCCGAGGCTCCTCCTTCCCTCCTCCTTGCGCGCCTCCGGCCCCGGGACCGCCCCCCTCGCGCGCTCCCTGCACGCCGCGCGCGCCCGATCTTTCCCACGGGCTCCCCACGCTGCGCGCCCGACGCGTCTCTCCATCTATTGGGGGTCCCTTTCCTGGCGCGCCCTTTGCTTTCGATTACAGGCGGGGGAGGCGTGTCCGTGTCCGGCCACTACGCCCCGCCCCCTTTTAAAGAAAGCCCCCCCCTCTCGCAGAACATCTGGAGAACCCCCCTCCCTTTCAAACACACACCTTTCCTTCCTCCTTCTCCCTCATATAAAATATTACATTTGTGCCAAGGCTGTTTTGAATTCTGTGCGGAGTCAAAAATCACAGGGACAGGCCCGTGGGCATGGGCAGAGTGCCTTCGCCTCAGCATTTCCCCGGGGCTTTGTCCTTGGGACTCACTTGTGAATGAGAGAGGGGCTGATGTTAAAAACATCAATAATATTTTTAATTCTGTGGAAACAGGGGAAGTTGGCCACTGGAGGGAAAGGGCCTCTGAGTACACCTTATCTGCAAAGGTTTAAACGCTGCCTTTGAAGGCCACAACTTTGCAGCGCTCAGGATGTGGGCAAATCCAGCGGGGACGCAGCCTCTGAGCATGGGCAGAGGGCCTTGCCATCAGTAGCCACTGGACATCTGGGAAGTGGAAGGAAAGTCAGGTTTATAGGGCAACAATTTCCAGGCTGGAGCGAGAAGGCCCCCCTCGGCCCCTGGCAAACTCTACAATTTAGGAAATAATTGTTGCCAGGTGGCGAACATCTGGAAGAAAGCTAGAGGTTGTCTTTTATCTCCCCACTCTCCATCCATCCCCCAAACAGAACTAGGAGCAGGCTTCATCCTGAGAGGTGGGGGGACAACCCACCATTCTCAGCCGCAGAACTACGTAGTTTCTATGCCGGGGGGCGGGGGGGGGATAATGAGAAGAGAAAAGTGCCTCTGAGGTGGCGCAGAGCGCTGTTTCCTCTCCTTCCTCGTGGAATGGTAGCCAGCCTCCCTGCGTTCTGAGATCAGGAACCACAGCTTCCAGGGGAAAGGGTGTGGTTTGCTTGGCACCTATCCTGTTAAGCAACCAGCAAAGAATGTCCTGGAATGGACTCCGGAGTATGGAGTTGGCCGGGTCCTCAATGGCAGAGAATCTGCAGGTTTGAAACTCTCCACTACCACCACCTCCTCCCTGGCTACTGCGGTCTCATGCGGAAAAATGGGGAGGCCTCCCTGTGATCCCAAAAAAAGCTGATCCAGAAAACCTGGGAGGCAGACAACACCTTCCCGCCCACCAGGGAGAAAATCAACGCCAGCCGGCAGGGCCCAGCCCTTGCCTGAACATGTCTGGGGCTGTGGCCATGGCTGCGGCTCAGGCGCGTCAGGAATGTCGCCCCAGGTCCTGGGCCAAGGTGCGAATGCTGGCCTGGGACTGAGAAAGGAGCACTGTGCCAGGGTGACTCCACCCTTCCCTTCTGCTTGGCAAAGCAACAAAGCGCAGGCCACTTCCCTGAAGCAGGGGAAATCTGTGGCCCTCTGGCTGTCGCAGGACTACAATGCCCATCGTCCCTGACCAGCGGCCGTGCTGCCTGGGGGTTGATGGTGTCAGGAGTGTGTGTGGGAGCCAGGCCCTGTGACCAGCAGGGCTTCGCAGGACTGGGGCCTTCCTAAGTTTGTTCTGGAGAGTCAAGTTGAGGCCGCACAGGTGAAGCCGCTTGGTAACTGACTGCACCTGGTAGCAAGAGCTGGGAAGGGATATATTGGTCAGCCTTTCCCTTCGGCTTTTTGCCACAGCAACACGTTTCCTGTCTTGCTGTGTTTGGCTTCTTGCTTCCTGATCCTTGGACCTTGGCTTCATGGCTCCCTGCCAGTGGCGTAGCGTGGGTTGTCAGCACCCGGGGCAATGCAAGTAATTTGCGCCCCCTAACCCGTGGATTTGCGCCCCCTAACCCTAACCCCCAGATGTTGCGCCCGGTGCGGCCGGGGGCCCCCCCTGCACCCCCACGCTACGCCACTGCTCCCTGCTTCCTGACCCTCAAACCCCTGGCTGCTGGACTCTCGTTCCTGCTCCCACCCCGCATCTTGCCCCCTGTCCCAACGTCCTCATCCGGGACTTCGGTTGCCTGTAGACCGGACCGTGACAGATGGTAGCTGCAGTCTAATGATATCTAGAGTAGCCTCTAGGCAGAAGAACAGGGAGGGGGCCCTGTTGCCCTCTAGATGCTGTTAAGACAACAACTGCCATCAGCCTTGACCATTGGTTGCGCTGGTTGGCGGTTGATGAGAGCTGGAATCCAAGAACATTGCTGGATTACAACTGCCATCATCCATGACCAGTGGCCATGCTGTCCAGGGGCTGATGGGAACTGTAACCCAACAATATCCGGAGAGCCACCAGAGTAGCTTCCGGGCAGGAGGCCCAGGACGAGGGCCCCATTCCCCTCTGAATGCTGTGAAGTCTATGGCTGCTATCTTCCCTGACCATTGGCCATGCTGGCTGCTGGGAGATGGAATCCAGCAACATGTTCCCTTCTGGGCAGCCTTCCGGGGGGCCACATGTCTGTGGTGGGAGGAGCCAGGGACAAAAGTGGGCGGAGCAACAAAGGCCAATGCTAACATCATTCAGCAGGCTGGTTTCTACGCATATGCTCAACCCCCCCCCCCACTTCTCTAACCACCATCCTTAGAAGCAAGAGGCGTGCTCAGAAGCCAGCCAGGCAAAATCACAGGGTGCAGCTTGTGGGCTAGGATGGCCAAGCCAGGAGTATCCCAGACCCTGAGATTTCGGAGCCCAAACCTGAGAGCTAGGGGTGAACACATAGTCTTCTTGATAAGAAATAATCATGAAAGGCACTCTCGCCCACCTGGAGGTTCAAGCCCTCTCCCTGCCACCTGGAGAGGCAAACCTGGAGACTTCAGGTCAGCCCAGGAGTGGGTTGGCAGTTTGCTACTGTGGACAGTTTCAAGGGCAAAACGGAGTTGCCTGGAGGGTCCCTACCCCGGGTCCAAAAGGTGCCTTCCCTTCCTGGCTTAAACAAACTTCTATTCTCCTTCTGTTCTCCCTCTCCTTCCAGGCTGGTGCCCTGCCCGAGAAACGCCAAGGCCATGTCTGCTGAGATGAGTAGCAACCTTTGGAATGAATTTCCTCTCTATTCGCGGAATTATCACTGCCTGACACGCCCCTTTAGAAAAACCATCTCATTATCACACTCCATACAGGGTTGTATGAAAAGGAGGAGGGAGTTTTTCTTTTTGACAGTGCAAGGACTCAAGGGTGCTCCCACCCTTGTATTTGAGGATCAGGTCACTCAGCAAGAAAGAGGGCAGATGGCAGGTTCTTAAAGTAAAATATTAGTCCTCCCTGTTCAAAATAGAGAGCTGGTTTAAAGGGGAACACAGGAAGCTGCCTGATACAGAGTCAGAGCCATTGGTCTGTCTAGCTCAGTAGTGTCAACACTGACCGGCAGCAGCTCTCTCGGGTTTGAATTCTGAGCCTGGAAAATGCTGGGATCTGGGACGTTCTGCACACAGAGCTGGTGCTCCACCACTGAGCTGTGGCCCTTCCTCTAAATCAGTGTTTCTCAAACTTGGGTCCCCAGGTGTTGTCGGATTACAACTCCCATCCTTCCTGACCACTGGTCCTGCTAGCTAGAGATGATGGGAGTTGTAGTCCAACAACACCTGGGGACCCTAGTTTGAGAAACACTGCTCTAAATGTATGTGATCTCTGACTGGTTGGGACAAGTGTCAAGAAGATGCTACTGAACTACAACTCCCGACAGCATGATGATGGGAGCTGTATTTCCGCAACATCTGGGATGGCCAAAGGTTCCCCCACTTGCCTTACACAGTGCTTTAATTCTCCCTCTTTGGATGAGTGACAACCGTGGGATAAGTCAAGGCAGACATTTAGAGGCTCAGAAAGCAGAGAGGTGGAATCTGCAATCTGCCTTCGGCAACCGTCAGCTGTGGAGAGCTGACTTTGTACTTGTCTGCCTTCATAGCCCTTGCCACTTATTAGAACATAAAAATCCATTCTTGGTTCTGTGAGAGAGTGTGTGTTTTTAATCACATCAGAATATAACTTGGGCGGGGGTGTAGTTTGTGATGTAATTTTTGACCTGGCAATATTTTGTGAATCATAGGATGTGCGTGCGCTATGCAAAAATCACAATGTGGGAAAAACCGTGAAGCCAGCCAACATTTCTACATGCCTCCATCTTTATTTCAGACATCGGGACATATCTGTATACAGTGGTACCTCGGGTTACATACGCTTCAGGTTACATATGCTTCAGGTTACATACGCTTCAGGTTACAGACTCTGCTAACCCAGAAATATTACCTCGGATTAAGAACTTTGCTTCAGGATGAGAACGGAAATTGTGCTCCAGCAGCGCAGCAGAAGCAGGAGGCCACATTAGTTAAAGTGGTGCTTCAGGTTAAGAACAGTTTCAGGTTAAGTACGGACCTCCAGAACGAATTAAGTACTTAACCTGAGGTACCTCTGTATCGTGATGTTTAGCTGGTGATACACCATGATGTTGAAAACCAGGTATTGCCCGGCCCTTGAATCCAGCTATACCCGCATGCCTGAAAAAGCTGGCAACCCCCTGCCCTGGACCTTGTTCACTAAGGAAAGAAATCAACCCTCAGAACAGAAATCGTTGCAGATTCATTTCCCCTTGCTCTGTTGTCTCCCCGTTGTGAGGTTTTCTAGACTGTAAGTGCCTCAGGACAGAGAACTGTCTCTCACTTCTTTACTTATTTATTTGGTATAGCGCCATGTATATAGATGGTGCAACAAAAGCCACAATAACAATCTGTATTTTTGGAACACTGTTCGTTCTGCATTTACGATATCTTACAATATCGCCGCCTGATTTTGCGTGATGGTTCCTGAGATCAAGCAGCAGGTTTTTGTCTTTCTTTGGATACAACTGGGCACCATTTTGAATTAGGATGGTGGACTGAGCCTTGCACGGATTTTAAGCACTGATTTCAAAATTGCAATAATTCTTGGTTTGAATTGGGTGTGCTGGCTGATGGTAGTCCCCTGAACATCTGGAGGGACACAGGCTCCCCATGCCTGCTTTACACCTCTCTAAGTGCATTTCATTTTTGAATTATGGTGCTGGAAGAGACTCTTGAGAGTCCCACGGACTGCAAGACGATCAAACCTATCCATTCTGAAGGAAATCAGCCCTGGGTGCTCACTGGAAGGACAGATCCTGAAGCTGAGGCGCCAAGACTTTGGCCACCTCATGAGAAGAGAAGACTCCCTGGAAAAGAGCCTGATGCTGGGAAAGATGGAGGGCACAAGGAGAAGGGGACAACAGAGGACGAGATGGTGGGACAGTGTTCTCGAAGCTACCAGCATGAGTTTGACCAAACTGCGGGAGGCAGTGGAAGACAGGAGTGCCTGTCGTGCTCTGGTCCAGGGGGTCACGAAGAGTCGGACACAACTAAAGGACTAAACAACAACAAAGTGCATTTCAGATGGGATCCCTGATTGGTTGGGACATGTGTCAAGGACAGGGGTGGGGAACCTGGGCCCCTCCAGATGTTGATGGGCTCCAGCGCCCATAAGAGCATCCCTGCTGGATCAAGCAAAGGCCCATCTACCCCAGCATCCCGTCCTCACTGTGGCCAAGCAGATGCTTGTGGGAAACCTGCATCTACTCCAACCACTGGCCATGCTGGCTGATGGGAGTTGGGAGTTCAAGCACACCTTGGAGGGCCACAGGTTCCCCACAGGCCTGGGCTTAGAGCTACTGAGCAGCAAAATGTGCATGCATGCTCACACACCAACGCATGCGTAGGCGTGCACCAGGCATGGTTGGGGAAGGGCTGCTCACCTCTGCCCGCCTGCAGAAAGGTGGGTCGTGTGTTTGTGTCTGTGCATGGATGGCTGGAAGTGAGTGGGGAGGGGGGAGAGAGAGGCTGTTTAGATGCCTGTCAGTAGCCCCAGCTGGGAAGGGTGGGGGTGGGGAGTTGTGGGAAGGGAGGAGGCTGGCGAAACAAACGCGGAAAGACCAAAAAAAGCTTCAATTAATTATTCATCTGAGGAAGTGAAGTGTAGAAAATACAACATGGAAAAAAACAAGCTCTGAACGACTGGGCTGATGGTTGGAGCGGGCAGGGTGGCTGCAGGGGGGTTGGTAGAGAAAAAGGAGGGGTGGAAGGTACAAGGGGAGGGGGCAAGGAGAGAACAGCAGTCCCAGAGGCTCTGTGTGAGTGAGTGAGTGAGAGTGTGTGTGTGTGTGTGTGATGGAAGCAGCTGGCCATTAACCCTTCAGGTGCTGACATCGCAAGCAGGGCTGTCAAAGCCTCCAGGTGCTGCTGGATTCCCACCTCCTGCGACCCGTGACCATTGAACCATGCTGGCTTCTCAGCCTGATGCATGTTTGGAAGTTCAGCAACAGCTGGGAGGGCTGCAGGGTTCCCCTCCCACCACACTCTTGTCCAAGACACATATCCCAACCAATTAGGGATCCCATATTAAATGCACTTGCAGAGGTGCAAAGCAAGGGTGGGGAGGAGGGCTGGGCGATATCTGGTTTTCAACATCACAATATATCACCAGCTAAACGTCATGATAAGGGACACGGGTGGTGCTGTGGGTTAAACCACAGAGCCTAGGGCTTGACGATCAGAAGGTCGGCGGTTCGAATCCCCACAATGGGGTGAGCTCCCGTTGCTCAGTCCCTGTTCCTGCCAACCTAGCAGTTTGAAAGCACGTCAAAGTGCAAGTAGATAAATAGGTACCACTCCAGCGGTAAGGTAAACGGCATTTCCATGCGCTGCTCTGGTTCGCCAGAAGTGGCTCAGTCATGCTGGCCACATGACCCGGAAGCTGTACACCGGCTCCCTCGGCCAATAAAGCGAGATGAGCGCCGCAAGCCCAGAGTCGGCCACGACTGGACCTAATGTCAGGGGTCCCTTTACCTTTAAACATCATGATATACCAACATATCACAATGTCTGGAATAAGGATGAAACTATGTAGAGGCAAACAGTAGGGCTGGGAGATAACTGGTTTTCAACATCTCAGTATATCACCAGCGCTAAACATTGTGATATACTGATATATCACGATGTCTGAAATAAGAACAGAGCTATGTAGAGGCATTGGCTGGCTTCACACATCAAAATTATGAAACCAATATCCTGATATGGACTTCAAACTGGTTTTGGACAATATATCACCCAGCCCTAATGGGGAGACCATGGACCTCCAGATATTCTTAGACTCCAACCCCTGTCAGCCCCAGCCAGCATGGCCAATAGTTCCAGGGAGGATGGGAGTTGTAGTTCAGCTACATTGAACAGGATCCCCACCCCTGTCCTAGGCACATGCCCCAACCAATCAGGGATCACATATGAAATGAACTTACCCAGCCAGTATAGCCAACAGTCAGGGAAAATGGGTGTTGGAAGTCCAATATCTGGAAGGCCATGAGCTTCCCAACTCGTGCTTTACACTTCCATAAGCTCATTGAACCTGTGAACCCTGGTTGGTTGGGACACGGGTAAAGGACAGGGGTGGGGAACACTGTGGCCCTCCAGATGTTGCTGGACTCCAGCTCCCATCATCCCTGGCCAGGCTGGCCCAGAGGAGTCAGGAGTCCAGCAACATTTGGAGTTAAGCTCCAGTTGGAGGCCATGGAACACCCTGCGCATGCTCAGAGGCACTGCACTTTTAACCTCCTCACTTTTTCTGGATCTGAAAGAGGTATTCCGACCGAGTTTCTACAGCCACATGCCATGGCAAATAAAGCAGAGTGTTTTTAATGCCATTGCCGTTAGGGGAATCTGTATTTTGTTCTGTAAATCTTATTACTACAAGTGTAATTATACAAATGTTCTGATCTTTATGCTGTATTGATATTCTGCTGTGTAGCGACATTTGCGTTGTACGTGGTGAAGCACCCTGGGAACTTCTGTCGAAAGGCGGTATATAAATTAAATTAATAATACTAACAGTCTGGGGCTTAGGAACCTTTGAGACAGTTACAGAGGGAAGACTGAGAAGAGGTCTGTTTCCCCCTTAATCCAGTCCCACAGAGATTCAGCTCTTTGGAGTCTCACCTCTGCCACAGGCACTGTTGCAGTACCCAAATTAATTCTTTACACAGCTTCCACCCGCCCCCCTCCAGCACCAGGCAACTCTTGGTTCTGGCCGACACTGCAATTTTGTCATTTGCAAGATTGTTGCAAGGATTGCCAATCACTGATCTGCGCATGTCTTGGGGGGGGGGGCTGCACCATTTCAGCCGCACCATTTCTACCCACAGAACAACCCAAGTGGAATAAATTTGGGTGAAGCTCAAATTTGGGTGAAGCTGAATAAATTTGGGTGAATGGCCCAAGCTCACTCCATGAGCTTCGTGGCTGATTCGAACTTGGATCTTCCCAGTCTTTGCCTTGCACTCTAACCACTGCCCCACACTGGAAGGTCAGGAACCGGCTTATATAACAGATCTGAAGTAGGGAGAATAGACAGCTGGGACATCATGCAGACACCAGGATTATCAAGGAGCTTCGAACATCACCTGGTAAATTGAATCTTGGCAGACAGATAGTCTGGGACACCCCAATTATTACAAAACAGTCTGAAAGCAGGATTATCTGTATATAGCTCCCTCAAAATGCTGGGGCTTGCATTTAAAGGACATTTCAGTTAAGTTGTGGGTGAACATATCAGACGACACAGCGATTCTTCAAACAGCTCTTGTTTATTCAGAGGCCAGAACAGAACTGAACTGAACTGAAGGGCTCAGTCAGCCTGCTTATATAGAGCTCCAGTACAACGTTACTGTAGCAACTTTCTAAAACTATCCAATCACTGAACGTCACTTTCGATCCTTCATTTGCATAACTATCTACAGTATCCCCCTGCTGGCCCAGGGTGAGAACTTCAGTACATAACAATTTCAAAGCACGGATTCACCCCCCAAAAAGAATCCTGGGAACTGTAGTTTGCCCCTTCCCCCCACAGAGCTACATCTCCCAGCGCCTTTAAGAAATTAAGTTCCCAGGATTCGGGGGTGGGTGGGCAGTGGAAGTTATGTGCTTTAAATGTATGGTGTGTACACAGCCAAAGGGTACCCCAAAAGAGCTAAGGCACGTAAAAGCTAAAAAAAAGGTGAATGCCGTATATTCCAAGACCTCCTGACCCCTAAAAAAAGAGCCCTAAGAAAGTTTCTGCCTAAAAGTGGGGAGGGAGGGGAGAAGACCTGCCACCAAATTTGGCACACACACACACACACACACACACACAGCAGTGAATACTGGAAAAGCGGAGAAAGCGGAGCATTTGACTAGAAGACAGTGTGGTGAGTGTCACTCTAGCACCTGCGAGTCCTGGGTTCGAAACCCTATTCCGCCATGAAACTCACTGGGTGGAACTTTGTGCCACTCGCTGCTTCCCAGCCTAACCTACATCACAGAATTGTTGCGGGGATTAAATGAGGAGGGGGGAGCCACGTGCGCCACCTTGAGCTCCCCGGAGAAATATGTGGGATAGGAACGCCTATCCAGCACCCTGTTCTCATTGTGGCTAAACCAGTTGCCTGTGGGAAAGCATCAGGCAGTATCTGAGCACAAGACCATTCTCCTCTCTTGAGGTTCCTAGCAACTGATATTCAGAAAGCAGTGCTTCCTCCAGACACAGAGATTGAGCACAGCCACTGTGGCTAGTTGCAGTCAATTGCCCTCTCCTCCATGAATCTGGATTTGTCTAATCCTCTTTTAATCCAGGTTGGTGGTAAAAAGGTAAAGGGACCCCTAACCATTAGGTCCAGTCGTGGCCGACTCTGGGGTTGCGGTGCTCATCTCGCTTTATTGGCCGAGGGAGCCGGCGTACAGCTTCTGGGTCATGTGGCCAGCAGGACTAAGCTGCTTCTGGCGAACCAGAGCAGCGCACGGAAACGCCGTTTACCTTCCCACCGGAGCGGTACCTATTTATCTACTTGCACTTTGAGGTGCTTTCAAACTGCTAGGTTGGCAGGAGCTGGGACCGAGCAACGGGAGCTCACCCCGTTGCAGGGATTCAAACCGCTGACCTTCTGATCAGCAAGCCCTAGGCTCTGTGGTTTAACCCACAGCGCCACCCGCATCCCTCAGGTTGGTGGCAGTTTAACTAAATACTTTCAATAGGTGATTGATAGATAGATGGAGGGATAGATAGACAGACAAACCTCACAGGTCAGGACTCCAGAACAGAGTCTGACACAGATGCGTATATATGGAACAGAATATTGGGATGGGAGAGGCTTCCACCAGTTTCGATTTGGAGTGAGTGGGGCACATAACCCACAGCAGCCAGGAACTTGCACAACTTTGCAGAAAACAAGCCTCGCTAACATATTGTACACACATACATGCACACACAACACAACCGCTGGTTTGTGCCCCCTTTGGAAAGCATGATTGCACGAAGGATACAGAACATTCCCCCCACCTCCCTGGTTTTTATTCAGTGTGCCCGCCAGGGTACACCATTTACCACCGCGGTGGAGTGATGTGACTGACGGGCGCTCCGGCAGCAGCGAGGCTGGCACCCTTCCTCTTGGCACATCACCAGAGACAAGATTGAGGCACGCTGCCTGCAGAACCCCCCACCCCCCTTGCGATCTCCCGCCCACAGCGCAGCCGTCAGGAACCGTGGCAGGTTGACGGCACAAGCAGTGCCGACAGCGAGAACGGGCAGTGCCAACGACAACGGTGGATGAGTTCGTTACAGGCAATTGTGGGGGGGAGAGAAGAGAGAGAGAGAAAGAGAAAGAGAGAATGAGAGAGAGAGAGAGAGAGAGAGAGAGAGAGAGAGAGAGAGAGAGAGAGAGAGAGGAATGGGATTCACAGCTGAAGCTCTGTGGCAGGGAACTGCAAATGTGTTGGCTTTCTGTCTGCCTCTTTGTGCCAGCCACCACCTTCTGCCACTCTGTGCCACCCTTGCGCAGCAGTGGGAATTTCTCTCTCCCTCCCCCCACCCGCCGATGTATGGAAATAACTCCCCCTACACAGCGTTCTCTTGTGGATGAAAACACACATAAAAGGCACACACACCTCCACATGCCGTTATAAACACACCACCGTCGTGTGGAAGGGGAACACCAGGCCCAACATGGAGCCTGCATCACGAGCGCATTCATGGGCCTTGGATCAGTGATGGGGCATTATTTATTATTATTATTATTATTACCCTGCCCATTTGACTGGGTTGCTCCAGCCACTCTAGGTGGCTTCCAACAAACGTAAAAGCACAATAAAACATCAAACATTAAAAACTTCCCAAAACAGGACTGCCTTCAGATAGTTGTGCGATTATTTATTTCCTTGACACCTGATGGGAGGGCATTCAACCAGACTGGTGTCATTACTGAGAAGGCCCTCTGCCTGGTTCCCTGTAGCTTCACTTCTCACAGTAAGGGAACCACCAGAAGGCCCTCGGAGCTGGAGCTGAACGATGGGGGTGGAGATGCTCCTTTGGGCATCTGCTTTGCGTGCAGAAGGTCTCAGGTTCAATCGCCAGCATCTCCAGGTATGGCTGGGAGAGAACGCTGCCTAGAACCCTGGAGAGCAGCTGCCAGTCAGTGCAGACAATACTAAGCTAGATGGACCAATGGGCTGAATCAGGATACAGTGGCTTCCTGTGTGGCTATCTCCTGATAAAGCTGAGGACATTCCCTGCCTGAAAAACCTGGAGTGCTGCTGCTGCCAGTCAGTGTATGCAATAGAGCGCTAGATGGACCAGTGGTCTGACTCGGCAGAAGGCGGCTTCCTAGGTTGGCTCTTCCTACAGCTCTGTGGAATGAAGCAACCTGCATTCCTAGGTCCATGCGGCACAAGGCACATAAAGGCAATTTTGGCTATTTTGGGAGACATGCTAGTTTCTCCCAGGGCGGCCGGGTTCTGGAGGTGCTGGAGACTGAACCCGGGCCCTTCAGCATGCCAAGCAGATGTTCTGCCACTGATCAGCAGCCGTTCCTCATGGGTAGGAAGGTGGCACACGCAGCTTCCTGATCCCTACCAGCCCCACAAGCCTCCCCTTGCCAGGTCCCGGGGGAACCACCCATGCCCGTTCCTTTGCTGACCAAGGGGGGAGCAAATGCCACCGCTCAGATTTGGCTGGCTGAGAGCGAGGGGGTGGTTGTTTTTGTCGCTTTTTCGGCTCTGATTCATTTCCCCAAGCCGGTGGCAGGCGGCTCCGTTTCCACGTGCTGGCTCTGGGAGAACGCCAGGCTTACAACAACAACAACAAAATGGGGAGAGGGTGGGGTGGTCCGCCAACGGGTGCCAAGCTGCCGGCACTCGGCAGAGTTCGGCCCTGGGACACCAGCAGGCAGAGAGAGAGAGCGCACCAGGGACTAGGAGACTGACTGCCCGGGTCAGGGGCAGCCAAACACTTCCTAAGTGTGTTTCAGCGGCACAATGGCACACATCACCAGAATGAAGGAGACGGACCGGGTGCCTAGATGTGGTGGAAAGATTGAGGAGGACCTGCGTCCAAATCTTGCCTCAGAGAAAAACTCCTGCAAGCCAGGCTCTCTGAGGCCACATTCGCACCATACATTTAAAGCTGTATCATGTCATTGAAGGGGACACGGGTGGCGCTGTGGGTTAAACCACAGAGCCTAGGACTTGCCGATCAGAAGGTCGGCGGTTCGAATCCCCACGATGGGGTGAGCTCCCGTTGCTCGGTCCCTGCTCCTGCCCACCTAGCAGTTCGAAAGCACGTCAAAGTGCAAGTAGATAAATAGGTACCGCTCCGGTGGGAAGATAAACGGCGTTTCCATGCGCTGCTCTGGTTCGCCAGAAGCGGCTTAGTCATGCTGGCCACATGACTCGGAAGCTGTACGCCGGCTCCCTCGGCCAATAAAGCAAGATGAGCGCCGCAACCCCAGAGTCGTCCATGACTGGACCTAATGGTCAGGGGTGCCTTTACCTTTACTATGTCACTTGAAACAGTCATGGCTTCCCCCAAAGGATTCTGGGAGCTGTTGTTTGTCAAGGGCGCTGAGAGTTGGTCCGTCTGTGAGGGGAATCAGGGTCTCCGCACAACGGCACCCTTAACAAACAACCGTCTCCCAGGATTCTCCGGGGGAAGCCATGACTGGAATCACCACGCTTTAAATGCAGGGTGTGAACGTGGCCTGAATCTCTCCCTCGTGCGCCAGGGCCTCGATCCTGGACTCGGGTACCCCATGCCTGCCAAGTGGCCCGGAGAAAACGGCACACTCCCTTTCTTTGCGTGAGATGGAGGCGGCCATTTTGGCCGCCGTGATCTCGCACGCTCCTGTCTGGAAAAAGCCGTCATCTTGCACGGCACCCAAAACCATGCATTTTTGGGGCACCACGCAAGATGCGCCCGAAGAAAAGCGCTTTTCAACGGACGAGACTGTGGCGCGGGTCGCATGACTTACCCCGGGAGCGCGTCCCGGAAGACAAGCGTCCCGGTTTTCGATCAGAAAAAGAAGCATAGCACAGTACCCCTACTTCAGGGTTGGGAAACCTCTGGCCGGCATGTTTCCAAGGGGCATAAGGAGAAGGCCTGCGGTGTGTGTGTGTGAACTGCCTCCTCCTGCCCTGGTTAATATTTAACCGTGGCTTCCTGTGACAGAACAGCTCGCAGTGTAGTGCATAGACAGTGTTCAATAAATCATTGCACAGGGCGGTGGAGGCAGGAGCAAAGGGGGGTGTGGGTGGGTTGGGGGTGCATTGCAGCTGGAGCGGGCGGTGGGCGAGGGGGGGCGCGTGATAATGGAGATTGCCGAGCAGAGAGCGGGATAAATTATTCATTAAATAAATAAACACGGAGCGAGCTTGCAAGGAGCAGGCGGGAGCGTCGCGGGGAAAGAGGCCTTGGCAAACAGGCCTGGCATGAAACTGTCACCCCCTCCGGGGGCCCCCGGCGGTGGAAACCTAGTCCACGTAAAAGGGGGGGTGAGGCACGCCCAAGGTGCTACGCGTGGCACCCGAGACGGGGAAGTCAAACCGCGGCTCCTCGCGATCCAGCCGTCGCCCGTTAAGCGCCGTGACCGGAGGAACATGTCAAACAAATGTAGGACAAAAACCTGGAGTCTGTTGAACACGCTGTACTTTTAAAGGACGTTTAAAGCACCTCCAAGGACGCTGGGAACTGTAGTTTACCCCCCAACAAAGCAGTCTTTCTCAGCACACGTAACAAACCGCAGTTCCCAGGATCCTTGGGGAAGAGGGGGTGTTTTAAATGCACGCCCTACATTTAAAGCAGACCTCCCTCCCGAAAGAGGCCTGGGAACTGTGGTTTTGACCCCCCCAGAGCTACGATTCTCAGACCCTTAGACAAACCACAGTTCCCAGGATTCTTGGAGGCGTGCGCTTTAAATGTATGGTATATGTGCCGCCACACTCTGCTTAATGTCTTTGAATTAAAAAGCGAAACCTAATTTTCTAAATGTTAATCATTTTGATTCAAATAAAACGTCCCAAACAAAACTGGGTTTTAATTTTCTAAACAGTTCTATTGTTTTCTTTCAACCTAATGCAAATAAAACACAAAATAAGAGTAACTGAGTAGGCCAGGCTGAGCCCCACCCACAGCGCCCCAGCCCAAAAGCCATCGCACCTCTGGCGACAGTAGTCTCTCCACTGAAATATGTGAGCACCAGAGAACCCCAAAAGAAAGTTGAATGCATGCTTACAGTTGGCAACTCATATTCAGGATGTTAAATGTCCACGTCAACTTTTGATTTCTGCTGTGTCCATACCATATATTTAAAACACATTCCCCACTCTGAAGAATCCTGGGAACTGTAGTTTCCCCCTTAGAACACTACAATTCCCAGCACTCTCAACTACTGTTCCCAGGATTCTTTTCATGGGGTGTGCGATTTAAATGTATGGTGCTTATGCTGACTTTTAAAAACCCATTGTGGTCACATCCACACCTTACATTTAAAGCAGTATCATACCACTTTAAACGGCCATGGCTTTCCCCAAAGAATCCTGGGAACTATAGTTTGTTAAGGGTTCAGAAAGTTGTTGGTAGGAGCCTCCTATTCCTAGAGCTGCAATTCCCAGATTTCCCTAGAAGATTGTTAAAACACTCTGAGAACTCCGAGAATCGCTTGGCATCCCTGCAGAACATTGATCAATTGATCGATCAGTTCATTGATCAATTGATTGATCAGTCCGTTGTTCAATTGATTGATCAGTCCATTGATCAATTGATTGCATTTCTATCCAGCTTTTTCTTCAAGGAGCTTAAAGCGCCATACATAATTCTACTCCCTCTCCTCATTTAATCCACAAGGCAACACTGGAAGATAGGCTGCCCCAAGGTCACGCCCAGTGAGTGCCAAGGCCAAGGTGGAATTTGAACCCAGGTCCCTCCCAGGTCCTAGCCCAACACTCTACCACAGTGGATAGGCCTTGTTCTGTCATGCTGCCGGTCTGAATCCCCACCACAAACTCAGAAATGCAAGGACTGTATATCTCTGCACTGCAAAACCCACCGCCCAGCTTCAGAAGAGAGTGACCGATGGAGAGTGCTGCGTCCCCACCCACCCCAGTTCACCCAGATCCCACGGTTAGGGGGTGGGCGCCTTTCTCCCTTCCCCTGCCCATTGTTCCATTTCCTGTTTCCTTTTTTAGCGCCACGGTGCCTATTAAAATTGAATGAGGCCCTCATGGCTCGTCGGGTTGAGTCAACGTCTCGCCAGTGCTGAGCCCGCTACGCTTCCCCGCCCTCCCAGCAACGTCCGGGGGGCTACGGTGAAGACGATGGCAATACGGACCACCTGTCCCCAGGGCGACCATGGGGTTGCCAGCTGGCTACGGTGTTTTGCAAGCCCCAAACGGGGAAAACTGTGTGTGGGCAGGACATACAAGGGTGTTAAGCCTCCAGGTGGGTTCTAAGAGGCTCCACCTGCAAATCGCCAGGTATTGCATTCGCCCCACCCCAGAGCCAACAGATCGCCCTGTGGCTCCACCCTTGGATTGGCTAACTTTAACTCGGGCATTCCAGCTATTCAGCTAGGTGGACCAAGAGTCAGACCCAGGATAAGGCAGCTTCGTCCTATGTTCCTTTGACCCATGGCATAACTTGGCATGAAACAGCCTCCCAGATTCCTATTTAAACCAGCCTTTTTATTCAGAACCATGAGGACTAGCGTCTTGCTTGTTATTAGGCAGAAGGAGCCTCTGAGAAGAACAGGAGAGAGCACAAGAAGAGCTGCTGCTGGATGTCAAGTTGAGCGATAACTCACAAGGTTGTCTGTGAAGTTAGCTCTTTATTCAAAGAAGCAAAACAGTGTAGGGCAGGCCTAGTGAGCACAGCAACTCTTCCCGGCAGGTCTTGCCCCGGTGAGGCAGTTGTGAGGACGGAAATTCCCCACCTTCCACCACTTTCTAAGGCTCCTCCCCGGGCCCTTTCCCAGCAACCTGAGACTCCTTCGTCTTGTCACTCTTTGCTTCACCCTCTTCATGCCTCTTCTGGTTCTGGGAGACCAGGAGGGAAGAGGAGCTGGTCACACAGCAGGAGGGGGAGACTCCCTGGCTTCTTTAGCAGCCTGGCCACCCCCTCCTCTCCAGCCTCCGCTTCTCCCTCTGAGTCTGAACCGCTCTCTGCCACTGCATCTTCCTGCTCACTAAACCCCGTTCCCTCTTCATCTTCGGACACTTCCTCCTCCCAGCCTGCTCCCTCTGGCCAGTCATCGCCATCCCAGCAACACTCCCCTGGCTCTGAGCCTTCTCCCCCTGGGGTTTCACTTGCCTGAAAGCCTGGAGAGCTGCTGCCTGTCAGTGCAGACAGTACTGAACTAGACAGACCAATGGTCGGACTCAGTATAAGGCAACTTCCTACTCTGTACAGCACAGAACACCTCTCAGATTCAGGTTCTCTCTCTCTCCTCCATCCTCTTCTGAAATGATTCACACATGGATGGAGATTAAAGAAGGGGGGAGAGAGAATGGGGATATATAGACTCTATATTATGGAGAGGGAAACAAGAGTATTGGGGAAGGGGGCGGGGGCTTTACTCCTCCCCTTCCAGTCTCCAGACCACTAACTCAAAGGGGATTATGGAAAGCAGGGTAGGCTGGGGGGCTGAGGATTAAGCCCCCTCCCCACATTGGGGCCACCTTTGGATTTCAATAGCCCTGCAATCCTCAGGATCTGCATGTGAATGGGATTCAGCTACTTCCCATTCTCTTTGCAACTCCAAATCCACAGTCTTGGTGTATGGAGCCAGTGGGCTGGGGGGGGGGCAAGGGGGGGAAGGAGGTGGCAGCCTCAGAATGGAGTACATTCAGATAATTTTAGATTCTGGACCAGACTGAATGGTTTTTCAAGTGGGGGGGGGGAGCGTGAAAACAAGCGTTTTTATACCCACCTGTCCTTCAAGGTGGCAGAAAGGTTCTTCTCCCCTCCTTTATTTTAATCCACAGAGCAGCCCTAGAAGGTGGGCTAAGCCTAGAGGCAGGGACTGGCCCAAGGCCACCGTAACCCTCTGTCTGGCAGGCTACACTTCCACCTTTATGGGTCCACCTAGCCTAGAAGACACGCTTCGGTGGTTAGAAGGCTGGACTAGGACCTGGGTTCAAATCCTTGCTCTGCCATGAAGTCCACCGGGTGTCCAGTCTTATGGCCTAACCTATCAGGGTTGTTGGGAGGGCGAAAAGGAGAGGAAGAGAATCGCAGGTGCCGGCCTGAGCTGCGTGGATTAAAAAAAGAAAGAAAAGAAAGGCGGGAGATGAATGCCATAATAAAAGTAACGAATGCTGCAGCTAACTTGCGCTTTTTTCTGCGGAGGCCGCAAGTCAGGGAAAGAAGGTGATAAGATGCTTCCCTTGCTGCCTGTCTGAGTAGTGCATCCTCCTGGGGGGATTTGCGGGGGGTGGGGGGGCTGTGTGCCTTAACCCGCTCTTTGCCTCTGCCAGGCTGCCGGCAGAAAGAGAAAGAGACAGAGATCCAAGGAAATGCCAGCCGAGGTGTGAAGAGAGATGGAGAAGGAGCCCCGGTGAAACCACGGATCTGGAGGGAGCGGCTAGACGGCAGGCGGCGGCAGGGAGGCGGCTGGCAAGGCTCTCTGCAGGCTACCTAAGGGAGCCGACCTTTGGCCCTGCCGCGCCTGGCACGCGGGCAGAGATTCTGGCTTGCTAGGGGAACGAGGAAGAGAGGCGTTTTTCTGCATGTGGGAAGTCAAGCAGGGAGGGAGGCTGGTTACAGCCACCTTTGCTAGCCTCTTCGTAGAAAATAAAAAGGCTTCCCAAGCAACTAGCAGCATGCCACAGATGTTGTTGTTGTTTAGTCGTTTAGTCGTGTCCAACTCTTCATGACCCCATGGACCAGAGCACGCCAGGCACTCCTGTCTTCCACTGCCTCCTGCAGTTTGGTCAGACTCATGCTGGTAGCTTCGAAAACACTGTCCAACCGTCTTGTCCTCCGTTGTCCCCTTCTCCTTGTGCCCTCCATCTTTCCCAACATCAGGGTCTTTTCCAGGGAGTCTTCTCTTCTCATGAGGTGGCCAAAGTATTGGAGCCTCAGCTTCAGGATCTGACCTTCCAGTGAGCACCCAGGGCTGATTTTCTTAAGAAATGATACGTTTGATCTTCTTGCAGTCCATGGGACTCTCAAGAGTCTCCTCCAGCACCAGAATTTAAAAGCATCCATTCTTCAGCCATCAGCCTTCTTTACGGTCCAGCTCTCACTTCCATACATCACTACTGGGAAAACCATGCCACAGATAAAAGGCCGTTTTAAAACGGAGGATTTCAAAACACACCAAACAATAAAAATGGAGTGGATTCCCCATGAAGGAAGGCTGCAGCGTTTGGAGCTCTTAGAGAAAAGACCAAGCAGCAGAGACCGTGAAAGAAGTTCAGAAAATGATGTGTGGCGTGGAGAGACCGAATAAAGTTGTTTTCCCTCTCACGTAACACAGCAGTACCTCAATTTTCGGACATCTCCATTTCCGAACATTTCAGTTTTCGAACGCCGAAAACCATGAAGTAAATGCTTGTTTTCAAATGCGCCGCAGACTTCCGCTGCGTCTATCTGTTGTTTTTCACAATTTTATCTATTGAATTGGCAGACCACCCTTTGTGCCTTGGTTTTCGAATATTTCGGAAGTCAAAAGGTCTTCCGGAACAGATTATGTTCGAAAACCAGGGTACCATTGTAGTAGAAATCGTGGCCACCCAATGAGGCTGAATGTCTGAACATTCAGGGTAGATAAAAGAAAGTGCAGCCAAATCTCCATTTACAAGGGTGTTGCGTTTCATTTAAGTGAAATCACGTATATTTGAAACACCGTTGGAAAAGCCTGCAAAACACCCCATTCCGCCCCTTTTGGGGTCACTTCCAGGTTCAGTTCGATGTGCGAATGTGCGGTTGTGCACATATTGAAGAGGTATAAATGGCATGTTGGCTGCATTTTCTTTCTAAAAAGAAGGAAAACAAAGAGAAAAGTGGTGCACACAAACACACAGAGCCATCTGACACAGTTACCTCTTAACCCTTGTCCCACACAAAAGGTAGTGGATCCTCCCAGCTCTCACCTGGGCGCTTCCCTTCCTTCTGCCAGCCTCCCACCCTGGGAGACCTTCCCTTCCCTGCCTGTCGCGCAGGGTCCTTCATCATCCACCCATCACCTTCCTGTGTATATCCTCATTAAGTCTGAGTAGAGGACATCAAAAAACCCGATCAAAACATGAGTATAGGTCGAGTTAACAGAAGAAGACAGAAGCTAGAAATCATAAAAAACAGAAAGGGAGATGACTGGATTTTTAGAGGGTTTTTTACACGTAGGTAAGTGTAGCAACAAATGCATAAATAATCCCTGATCTCCAGCTTTTGCTGATTTTAATACAAGCTGAGACCTGGCTAGGAATGACCCAGGAATGTGGCCCTCCTAGACGCTGCTGAACTCCATCTCCCGTCTATCCTGGTCATTGGCAATTCTGGCTGGAGGGCTGATGGGAGATGGAGTCAAGCCGCAGGACCCCCCAGTCCCACCTTCAAAGAGCACAACTCAGCCAAAGCGCCCAGGGAGGTAGGGGTTAACAATGTCCTCTGCCCAGGTCTCATGTCTGAATGAGTCAGTGGGCAAAGCCAAGCAGTGTTTTTGGCCCAGGGGCAAGTTGCACCATTCAGTTGCTCAATGGCTGTCAATTGCTGATCTGGAGAGTCAGATAGCGCAGCCACAAATCAAAGCTCATGGGAAGCTTTCCTGACTGTTAAGGTCCCCCCCACCCCCACCCCTTCCTGGCAAACCACTCTTTCCCTTCCAATTGCCAAGGGATCCGTAGCCAGTGCATTCCTGTAGGAAACATCCCTCTGGGCTAAAAATTAACCGGGGAAATAAATTTACATGGTGCAGGTTTCTTGGCAAGGGCTGGTGAGAACTCGTGGGTGCTGGGAAAGCAGCCCAGCAGGCAGAAATTCAACAGGAGGAGCATGGGAAGGAACAGAGGAAACTGACATGTTGACCCATCTAGATCAATGTTGCCTGCACTGACTGGCAGCAGCTCTCCATTGTTTCAGACGGGAAAACTTTGCCCTACCTGTAGATGCAGCTCTGTGAAGGGCAAGCTACAGATCCCAGGATTTTTTGGGGATGAGAGGGATGAATGTGCTTCGAATGTACGATATGTTCACTACTGTATAGTGTTGTCCCCAACTAAGTTATACTCAAGAGTCAATCCATCAAAATCAGTGGATCAAATAAAATAAAATAGATTTATTCAACTGTTTTTAGTTGGCAGCACAAGGGGTCAGTGCACCTGGCTGTTAAACAGAAGGTTGGTGGTTCGAGCTCGCCCAGGGATGGCTGCGGGCAGGATTCCTGCACAGAGCGGGTTGGTCTAGATGACCCCTGGGGTCCCTTCCACCTCTACAATTCTATGGTTCTGTTTAATGCGTTTATAGCTCGCCTTTCCCCAAGCTGGGATTCAAAGTGGCTTCCCAGCATTTAAAAACATCGTTCTAGAATACAAAAACACAAAAACCCCCAAACAAGTTAAAAAGAATAGGGAGAACATACCAGAACACAATCAGAACCTACAATTAAAATACGATTTGCCCTGAAAGCAGCCCAGTGGCCAGCACTGCCGGCACCTTAGTTTCCAAAGGCCTGTCTGGACAGGAAGGTTGGCCTGGTGGCGGAAAGATAACCAAAAGCAGAAGGACAATGTCAGTGGTGGAAGCATAGCCAATTTGACCTCTCTTGCTAATTCCACAATTTTGGAGCAGCCATGGAAAAGTCTTTCTCTCTCCCTCTCTCTCTCTCATCACCAACTTCCATTCTTCTGATGTCAATGGGAACCAGAGAAGGTGCTCACCTGAAGATCTTAGCACCCAGGCAGGTTTTTATAGGGAGATACAATCTTCCAGTTAGCTATATCTATTAATTTCAATGCGTCTGGTTCTGAGCAGGTCGAGTGTCGGGTACAACCCTTAATTACTTTCACTGCAATCTCTTGTCTGAATTGAGCTGCCCTGGATGTGGGCCATAACAAACAATAAATGCACTTTGCCGTGTCCTCGTGAACCTCAGCGCAGCGTGTGCTCTTTATACATGCGCGCACACCCTTCCCTGTCAGAAACTGTGAGCGCCCAGAAGCAGGCCAACCTATCAGTAATCCAAGTAATTCCCAACAGGAAGTACAAACAGGTGCCTCGGGGTTTGTTGGGTTCCCTCTTTTACTTTTTCCTGTCTTGATTCGCTCCCTGACTGCCGGCAGCTCTGTCTGGGATCGGAGCCCTCGCTGCTAATTAGCCGGTGATTAATTGTGGCGGGGCCAGGATATTGATGGCGCCTGCCATTCCCCAATCGGATTCATGTCGCTTAACGGGCTGACAACAGTGGTCGAAAGGCTGGATTGGAGAGACCCGCTAATGTTTCCTTTCCTAGGCTGCCCAGGTGCCTGTCAATCACACATGCATACCCACTCAGTGGTGTAGGGGTCCCTTCCTGATGGTCACGGGAAGACCCCGCTCACAGCCATGCCCCTTCTTTTCTAAATATAGCGCATTATTGACTTTTTGCTTATGTATTACAAAAAAAGAAAACCATTGCACAATCAAAAGGTATTAAAGTGGTAAAGGTAAGGTAAAGGGACCCCTGACCACAAGGTCCAGTCGTGGCCGACTCTGGGGTTGCAGCGCTCATCTCGCTTTATTGGCTTCTGGGTCATGTGGCCAGCATGACTAAGCCACTTCTGGCAAACCAGAGCAGCACACGGAAACGCCGTTTACCTTCCCACCGGAGTGGTACCTATTTATCTACTTGCACTTTGACATGCTTTCGAACTGCTAGGTTGGCAGGAGCAGGGAACGAGCAACGGGAGCTCACCCCGTCGCAGGGATTCGAACCGCCAACCTTCTGATTGGCAAATCCTAGGCTCTGTGGTTTAAGACCACAGCGCCACTCGCGTCCCTGTTACAGTGGTACCTTGGGTTAAGTACTTAATTCGTTCTGGAGGTCTGTTCTTAACCTGAAGCACCACTTTAACTAATGGGGCCTCCTGATGCTGCTGCTGCGCCTCCAGAGCACGATTTCTGTTCTCATCCTGAAGCAAAATTCTTAACCCGAGGTACTATTTCTGGGTTAGCGTAGTCTGTAACCTGAAGCGTATGTAACCCAAGGTACCACTGTACTGCAAATAAATAAACTTCCAAAAATGCCACCCACCAAGAGATAATCAGGATCCAGCCCCCAATCAAGGTGCAATATGAAATATGACGATTTAATGAGATGTCGAATTAATAAGTTGTCCATAGCAGTATTTGAATATTCAGGCGGTGGCTTTCGGATACCAATTTTTTACAACGTTTCTGACCAGCATATACGGAAATGTTAAAGATTAAAGATTTCCCCACGGGCTTCAGGATATCCGCACTGATTTATATATCATCGGGACCACCCTGCCACGCTCTCATGCGTTTGTAAATTCAATAAAGGGAAACCAAATGGCCACAAATTGATCTCTTTCCCGTTGCCCCCTCATCACCTGTGGCTTCCGAGAGAGTTTCTCTAGCAAGGCGATGTGCCGAAGTTTATCACACCGATCATTCAGACCTGTCAAATGCACACACTCCATAGGTGCAGAGTCCCTTTGTGATCGTCACAGGCGCCAACGCCCATCGCAGCAAGGCCCCTTCTAAGATTACACAACAATCTCATAATTGTACAATAACAGGGAGGCTTTGCAGTGATCAATGCAGATCTCCATGTGTTGCCTCTCAGCCAATGTACTGTTTGCTGTGCACATGCAAGAGGAAAGGATTTGGAGTGCTCCAGGATCTTATTTCAGAGCGACTTAAGTTGTGTTTTCCACATAGCTCCATTGTCTCATAGCAGAACTTACACACCGTTCTCTTGAAACTGAAGCACCTTGAGTTTTCTGTGTTCTTAAACGCTCGGCTATGGAACATACAGAACATCTCCTCGCCTTTCTTCCCACACACCTTTTCCAGAGTGACCCGGAGAGCCCATCCTCAACGGCTGACTCACCTGCTTTCATTCGGATTGATTCCAATCAGCACAAAGACTGATAAGATTCTTCTTCAGAGGCTAAACGGCCCCCTTCCATGATGGCTGGGCAGCTGGAGGATGCCGGAGGCAGGGGCCCTGCTGCAGAAGTAAAAATGGGACTCTGACCCCCTGCAACCCAGAGCTGCTACACCACTGCATAGGGAGAAGGAGAGGGTGCTGATTTGTGTATGCTAATTTCGGGGTATAGATGCATTTAGAAATAGTAGCTGATAGGAACATAGGAAGATGCTTTATACCAGACCCTCCAAGTGCCCCTATTTTCCAAGGACGGTCCCAGTTTCTGATTGGATCCCGGAATGTCCTGCTTTTCCTTAGGACGTCCCTATTTTCATCGGAGAAATGTTGGAGGGTATGGAATTATGTGACCCTCCGAGCCAAGGAGATAAGTAACTATACAACCTTTAGAAGACATCTGGAGGCAGCCCTGTACAGGGAAGGTTGTTTTTTTTTAATGTATAATGTTTTATTATGTTTTTATATATGTTGGAAGCTGCCCAGAGTGGCTGGGGTACAAATATGGTGATGATGGAATAGGATGTCCCTATTTTTATCGGTGGTGCTGGAGGAGACTCTTGAGAGTTCCATGGACGGCAAGAAGATCAAACCTCTCCATTCTTAAGGAAATCAGCCCTGAGTGCTCACTGGAAGTACAGATCCTGAAGCTGAGGCTCCAAGACTTTGGCCACCTCATGAGAAGAGAAGACTCCCTGGAAAAGACCCTGATGTTGGGAAAGATGGAGGGCACAAGGAGAAGGGGACGACAGAGGACAAGATGGCTGGACAGTGTTCTCGAAGCTACAAACATGAGTCTGACCAAACTGCGGGAGGAAGTGGAAGACAGGAGTGCCTGGCGTGCTCTGGTCCGTGGGGTCACGAAGAGGCGGACACAACTAAACGACTAAACAACAACAAATTTTTATCGGAGAAAGGTTGGAGGCTATGCTATATGGAGTCAGACTACTGGTCCATCTGGCTCTGTGTTGTCTGCGCTGACCAGCAGAAGCTCTCCATCAGGCTGGGAGACACTCACAGCCTCTAACTGGAGATGCCTGGGATTGACCCCCTGGAGCCTTCTGCATGCAAAGCAGGTGCTCTGCCATTGAAGTACAGCCTGTTCCTTCAACCGAGCTCGTTTGCCCCAAGCACTGGGGAAGTGCAGTGTGGACCAGCTTGGGCTGGATCGTGGGAGGAAGACTGTAACGCTAACTTCATCCGCAGACCTGAGCAAGCAATAATGTTCAGGTTGCAGTCCTTGTTCGTTTTCTGCACATCCGGCTGTTGTTGAAAGCCACCAGAGCAGCCCAGACTGGTTTCCCCCCTGTCATTTGGCAACCCCAGTCCCATCGGGCAATGCAGGCATGCAGAACGATCAGCCCCCCAGTTACCTGCAACCCAAAGCCAGTGATCCAGTGTGGTGTAGTGGTTCAGAGCGGTGGACTTGTAATCTGGTGAACTGGGTTCGCTTCCCTGCTCCTCCACCTGCAGCTGCTGGGTGACCTTGGGCCAGTCACACTTCTCTGAAGTCTCTCAGCCTCACTCACCTCACAGAGTGTTTGTTGTGGGGGAGGAAGGGAAAGGAGATTATTAGCCGCTGTGAGACTCCTTAGGGTAGTGATAAAGCGGGATATCAAATCCAAACTCTTCTTCTTCTTCTTCTTCTTAGGGCACCACAGGTATGTCTCCTGACATTCAGCCCCCAAGATCCTAACTTCTCCCTCTGTTACCTCTCTCCCTCCCCAGTGAATTTAAACCAAGGGTGGGGAATCTCAGGTGTCCAGGGACCACATGTGGCCCTCTGGGTCTTTCCATCTGGCCCTTGGCCCTCTCCCCCAGGCCACGCCCCTTGCTGGCCTTGCTTTGCACCTCCACACCACTAGGACACAGAGCAGAACACCTGACCTCTCAGCTTCGTCCCGTCCTCCAAACGGAAAGCTGTCTTGGATGCAGTCAGGCCACTTGCTCATCTAGTGGTGTGTTGTCTGCACTGACTGTCAGCCGCTCTCCAGGACTGAAACTGGGGTCTTCCACATGCCACAGGGCAAACGCCAGCCAGGCAGAGGGTCACTCGCTCAATTGGGCCACCTGCTCATGCATGGCCATGGCCCTCCAAAAACATGGCCACCTTGGCCCGCTCCTTCACCTTGCCTCCTCCTCCTCCTCCCTGCTCTCTTACAGCTCATTCTGTCTAGCAATTTCGGCGGCCATGGGGAGAGCAGGCAAGGCAGGCAGGCAGGCAGGGGGGGATGGCTGGTTCGTTCCCTCAGCAGCCGGCGGCGCCAAGGAGAAAATGAGGCAATAAATAATCGGGGGATGGGAACGGATGAGCCCTGGCGCTGCGCTACGGTAATGCTGAAATATGGCTCCGCTGGGTTCAGGGGCGGCGCTTGCAAAGACTCTGTCGCAGAAAACCGAGGCGGGAGCCCGGTGCTTCGTGCTGGCAAGCTGGAATTCTGGGACGGTGCATAGGGTGGGGGGGACGCAACAACATCAGATCTGGACCCAAGAGAGAGAGAGAGAGAGAAAATTTAGGGGCCTTGACATCACCCTACAACCCCAGTTTCCTGGGTTGACCAGCAGCCGACGGCCATCGCAGCTAAAACAGAACCTCCAGGTCAGGGGCAGTCTACCACTGAAGAGCCATTGCTGGGTGGGGCAAGGGCAAAGAGGCAGAGGAAGGCTGCTGCGTTCGTACTCCACTTGCCAGTGGAATATGGTTGGCTGCGGCAGCGGACAGGGCTGCTGGGCCACAGAGTTGGAGGGGACCTAGGAATGGAGGAATCGCAGCTTAAAAATCCTTGGCAGAGGGCCTCCCAACATCTCTTTCAAAATCTCCAATGAAGTCCACTACCTTCTAATCTAAGGGAGTCTGTTCCACTGGGTCTTTGGGGCTGACAAGGTCTCTGTCCTTCAACCCCCCCCCCTTCTCCTCTGTGGAGCAGATTTCCCCTGCTGAAGGAAAGTGTTTGTAACTGCTGGGACACCAGAAAAGCCCTTTTCTGGATCAGGCCCATGACCCACCTAGCCCAGCATCTTGTTTTCACACAGTGGCCAACCAGATATCCCCTTAGTCACTCATAAGAGCATAAGAAGATTCCTGTAACGCTTGGAGCAATCCAGACACCCTGTTTCACTGTTAAATTTGCTAAGAGAAGGAAGGAAGGAAAGAAAGAAGGGTGCACTTATGAGGACTTGTGTTCATGATGCTATCAAGGTGCTTAGACATGATCTCACATTCAATACTCTTTGCACCTGAAAAAGTTCCAGGGCAGGCAGACTGCTACCTTTCTAATCTGTGCATAGGTAAAGGTAAAGGGACCCCTGACCGTTAGGTCCAGTCGCGGACGACTCTGGAGTTGCGGCGCTCATCTCGCTTTACTGGCCGAGGGAGCCAGCGTTTGTCTGCAGACAGTATTTCCAGGTCATGTGGCCAGCATGACTAAGCTGCTTCTGGCGAACCAGAGCAGCGCATGGAAACACCGTTTACTTTCCCACTGGAGCGGTACCTATTTATCTACTTGCACTCTGACGTGCTTTCGAACTGTTAGGTGGGCAGGAGCAAGGACCGAGCAATGGGAGCTCACCCTGTCGCGGGGATTCGAACCGCCGACCTTCTAATCGGCAAGCCCCAGGCTCTGTGGTTTAACCCACAGCGCCACCCGCATGCCCCATAACTTCCTGCTAAAACCCTGAATCTTTCTATGCCACAAACATTAAGATTTATTTTTTTTGTCTCGTCGTTGTGGTGCTGGGTTAGGTACCCTTCTAGAAGGTAATAATGTCAACCAATAAAGCCAACTGCTGCCTGGATGGTCTATTATCCACCCACCGCTAATGTGGTATGATTGCATCAATGACACAGTGCAGGATTCACCCGCAGAAAAACAGAAAGCCCATCAGTCTGGAGCGGGGAACCTAAAGAACAGCAGAAGAGGCCAGGTGCTGGATAAGGCCAAGGCCCCACCTAATCCTGCCTCCTGTTCCCATAGTGGCCAACCAGGTGCCTTTTGGGAATCAGGCCCTGAGTAGAAAAGTACCCTCAGACCCCACAACTGCCCCATTTTAAGCGGGACATCCCAGATCATCCTGGCTTCTGTTTGGATCCTGGAATGTCCTGTTTAAGACAGGCACCTGGGAGTAAGTCAGCAGGGTCATGTCCAACCGTGCTGATAAGTGCCAGACCGCAGGGGCGCCGACTTATAAAAAATATTGGGGGGGCCCGCGAAAGCTCATGAATAATAAATAAGCTCATGAATATGCAGATAAAGTGGCGCCGCCTCCTCGTGAGCGAATAGGGGAGAGCGTGCTGCGCCTATTAATCAGCTCCGAAGGAAATTGGGTGGAGCTTTTGCTCGGGAGGGAGGGCAGGAGGCGTGCAGCCCGACCCTGTGCATTTTGGGCTGGGAGAGGGGCGGCGGTGGCGCTCTGCTGGAGAGGCGCCCGAGATTATTGGGGGCCCAAACGAATTTTTGAGGGGGCTCGGGCCCCCTCAGGCCCCATGGAGTCGGCGCCTATGCCAGACCGCTGGGACCAGAAGGCGCTCTGGTATGAACCTGTTGACAATTCTAGGGTGGCGCTTTGGGAACGCCAAAGGGTCATGCCAGAGCACCATCTGGGAGGCTGCACCTGCCACCACAGAAGGAGGAGGAGGAGATGGGCAAAGGAGGGGGTGGGTGGGCAGCAGTGGCAGGTGCCAGCGGGCACACGATGGGGGCAGCGAATGGTGCAGGATATGTGTATCCCAATTTGCGTACACACTTAGGTACGCTCCCTTTCTCCGTTTTCCAGCAACTGGTATCCAGAAACAACATCACTGCCTTCAACCAGGGATGCGAAACATAGCCATTGTGGCTAGCAGCCACTGGTCGCCTTAAAATTCTCCATTAGTTGGTCCAATCCTCTTTTACAGCCATCCATGTGAGCCACTGCCGACTCCTGAATCTTCCCTCGAAATTATTAGCTGTGGGGATATGAGACTGTCCTTAAAAGTTTTTACGTTTATTTATTTTTTAATTGTATTGGTTTTCCCCCTGCTTTCTGGTTTGCATTTTGGAGGGAGGGAACGGCAGGACAGACGTTTTTAGTAAATAAAGTAAAGTAAAGACAGCTGGTTACTTTGGAGTAAACACAGGGAGGATGGGGCCAGTAGTGTTTCTGGAAGTCTGCATTTTAATGTCAGCATATTGCGGAATGGATGGGTGGGGAATGTGCTCCATAAATGCGTTGCTGACCCGGCCCCTTTGGGGCCTGTGAATCTGTCACTGGGATGTGTCCATCTGCCCCCCCCACCAACTCCCCAACAGCCCCCTCTAAATTATTCACACCATCGATCCCGTTTCTTGCTGCTCAAGCGTCTGGCCTTGAGCTTGCCGGACCTGGCTGAGAAATGGTGTGTGTGTGTGTGTGGTTGAAAATCACAAACCAGCCAGAACTTTGCATTGCACCCCAGCCAAGCTACACTCTCAGAGTAGGCCCACTGATATTAACAGGTAATTTCAGGCAGGGCTTGGGGAACCTTTGGCCCGCCAGACATGGCTGAACTACAGCCCCCATCATCCCTGGCTGTTGGCCACGCTTGCTGGGGCTGATGGGAGTTGTAGTTCCGAAACGTCTGGAGGGCTACAGGTTCCTCCACATCTCATTTCATAGTACAGTGGTGCCTCACAAGACGAAAATAATCCGTTCTGTGATTCTCTTCGTCTAGCGGTTTTTTCGTCTTGCGAAGCAAGCCCATTGACGGATTTGCGGATTAGCGGCTTATCTGCTGATCGGATCAGCTGATAAGCGGCTTAGCGGCTTAGAAAAAGGGGGGGAAAGGGGGAAAAACCAGTAGGAACTCGCAAGACATTGTCGTCTTGCGAAGCAAGCCCATAGGAAATTCGTTTTGCGAAGCACCTCCAAAACAGAAAACTCTTTCGTCTAGCGAGTTTTCCGTCTTGCGAGGCATTCGTCTTGCGGGGCACCACTGTAGCTCAAGGAAGGTACATCTGTTTAGCATGCAGAATGTCCCAGATTTAATCCTCAGCATCTCCAGGTAGGGCTGGGGGTGTCCCCTGCCCTACCTGAAACCCTGGGGGGCCACTGCTGGCCAGTGAAGACAATATTGAACTAGATGGATCAATGGCTTGATCCAGTTTGAGACTGCTTCCTATATTCCTATTTATTAAAGTAAAATTCCAGTCCTCCTGGGACTAAGTAAATAGGGTAGTTTCCCAAGTTTCTATATAGTCATGTCCATGAATTTCAATGGACAAACCAATGCAGAAAGGTCTAGTGATACCTGGAGGGTCATGGGCTCTTCCAACCACTTCTGTGAGTGCATTTAATGTGTGATCCCTGATTGGCTGGGACGTGTGCCTGGTAGAGGGGTGCGGGAACTGGTGGCCATCCAAATGTAGCTGGACTACAACTCCCATCATCACCCCTGACCATTCTGGCTCTTCGGCAGGTTGAAGGCGGCTGCAGTTACGGAACAAAACACCACCCTAGTAGGCAGTAGTTCCCTGGTTGTGCTGCAGCTAAAGCAGCACCTGTTGGATTTCTGCCTACTTAAAGGCACACAGGTGCTAGGGGAGGAGGCCCGCTGCCCAAGTCAGAGACGACTTGAGGAGGCAGGCAGAAGTTGCGCCAGGGAAGGGGTTAACCCCCTGCTATCATTTGATCCAAGTAATTATTTTCCCTAATCCCCTGTGAGGCAGGCTTTGCTTTGAGGGGCTTATTCACAGATTGTCCCGGTGCCAGTGGGTAATTACCCTGCGATTACTCACCCGGTGACATGGCTGTGATTAAAGCCAATTAAACCCAGGGAAGGAGGGGTGGGGAGGAGGGGTGGGTCTCGGGAGACCCCCTTCTTTCCTTCCTTCCTTCTTACAAGGCTTGCGAGGGGTGGGGTGGGGGGTCCGTAGAAATAAAAACCTTACACCAAAAAATATATGTCTGCTGCTCTTCTTCTTTCTCATTCCCTTTTACAGAAGCAGATATTTCTTTTTTATCATTCCTGAATCATCCTAACATTTTTCTAACCTAATTATCCAACCTTGGTCCCCTGAAAGAAAAAGCCAGTGCATCTCTTAAGTGATGGGGTAGTGCATGATTGTGCAAGCACCATGCATTCAAGGCACATTTAAATCACACCAATAAGAATCCTGGGAAATGTGTTAAGGGCGCTGGGAACTGTAGCACTCCAATTGTTCCTAGGGTTCTTTGGGGGAAGCAATGGACATAGATGTATGGTGTGTTGCAGCCTATTTTGACTAAGTAGTTGAGCTTCGAATTGGGAAGTTCTGGGTTTCTCAATCTTGGATAAACCGCATTCTCTCCCCCCCCCCTTTCAGATTCAACTCTGCAAAAGGGGGAAAGGCTGCAGATCAGAGGGGTCAAGTATAGTGCTGGCTCCAGATATTAGGGGGGTAGGGGCTACATTTAACTGCACACCTTCCTAATTTCCAATTTCCAAAATAATCCGAGAACCAGAACCTCAGCCACCTTTTGGATTTCATCCCTCCTAATTCTGCCATGCAGTTGTCTAGCTAGCCAGCCAAATAATGTGTACATAAATGCATGTACTAGGGCAAAGCATGTGTAACATGTATGTATTAGTGAACATAGAAATATGTGTTACATTAGGAGACTTGCTTTTCAAAAACACGTTTACTGGCCAAAACTGCATATATCAGGAGAGATTTGCATGCATATTTTGATGCGTTTTTATGAGTGTTATTTTTAAAAGGCCAACTAGTGTGAAAATAACGACAAACTGAGGCCACATTTACACTTTACATGAAACCACTTAAAGCAGAAATGGCTTCCTCCAAAGAATTCTGGTAGCTGCAGTTTGTTGAGGGTGCTGAGTGTTGTTAGGAGATAACCCTACCCCCCCAAAAAAAAATCCCTTCACAGAGCTATAATTCCCAGAGTTCTCTGAGAGGAGAGACTGATTCTTAAGCCACTCTGGAAACTACAGTTCTGTGAGAGGAAGAGAATCTCCTAGCAACTCTCGGCACCCTGAACGGTCATGGTTCCCCCTGAGGAATTCTGGGAGTTGTGGTTGGTTAAGGGTGCTGAGCATTGTGAGGAGGCCCCTATTCCCCACCCAGAGCGACAACTTCTTCCACAGTGGTTCAACAAATAAACCTTACTCACGGCGGACTCTGGGAACTGTAACTCGCTTGACGCACTTAATGAACTACAGCTCCCAGAATCCTTTGGCGGAAACCGCGACTGTTCAACGTGGCTTCGCTGTATATGGCATGAATGTGGCCTGATAGACTCTGCCACCCCCATCCCTAGGGCAAGGTGCCGCTCAAAGTGCTGAGGAGAAGGTCCTGGGTTCAGGCACAGCCCTGCCAGGCTTATTAGTAATTGCCGCAGAGAGGCCCACAGCGAAACCTTCAGGATGTACGTGCTGGGCACATTAACATGGCAGGGCCCCAACCTACAGGATAGCATCGCTTCATTTCGGCAAACAAAGCCTTTCTGAGCATGCCGTCCTCAAAGCTCTGGAACTGCCCGCTTGGAAACAGCATGAGTTTTTATCAGAGCCACTGATGAAGCTGGAACGTTTTGCCATACAAATAGGAAGGGGGGGGGGACACCTCTGTTTTGTTAATCACGGCAACATTATTTTAGCGATTAGCCAAATCCTAAAAAGGAACCCGGAGAAAGTGGCGCTTGATGCTTTTGTAATGATACGGAATCACAGAATTGTAGAGTTGAAAGGGACCCAAAGGTCATCTAGGCCAAACCCCTGCAATGCAGGAATCTCAGAGAGTGGGTGGGGTTTTTTTTGGGGGGGAGGAATTGTGACAGAAGAAAATGATGGGCTATGCTTCCCCCCATCCTTCTGGGTACAGTGGTGGAGGAACCCTCTCTGGCACCCGGGGCGGCGCATCCCATATGAACTGCGCATGTGCGTCATCCCGTGCATGCAAAGTCCGTACAGGCTGCTGCTCGCATGCAACCGTACTGGCTGCTGCTTGCATGGCAACCATAGAGGCTGCCGCACGAGCAGCATCCCGTGCGAACTGCGCATGTGCGGCGACCATACAGGATGCTGCACATGTGCAGTCTGTATGGGATGCCGCTCGCATACGGTGACCGTACGGTTGCACAAGAGTGGTACGGACAGCGCACGATAGCGGTGGCACCCATACGGACTGCGGGCGCCCTCGGCTGCTCTACAGCTGGGGGGAGGCAGGGGCCATCTTGTCACCCCTCCCAGAGTGGCACCTGGGGCGACATGCCCCCTCCGCCCCCCCCCTCCTATGCCACTGCTTGGGTAGTTCCCACATAAGCACACTAGAGAGCCAGCGGTGGCCTAGCAGTTAGAGAGTCGGGCTGGGACGTGAGTTCAAATTTTGACGCTCAACGGTCGTGAAGTTTGCTGGGTGGTGACCTTGAAATTCTCAGCCTTGCATACCTCGCAGGGTCGTTGTCTAGGAACACAGGAAGCAGCCTTATGCTGAGTGTCAGGACCTTGGTTCATCTGGCTCAGTTCTGTATACACTGACAGATCCTCCAAGTGTCCCTGTTTTCCAGGGTCATCCCTAATTTAGAGAAGCCGTCCCAGTTTATGATGTGATCCTGGAATGTCCTGTTGTTCCTTAGGATGTCCCTACTTTCACTGGAGAAACGTTGGATGGTATGACGTTATCCAACCCTCGAGCTGGCTGAAGGCAATCCTGTATGGGGAAGTTTTTTTAGAAAAAAGGTTTTATGTTTTTATATATGTTGGAAGTTGCCCAGAGTGGCTGGGGCAACCCAATAAGATGTGTGGGGTATACCGTAAATAGTAAAATGATCATTATGGAATGGGACGTCCCTATTTTCATCGGAGAAATGTCGGAGGGCATGCACTGACGGGAGGGACGTGGGTGGCACTGTGGGTTAAACCACAGAACCTTGGACTTGCAGATCAGAAGGTCAGCAGTTCGAATCCCCGCGACGGGGTGAGCTCCTGTTGCTCGGTCCCTGCTCCTGCCAACCTAGCAGTTTGAAAGCATGAAGTGCAAGTAGATAAATAGGTACTGCTCCGGCGGGAAGGTAAACGGCGTTTCCGTGCGCTGCTCTGGTTCGCCAGAAGCGGCTTAGTCATGCTGGCCACATGACCCGGAAGCTGTACGGCAGCTCCCTTGGCCAATAAAGCGAGATGAGCACCGCAACCCCAGAGTCGGTCACGACTGGACCTAATGGTCAGGGGTCCCTTTACCTTTACTTATGCAATGACGGACAGCAGCTCTCCAGGGTTTTGGGCAGGGATCTCTTCCAGAACCTACTTGGAGATGTCATCGGAGACTGAAACTGGGGCAGATGCTCTATCACTGAGCTATGGGTTTTCCCCATATAAAAACATAATAAAACTGCCTGCAAGGTAGTTCATGAAGTGGAATCTCATCTGAAACATCCTTAAAAAAAAAAAAGAAGTCGGCAACTATATATTTTATAGTAACACAACAGCAAAATCGCACCCCCTCCTCAAATTCCTCCTCCGCTTATTCTCACCCTCAAATTCCTCTGCTTATTCTCACCCTCCAACAATAACCCAGGGCACTTCACTTGAAGAAGAGGCAGCTATTGACCCGCTCCGGTCAATATCACCTGCTGCAGGCGTTGTGGTTGCCAGTGTTTCTTAAGTGTTGGATAGGAGTGGGATTGCTTCAGAAGCCAGGGACAGAAGAAGCCTGTGCCCTGCCTTTTGATTCAGAGCTGGTCTCTTGCACACCCCCTCTGTGGCTGCTTGGACTCTTCTGGAGAGGGGCAGAGAGAAAGGAAGTTGCCTTCCTGCTTTCCATTCCCTTTACCCCCAGCTCTGGCCCATGGTGGCTGCCCTGGGGCGAAGTCCTTTGAAGGCGGCTTGTGGCAGCTTTCTCCTCCAGGCCACATCTGCCCTTCGCTTCCACTCTGCATCCCGTCCGCCGGCGGGCTGGTCAAGGTGTGAGCCTCCGTTCGGAAAGTGGAAGCGTTGAGTAGCTGGGGACTGAGCCTCCAGGAAGCCAGTGCTTGCGAGATTGCGTTAAACCCAAATCACCCATTAAAAGAGTATCATAGCAACTCAAGGCATTGGTGGCGTCCGAGGTGGATACAGTGGTGCCTCGCAAGACGAAATTAATTCGTTCCGCGAGTTTTTTCATCTAGCGAATTTTTCGTCTTGCGAAGCACGGTGTCGGAAAAGTTCTGGAAAAGCTTCAAAAATCACCAAAAACCTCAAAAAAAGGCTACCACACCGCGTTCTATGAGTTGCTCCTCGAAGTCAAGTCGCAACTGTATTAACGGTGTTAAGAAAAAGGAAACAAACTTGCAAGACGTTTTCGTCTTGCGAAGCAAGCCCATAGGGAAATTCGTCTTGCGAAGCAGCTCAAAAACCGCAAAACCCTTTCGTCTAGCGAGTTTTTCGTCTTGCGAGGCATTCGTCTTGCGGGGCACCACTGTAGCTGCAAGGCACTCTGTTCATGCTCACTCAACCGCTTTGGGCTGTGGAACAGGCACTGCTACAGGGGCCATAGGGATAGTTGTCCCACAGCGAT
Organism: Podarcis vaucheri; assembly: GCF_965113315.1. Lineage (NCBI taxonomy): Eukaryota > Metazoa > Chordata > Lepidosauria > Squamata > Lacertidae > Podarcis > Podarcis vaucheri. The sequence continues at coordinate 9,840,789 of NC_138754.1, read as the reverse complement.
TCGAAATCAATCACTTTGGAACTCCCGGCCTGTTGACACCAGGCAAGAGCCTTTGCTAAACTCTCTCCAGCTCCTGCTTAAAACATTTTTTGTTCAGACAAGCCTATCCAGGCAAGTAGCATGTTGCCAAGTTTCACAGAAGCATGGAATTGTAGAGTTGGAAGGGACCTCGAGGGTCTTCCAATCAATCAATATATATATATATATATATATATATATATATATATATATATATATATTTGCTTTCGTAGATTTTCACGGGTACAGGAATGCAGGTTTTGGTGTCTTCGGGTGTCTTCCCGTGTAAGAGTCGGGGTGTCTGTGCGACGTTTCGACGAGGTCTCACTGAAGATGACGAGTGAGACCTCGTCGAAACGTCGCACAGACACCCCGACTCTTACACGGGAAGACACCCGAAGACACCAAAACTTGCATATATATATATATATATATATATATATATATATATATATATATATATATTAATAATAATATTTATACCCCACCCATCTGGCTGGGTTTCCCCAGCCACTCTGGGCGGCTCCCAATAGAATAAAAACATAAAAAACATCCCTAAACAGGGCTGCTTTCAGATGTCTTCTAAAAGTCAGATAGTTATTTATCTCCTTGACATCTGATGGGAGGGCGTTCCTTAAGGCGGGTGCCACTACTGAGAAGGCCCTCCTCTGCCTGGTTCCCTGTAACCTCAATTCTCGCAGTGAGGGAACTGCCAGAAGACCCTTGGGTTGAATGATGGGGGTGGAGACGCTCCTTCGGGTACACTGGACCGAGGCCGTTAAGGGCTTTAAAGGTCAGCACCAACACTATGAATAGTCTTTTCTGATTTATAATTTTAATACTTCTCATAAGCCGCTTAGAGGTTTGACTACAATCAAGTGGCATATACAGTCAAGCAGTTTTGTTGTCTCAATAAATAAAAATAAAATAAAATTGTTTACAGCAGTGGTGGGGGAATCTCAGGGGTTGGGACCAGTTGCGGCTTGCAATGACCCTCCTTAGGCCACACTTTCTCACCAGCGTTAAGATTCCCCGTTAAAAAAGAGTTAAAAACAGGCATTTCAAAATATTGAAAAGATGGGTTGAAATCAACAGCAGCTAAGAATCATCATCATCATTATTATTATTATAATTATCATTATTATCAACATCATCATCTTTCTTTTCATCCCAAGGTCTCAGGGCAGGTTACAATAATTAAAGACACAATGCTAAAAACAGTTTGGAACAGCTTGCAATCGCAGAAATAAGGCCGGTCCTAAAAATACTATCTCAGGTGTCAAAAGCCAGGATGCTGCAGCACGATCGCTGACGGGAGTGAGGCCTTGTCAGCACATAACATCTGTGCTCAGAGATGTGCCCTGGATTGCCAATTTGCTATCAGGCCAGGTTCAAGGTGCTCCTCTCCGTATACAAAAGCCTTTAACAACCTGGACCAGTTTCCCTGCAAAACTGTCTCGGCCCTTATATCCCCACCTGACTGCTTTGATCAACAGAACTGGCGCAGTTATAGATGCCACACAACACCCATTCTGCCTTTACAAGAGATTGAGCTTTTGGTGCCTATTGATATCAAGAAGGTGCCTTCACTGTATTATTTTCGGCGCCACCTAAAAACATTTTTGTTTAGACAAGCCTACTCAGAAGCTCGGCCAATAAAGCGAGATGAGCGCCGCAACCCCAGAGTCGGTCACGACTAGACCTAATGGTCAGGGGTCCCTTTACCTTTACCTTTACCTTTACCCAGAAGCTTAGAAAGCTGGTGAGTGTTTCAATAAGTTTTTGTTGTTTTGTTGTTGTTTAGTCGTTTCCGACTCTTCATGACCCCATGGACCAGAGCACGCCAGGCACTCCTGTCTTCCACTGCCTCCCGCAGTTTGGTCAGACTCATGTTTGTAGCTTCGAGAAGACTATTCAACCATCTCTGTCGTCCCCTTCTCCTTGCGCCCTCCATCTTTCCCAACATCAGGGTCTTTTCCAGGGTGTCTTCTCTTCTCATGAGGTGGTCAAAGTATTGGAGCCTCAGCTTCAGGATCTGTCCTTCCAGTGAGCACTCAGGGCTGATTTCCTTCAGAATGGAGAGGTTTGATCTTCTTGCAGTCCATGGGACTCTCAAGAGTCTCCTCCAGCACCATAATTCAAAAGCATCAATTCTTCAGTGTTCAGCCTTCTTTATGGTCCAGCTCTCACTTCCATACATCACTACTGGGAAAACCATGGCTTTAACTATACGGACCTTTGTTGGCAATAAGTTTTTAGCCCATTGTTATTTTAAATTTTCGGATGTCTTAAATTATTGTTGCTAATTCTTCTTATTGTTTTATCTTTTACTTTCTAAACCGCTTTGAGGGTTTCTTTTACAATCAAGCAGTGTATACATTTTCGGAAATAAATAAAAAGCCACCATAACTTCTGTCTGTTTGGTTAGGCTTCTCTGAACAAAAGATAATGTTCTAAGAAGGTGACGTTTCATACTGTAAGATCATCAGGGCAGGGACCCTTCTCCTTCTACCCACATCTTTGTGCTATTCTGTAAAAAAACAAACACAGTGCGTATTTACTGCACTGCCACAATCGCAACAAAGGCAGGTGCATGCCTGAGGTTTTATAAAAATTACAAATCTTCCAGAGGGAGAAGTGTTTGTCCTTTCTCCAAAATGCTAGATTAGAAGTTGGGGGCGGAGGAGATCCTGGAGGAAATCAATTGACAGTAAATCCCCAGCAGACGAGAGTTATAAGGACACTGTTCATACTGTATAAAGGCAAGGCCTCACCAGCTTTGCCAGCTCCCCGCCCCCAGGATTGATCTGCCCAGCCGCCATCAGAAATCTTTCAAGATGGATCTATGCTCCACACCTGAGAGAAGCAGAGTTGGTTCCATAGTCAATGTTGCTGTGTAATGTATGGCAATTAGCACGGGGCTGTATCTCGGTTCCGATTACACCTACTGAAATCGATCAGCATGACAAACTGAGGTCCATTAATCTCATTGGGTCTGCTCTACGTAGAATTAAGCTGGATGCCGCCTACTGTACCCCAGGGAAGAGGAACCTTCTTTTGTTTCTTTTAGCCCGAGGGCCGCATTCTATTCAAGGTAACCTTCCAAGGGCCACATGCTAATGGTGGGTGGAGCCAGAGGTTAAGTGGGTGGAGCAACACACAGTGAATTTTACCATTGTTACAGCAGGCTAGTTTCTGTAGACACGCCCTCTCTATCCTCCGTTCAAGGAAGCAGGAGCCATGGCTTAGTTGTAAGAGCATGAGACTTTTAATCTCAAGCCATGTTGGATGAAATATTTATGCATCAGTGGTTCCCAAAGTGGGCAGTACTACCCCCTTGGGGCAGTGGGGGGTGCTGGAAATGTAAATGACTGCCAGTCTTTGAAAAGATGGTAGTTGATCAGTTTTCCTGACTTAGGACTCAGGGAGGGACGCAGGTGGCGCTGTGGGTTAAACAGCAGAGCCTAGGATTTGCCAATCAGAAGGTCAGTGGTTCGAATCCCGGCGACAGGGTGAGCTCCCGTTGCTTGGTCCCAGCTCTTGCCAACCTAGCAGTTCGAAAGCACGTCAAAGTGCAAGTAGATAAATAGGTACCGCTCCGGTGGAAAGGTAAACGGTGTTTCTGTGCACAGCTCTGGTTTTGCCAGAAGCAGCTTAGTCATGCTGGCCACATGACCCAGAGGCTGTACACCGGCTCCCTTGGCCAGTAAAGCGAGATGAGCGCCGCAACCCCAGAGTCGGTCACGACTGAACCTAATGGTCAGGGGTCCCTGTACGTTAGATTGGTAAAGAAAAAGAGTTTTATATGTGTTGTATATGCATTATTGCACAGTGACACCAGGTGGCGCTGTGGAGCTCCATTTTTGCCAAGGCGATTTCTCATACAAAGTTTACAATGCGTTTTCCTGAAACGCTTATTTGATGTGTCTGAATCCAGCCCTAGTTAAGCTAAATAGTTTTAATTTTATTTTGAATACATGCACAATTGTTTTCATCTTAGTGTTATTGTGTCATCATCTTAGCGAGTCGTGCAAAGTGCTATTCTGAATAGGGGGCGTTGGAGGTGAATTTATGGAACAAAGGGGGTGCCCTCCCCCCAAAAAAAGTTTGGGAACCACTGGGCTAGATGACCTTTGTGGTCCCTTCCAACTCTACAATTCTATGACATCATGGACACATTTCAGCCACGCAAAAAATCCTCAAGGAGGGCATGAGGCAGAAACAGTGATGCTCGTGGTCTGCAGAGAAGGGTTGCAGCTGGGGTGCAGTGCAAGAGAGTCCCGAGCCCCAGACAGAGAGGCTTAAAGCAAAATACAGATTTGGGGCTGAGCTTCCCCAACCCTGCTCTGTAGATCTGTCACAGTCAATAGCTGTTGGGAGATCCTCAAATAATCTCTTTATCAGCAAGCTTACTTCTTGTGACAGCGAGGTCCCCAAGTTAACCCAAAGAACAAATTAAGGGAGGGGCTGCAGCCTTTGCAAGCAGAAGGTCCAAGGTTCAATCCCTGGCAACTCCAGGGTAGAGCTAGGAGAGAATCCAGCCAGAAATCCTGGCCAGCCGCTGCTGCCAGTCAGTGTAGACAATATTGAGCTAGGCAGACCAATGGTCTGTCTCAGCATAAGGCAGCTGCTTCCTGTATTCCTATATACAGTGGTACCTCGGGTTAAGTACTTAATTCATTCTGGAGGTCCATTCTTAATCTGAAGCACCACCTTAGCTAATGGGGCCTCCTGCTGCTGCCATGTCACCGCAGCACGATTTCTGTTCTCATCCTGAAGCAAAGTTCTTAACCCGAGGTACTATTTCTGGGTTAGCAGAGTCTGTAACCTGAAGCATATGTAACCCGAAGTACCACTGTATTGAGTACCATGAGGACTGGAATCTTACTTTAATTTTGGGGGAAAGACCATAGTCCAGCGTCTCAGCACCAGCCCCTTAATGTTCCTTGCCTACAATACGTGCATTAGTTTCATGAGCATCTCTCTTCCCAGGCATTCAACGTTCTCATTGGCCCTGCTGCAGTGATTCAAGAAAGGGAGCACCCAAAATTTATTTCAGGAAGAGCTGGCAGCAGAGAGGAGGGGTTCAGCCCGCAATAAAAACCAGGTTGGTGTAAAGTTGAAAAGCTAATGCCTGGGTTTTTTTTCCGGGCGGAGGGGGGAAGAGAGAGAGAAATAAGAGGCCAATTTCTGCTGAATCGCCTCCCTCGCACAGACCATTTCACGCCTCTAACAAAAACTGGGAGAGAGAAAAAACTTTTGCCTACGAAAGCAGGCGCACGGCAATAAACCAGGCAGCCTCCAAAGCGCCGCAGAGATTTTTGTCTCCCCCTCGGGGGCAATGAAAGGGGTTTAGCATGCGAGTGGCAGAAGAAGATGCGGCTGGATGCGGCCCTGCAGCCACACTGGACAGCCCGGCACGTCCAGCCTGGCACAGCAGCAGGATTACCGTCCATCAGGCTTAGAAAACGGAGACAGGAGACAGGGGGGGCTTCGGTGGGGGGAGGCCAGACAGAAACGTGCTGAGGAATCAGGGGAGCCTGCTAGACACGGCTTCAAATGCCTCGTAGGCACCCACAGGTCACACGTTCCGCATAATACATTTTTCCTGCCCTGTTTTCACATTTGTTCCCCCGCTAGTGGAAGAAATTCAGTAAGAGGCGACATGATTGAAGTTCGTAAAACTTTTTCCACGTAGAAAAAGAACTACACAACTTTCAGAATACATCCGAAGGCAGCCCTGTGTCGGGAAGTTCTTAACGTTTGACGTTTTATTGTGGTTTTATACGGGTTGGAAGCTGCCCAGAGTGGCTGGGGGATCCCAGCCAGATGGGTGGGGTATAAATCATAAAATTATTATTGTTGTAGAGCAAAGTTCTTCTTTCTCTCTCAGGACACCAGAAAGAGTGGTGGACATTCCGGGAGGCTGAATGTTAGAAGATTCAGGACAGAGAAAAGAAACCGCTTCACGCGGCTCATAGTTAAACTATGGAACTCTCTGCCACTGGAGGAAGCGATGGCCTCCAACATGGATGGCTTTAAAAGAGGATTAGACAGATTCGTGGAGGAGAGAGGGCTGTCAGTGGCTACCAGCCACAATGGGCTATGCTCTGCCTGAAGCAGCAGGGCCCTTCTTATGGGCTTACCAATGTATCTTTAAATTTTGTAATAAAGTTCTCCTGCTGAGTAATTGGGGGGGGGGAATGCAAAGGCTGGGGTAAAGCATGCATCGAAAAGCATATAAAAATGCATCGGGTTAGGGGGGAAATCCGTTGCAAAAAGGGTATATGAAAATGTTCCGACTGGGAGAAATTTGCAGTTAGAAATATGGTGAATGTTCACAAGGCCTTTAAAACTAAATACAGTGGTACCTCGGGTTGAGTACTTAATTCGTTCCGGAGGTCCATTCTTAACCTGAAACTGTTCTTAACCTGAAGCGCCACTTTAGCTAATGGGGCCTCCTGCTGCCGCTGTGCCGCCAGAGCACGATTTCTGTTCTCATCCTGAAGCAACGTTCTTAACCTGAGGTACTGTTTCTGGGTTAGCGGAGTCTGTAACCTGAAGCGTATGTAACCTGAAGAGTATGTAACCCGAGGTACCACTGTATCAAGCTGAGGTTGAAATGTGAAGAACTGGATTTAAGCCTGGAAATATGAAAAACAGAGAAAATGAAATCGACAGGTTCATCCAGCCTTTCCACCCCCAGCCTTGTGTGCTTTAAAAATCACGTTCCAGTTTAATCCTCAGTGGTTCCAAGGATGCCCAGCCTACAAACATAAGCTTCCATGTCCCTCATCTCCCTGGCAGGTCCTATTCACTTCCTGGCGAATAACGGGTGAGGAAGGGGAAACAGAAAGCAATTTCTTTTAAGCTTAGCCTACCTCATTTCCATCAAAAAACTAAAACAACAACAACAACCCACCACTGTTCTCCACCAACACACACACATATCAGGGTCTCTGTACAACGACCAACCTCTCTTTTGTGGGTGATATGCCCTACTAGGCCCCGCTGGCATGGCAACGCAGAAGCACCCAATTCCCCAAGGAGGCTGCCCCCTTTGCCACATGCTCTTCCCTATTGGAACTGATGGGGCTAAAGTCCGAGGCCCTCATAAGACCATGAGAAGAGTCCTTCTGGTACAGATGGTACATGACACCTGTAAAACTAGCAAAGATGTATAAGGTTGATAACAAATGTTGGAAATGCAAATATAAAGAAGGGACGTTCTTTCATCAGTGGTGGGAATGTAAGAAAGTGAAAAGTTTTTGGGAAATGATATATAATGAAATGAAAAAAATGTTAAGATATACCTTTGTGAAAAAACCTGAAGCTTTTCTTTTAGGTATTGTAGGAAAGGACATAAGAAGAAAGGACTGTAAGCTCTTCCAATATGCTGTAACGGCAGCCAGAATCTTGTTGGCCCAGAAGTGGAAACAAGAGGAAATACCAACGGTAGAAGAGTGGAGATTAAAACTGACAGATTATGCGGAACTGGACAAACTAACTGGGAAAATTAGATATACCAAAGACCAAAAGTTCATCGAGGACTGGGGAAAAATTGTGGGTTATCTGGAAAACACATGTGGTGTAAATACAACGCTAGTGGGATTTCAAGAGGCACTGTAAAAAAATAAATAAGTATTGTTTATTAGAAATAATGAGAGCAGGGAGAAACAATGGCAATACGAAAGAAGGGAATGTGTACTAAAGTTATAATTATGGATGATTGTCAGAGACGCTGAAGGAAGTCCAAAACAGTCATCGTTTGTTGCATTCTGGATAAAATGTATAACTGGATGAAAACTAATAAAATTTATTGATAAAAAAAAGAGAAGAGTCCTGCTGGATCAGGCCAGAGGGGGTCTTCTAAGTCCAGCGGCCTGCTCTTACAGCGGCCAGCCAGACGCCCCAGTGGGCAGCCCAGGGCCTGAATGCGCCAGCAACTCTCCCCACTTGTGAATCCCAGCAACTTTTATTCAGAGGCACATTGTTACTGCCTTTGACGGCGGAGGTGGAAGACAGTCATCGTGGTATATACAGCGGTACCTCAAGTTACATACGCTTCAGGTTACAGACTCCGCTAACCCAGAAATAGTGCTTCAGGTTAAGAACTTTGCTTCAGGATGAGAACAGAAATCGTGCCCTGGTGGCGCAGCGGCAGCAGGAGGCCTCATTAGCTAAAGTGGTGCTTCAGGTTAAGAACAGTTTCAGGTTAAGTACGGACCTCCGGAACAAATTAAGTACTTAACCCGAGGTACCACTGTACAGACATGGGGGGGGGGGACCGACCCCGTCTCCAAATGCAACCTCGCTGCATTCTAAGCCACCAATGTGTACATAGCCTACGTTTTTCCTCACACACAAACTCCGATCTCGCAACCGCCAGGGGATGCTGGCGGAGGGGGAAGGAATAGAGGAAAGGAATTCCTCGTTCCTTAATAATCCCTAAGCTCAAGTCCTCTGTCCAATTAACCCACGTTTAGAGGATTCGGCACCACACAGACTTCCTTGCAGGGGAGCCGGCACGCTACGGCAAAGTACATCCACAGGCATGTCTGCCATCTCTGTGGAGGCCTAGAAACCTGCTGCATCAAGACATGCTTGGGGATTTGGTTCTGTCTGTTCTTTCCCCTTTATTTTATTAAGCAAACTGACCTGGTTTGCACTTCCTAACTTGGATGGCTTTGAAAGGGAGATCAGGCAAATCCACGGAGGAGAAGGCTCTCTACGGCCACAATGGCTGCGTCAAAGGCGTTTGTAGGAAAACTGGAGACTTGGGTACAAACTCATCCAGATATTCAGATTAATTTGCAAAGGGTAACATTTGAGACAGGGATGGGTTAAACCGCAGAGCCTAGGACTTGCCGATCAGAAGGTCGGCGGTTCGAATCCCTGCGATGGGGTGAGCTCCCGTTGCTCAGTCCCTGCTCCTGCCAACCTAGCAGTTCGAAAGTACCGGTTTGTCAAAGTGCAAGTAGATAAATAGGTACCGCTCTGGCGGGAAGGTAAATGGCGTTTCCATGCGCTGCTCTGGTTCACCACAAGCGGCTTAGTCCTGCTGGCCACATGACCCGGAAGCTGTACGCCGGCTCCCTCGGCCAGTAAAGCGAGATGAGCGCCGCAACCCCAGAGTCGGTGATGACTGGACCTAATGGTCAGGGGTCCCTTTACCTTTTTAACACTTGAGACACTTGGTAATTCCCAAATATTTATTTTGGAGAAAATGACCACATCAAAAAGCCTACCTTCCTCATCCCTTCTCCTTCCACATCCTCCAGGGAAAAGAACTTTGAAATGTTATTTTGAGCTTTGAAATACCTAGCCAGCAGTTTTGTCAATTCTGCCCAAGCTTAGTGCTAGTTTCACCAAAAAAACGGAAACCAGGATAGGTCTCTGCTGGAACAGACGGGTGCAGCTTAGAATGGTCCCTTTCGAGTTTCATATAAAACAGCAAATGATAAAAGCTGGGGTAGCTCAGTCGGTAGGGCACAAGACTGTTAATTTCAGAGTCGTGAGTTTGAGCAAAAGATTTCTGCATTGCAGGGGGCTGGACTAGAAGACCCTTGTGGTCCCTTCCACAGTTCTATGATTCTATGAAGGCGGCACCCCTCTGAACCCCAGTTGCTGGGAACCGCAAGAGGGGAGTGCCACGGTTAGCGGCCTTCCCGCTGAGGCCTCTGGTGAGCCACTGTGAGAACAGAGCGCTTGGCCGGATCCAGCTGGGCTCCTCTGTTCTCTCCCCCCACCCCCTGACCTTCACCTATTGAAGGCCCAGCCTTTGAGGAAGGCTTCCCCACAAAGGGGCCGAGGGCCTGCTCCCGCCAAGACCCGCTGCAGGGCTTAAGCCCCGTGTCCGTCAAGGTCGCTCTGCCACTCCGCAGCGGCCGGCAGCCCCTTGTTCGCCTGCCAGCTCCCATCTCGCGGCGTGTCGGCCGGAGAAAGGCCCCCCCGACACGCGGCATTAAGCACTCGACTGTGAGGCCTGTTCCGGGCCCGCGGGCAAAGCGCCTCAGGGGGCTGGCGGAAAATGCGCCCCGACAACCATGCCCGGCCTTGTGCAAAACACTAAAGTGTAGGGAATCTCTCCCCCCCCCCCCACTTCCCGGCAGCCTGAGAAAGAGTTGAAAAGCTGTAGAAATACAGGGGGACTTTTGTAGGTTTGGGGAGGCGGGCAGGGGAAAACGCGATTGTGAAACGACAATAATCCGTGGGACAAAAGGCCGCTCGGGAAAGAAACGCACTGTTTCGCGCGCTTGGGTATGCGCACGGCTTAAGAGAAGGGACCCAAACCGATCGGCCCATTGTCCAGTGCGTCGTTGCGGGAGGGAAGAAAAGGAAAGAGGGCTCTGGGACAGATGAGTGACAGGGAGGAAAGTCCCTCGCACGGCTCAAAGGCACCCTCTCCTGTGGTGGCGAATTCAGAAGGGCACGGTCCCTTCGTGATGGTCACAGCCACCCCACCTCCTCACAGCCACCTCGTTTCCTAAGATTATACAACTTTCTATTCGTACAATTATACAATGATAATAATTAGGGATGCAGTGCAATGATCAATGCAGATCTCCACATGTTGCCTCTCAGCTAGATCTACTACTTTTGGCGCATGCACAAAGCATTTTGAGAGCTCTGTTATCTTAAGTTGCCTTTTCAGTGATGTTCCATTGGACGTTACAAAACTTGCACCTCAGTCTCTTGAAACTGATGCAACTTGGGCTTTCAGAGTTCCGAAATGCTTAACTTTGGAGCAAAAAGAAAAAGAACTCCTCTTGAGTGTTCTTCCCGCGCACACCTTCTCCTGAGTCACTCTGGGAGCCCACCCTCAGTGGACAACTCGCCTCCTTTCACTCTGATTGCCTCCAATCAACACAAAGGCTGAAAATTGCCCTAAAAGCTCCCCTTTCGTGCTGATTTGGTGTCTGTAGGATGCTGGAGGCAGGGACCCTGCTGCAGAAATAGTAAGGGGTCATTGGCCCACTCCTGTGACCACGACATCACTGCTCCCATGCCTATGTGGCGGCTGTGCTTGAGACTGGACCAAAAACAGCCATGTATTCTGGCATTCTGATTTTGCCAGGGTTCAGCCAGGTGCCTCTGGGAAGCCCACAATTAAGCATGAAAGCCACAAGCCTCTCCCCCCTTGCTGTTGGTGACCAGCAGCTATCACTGCCTGTGGGTGGGTCCAAACAGCTATTGCAACTTACAACTGTTGCTAGCATGAATTCATCTGCAATCTTATTCTCCTTTTTTTTTTAAGCACTAAGAAGGAAGCCTCCTACCAAGGTAGACGGCCCCTGAAAATGGGAGGGGTCCTCCCACCTAGCTTCCCATACAGCTCTCCTCCTCCGCAAATTGTCCCTATCCTCTTTTAAAGCCTGTGACGGCCGTCCCATCTCATAGCAGCGTTCAGAGGTAGACTGCACCTGTTATCAGCTGTTTTCAGTTACCTGCAATGGCTGGCAGCAGTCGCCGGACTTAACACTTCATGAACTTGCCCGTGATCTTTCCTGTCTTCAAGCACTAAGGAGGCAGCCTCTGGGTCCTCACCCCCTGCTTATTCTGAAGGTAAGGTAAAGGTAAAGGGGCCCCTGACTGTTAGGTCCAGTCGTGACCGACTCTGGGGTTGCGGCGCTCATCTCACTTTATTGGCCAAGGGAGCCGGCGTACAGCTTCCGGGTCATGTGGCCAGCATGACTAAGCCACTTCTGGAGAACTAGAGCAGCGCACGGGAACGCCGTTTACCTTCCCGCTGGAGCGGTACCTATTTATCTACTTGCACTGGTGTGCTTTTGAACTGCTAGATTGGCAGGAGCAGGGACCGAGCAACGGGAGCTCACCCCTTTGCAGGGATTCGAACCGCCAACCTTCTGATCGGCAAGCCCTAGGCTCTGTGGTTTAACCCACAGCGCCACCCGCGTCCCTATTCAGAAGGTAGGCTGCACCTGAACAGGGAGACTCCCCTTCCATTCTGCACAGGGCTCCCTTCCTCTTCCGCAAATGCCAGCCATCCCCTTTTAAAGCCTGGGGCAGTCATCTCAGCAGCGGAACAAAACAAAACCTCTCTTTATTATATCCATGTACTTTGGTTCTTATGCATGCGCCAAACTTCAATGACACTGACTTTAATTCATCCCTCTCCCTCCGTGTGCCTCCCTCCCTCACACACACCACAGGGAGCAGCGAGCCAAACGGAAGAAGAGATCTGGCTGACTCAGCACCTCATCCTGGCAGCCCCCTCATGATGTGCCAAAGCGGCCTGCTCTTTCTAGGTCAAGGCGCTGCAGCAGGGAGTTGGGCCCGGGCACCATTTGCCGCCGCAAGGTGGGGCAGGGGGGTGAAGGGTCAAGCAGCAGAGGCCCGGGCCCTTGCCTGGACAGGGCCGCAGAATATAAAGCACCATCTCGGCTGTGCTTGCATGCAAGCCGACGTGGTACATTAACTCCACGCAGAGCTGAGATTTTAAAAAATACCTATGCTCTAGCCCAGGGGTCAGCAAACCTTTTCAGCAGGGGGCCAGTCCACTGTCCCTCAGACCTTGTGGGAGGCCCGACTATATTTTGGGGTGGAACTGAACAAATTCCTATGCCCCACAAATAACCCAGAGATGCATTTTAAATAAAAAGACACATTCTACTCATGTAAAAACACGCTGATTCCCGGACCGTCTGCAGGCCAGATTTAGAAGGCGATTGGGCCGGATCTGGCCCCCGGGCCTTAGTTTGCCTACCCATGCTCTAGCCTTTTGCTGGCGCGGAAATATGTAGGAACGTAATGAGTGCTTGCTGGATCAGGCCCATCGTGCAGCTTCATCCAGCATCCTGTTCTCACAGTTGCCCTGTGGGAATCTCAGCTAAAGCATCCACGACAGATGGCCATCCAACCTCTGCTTAAAAACCTCCAAGGAGAGTCCACAATCTCCTGAGGGAGACCAGCTCTGACGGTCAGAAAGTTCTTCCTGATATTTAGCCATAGATTAAAAGAGGATTGGACTAATCAATAGAGGAACGGGCTACCAAGGGCTACCAGACAGGATGTCCTGTGCTATGTCTCCATGGTCAGAGGCAATCATGCTTCCAGTTGATGGAAACCTCAGGAGAGGAGAGTGGTCTTGTGTTCGAATCCTGCCTGAGGGTTTCCCACAAGCATCTGGGTGGCCACAGTGAGGACAGGAGGGCGGGACAGATGCGGCCACGGGCCTGATCCTGCGCGGCTCCTCTTGTGTTATGTTAAAATTCAATTCGGGGAAGATTTTTTTGGGGGGAAATTCCCATCGTTCGCTGATCACTGGCCGTGCTCCAACCACACACAGAGAAAAACAGTTATAAAAACAGGATGCTGTCATCCTCACTCAGTGAAGGGTATGATAGGAAGCTGCTTATTCATTTACACCCCAGTTCTCTTCCAAGGAGCTCAAGTTGGCACACAGGTTTCTCTTTCTCTCTGTTTCATCCACAACGGCCCTGAGAGGTGGGTTAGGCTGAGAGATTGCGGTTGGCCCAAAGTCACACTCAGTGAGCTGCATGGCTGAGCGGGGATTTGAACCCTGGTCTCCCAGATCCAGGGATGCAGGTGGCGCTGTGGGTTAAACCGCAGAGCCTAGGACTTGCCAATCAGAAGGTCGGCGGTTCAAATCCCCGCGACGGGGTGAGCTCCCGTTGCTCGGTCCCTGCTCCTGACAACCTAGCAGTTCGAAAGCACGTCAAAGTGCAAGTAGATAAATAGGTACCGCTCCGGCGGGAAGGTAAACGGCGTTTCCATGCGCTGCTCTGGTTCGCCAGAAGCGGCTTAGTCATGCTGGCCACATGACCTGGAAGCTGGCTGTGGACAAACGCCGGCTCCCTTGGCCTGTAGAGCGAGATGAGCGCCGCAACCCCAGAGTCGGTCACGACTAGACCTAATGGTCGGGGGTCCCTTTACCTTTACCTCCCAGATCCTAGTCTGACACTCTAACCACTATGCCATGTCTGCAACAGACACCAGTGAGCGGATAAGGCCTGTATTTGCTGTCGTCTTTGCTTTTGGCCCACAAATGACATGCAGCTAGATTACTTCCCCACCGCCATTTGCACTGGGTTTCCTCTGCGGAGTAACGTAAAGAAATGGGATTTTGCCGCAGCAGACAGCAAGGCGAGTAGCTGGGTTTTGGGCAGAAGGTGAACTGCGGCAGAATGGGGGCAATGAGCACAGGAAGGAAGGGAAAACAACGGCTTCTTATATACCTACTCCATAGTGCAATGTGCAGAACTCAGGCAGGCTCTCCCTAAATTTAAAACTGTCCCCAGTATTCTGGCTCTCAGGCCCACCTGTGGCGCCTTCTGTTTCCTTTCCTGTGAGGAAAGGGACTAAGAAATTGGACTATGGTATTATTAGCTGCCAGAAGACCCCACAAATCAGCAGAAGAGATGCAACTGTGAATTGGCGTCCTTACCATCCGCCAGCCCTCACGCAAACACACGCGCGCACGCAAACACACGCGCGCACACACACACACACGCGCACACACACACACGCGCGCACACACACACACACACACCCTACCAAGATCCACCTGCAGCTCCTTCTGGTCCCTAACAGAAATCTCTAATATTGGATTTTAATTGTTATAAGTTGCTTTGGGAACCGATCTTGGCTGCAAGGCTGGAGCCTAAGTAAAAATAAAATCAAATATTGATGGCTGAAAATCAGGAGGCCTGAAAACCATTCAAATGCAGAGCTGAAAAGGATCCTATTTAAATTGGGGGGGCAGGGGTGAAGTGAGGGGGGGAGAGGGGGAGAAAGAGAAATATTGTAAAGATGAGTGTCAAAATCTGCCCTGGGGCTGGAGGGAGGGCAAACAGCTGCTTCAGAACAGCCTCAAAATGTGGATCTGGGATTCTGGGTTTGCCAAACGAGAAATTAAAGAGGCTTGTGCAGCATAGATCTGGTCAAAATACTTCTCATCTGGCTTCGAAGTCCTAGCCCTGATCCCAGGTGTGTGAGGTTTGGCGGTAGTGATCGGGGGAGGGGACACAGACTACTCTGTACATGCTCAGAGAGTAGAGGTTGGTTCCCCTAACGTTTCAGAGCAAAACGCCAGCATTGAAAACCAGTTTCCAAGACTAAGCCCCTCTTCCCATTTCACCTGCACAACAACCCTTGGTCGGTCTGAGGGTGGATAACTGGCCCAAAGTAACCCAGGGAGCTCCATGGCCGAGTAAGGATTTAAACCCTGATCTCTTGCAGGTCCTGGTTCGATGCTCTAACCACTGCACCCACCACACTGGCCTCAACTCTCCTATGCTTGCCTTTGTCTCCCTGGTACCCAACCCTGAGCCTCGCCCTGTATCCCGCCTCGCCTCAGCGCAGAGGCACCCTCCTCTCCCACTAGGGCCTGAAATAATGAGGCATGATTTCATGACAGATGGAAAGTCAGAGGCTTAGTCAAGGCAGGAGGTTAAGTGAGGAGGCGGAAGGAAAGGCTGGCACAGATGCTCACTGGCCCTTGCTCCTGGAGCCTGGCACAGCAAATCACGTCTGAATAGTTATGGAGTGAGAAGAAGTAAGAAGAAAGAAGAAAACCAAGGAGGTACAAGAAAAGCCTCTTTTTTGTTATCAAACAACTTTGGGCAGGAGCAGTCTATCTGAATGGATGAGAACATTGGGACTAGGATCAAGGAGGTAAAGGGTAAAGGGACCCCTGACCATGAGGTCCAGTCGTGGCCGACTCTGGGGTTGCAGCGCTCATCTCGCTTTATTGGCCGAGGGAGCCAGCGTACAGCTTCCGGGTCATGTGGCCAGCATGACTAAGCCGCTTCTGGAGAACCAGAGCAGCGCACGGAAACGCCGTTTACCTTCCCGCCAGAGCGGTACCTATTTATCTACTTACACTTTGACGTGCTTTTGAACTGCTAGGTTGGCAGGAGCTGGGACCGAGCAACGGGAGCTCACCCCGTTGCAGGGATTTGAACAGCCGACCTTCTGATCAGCAAGTCCTAGGCTCTGCGGTTTAACCCACAGTGCCACCCGCGCCCCCAGGACCAAGGAGCAAATACCTGCTCAGTTGCAAAACCTGTTGAGTGATCTCGGGCCAATGAAGGCTTCTCCTGTTAACCTACCCCACAGGGTTGTCGTAAGGATAGGAAAGAGCCGTTTTTGCCCCCTTGAGCTCCTCTTGAGTGGGGTGTAATAAATGCGAAAAAATTAAATCTGAGCACTGTGAGAGCTTGTCACGACAGGATTGATGCCCTTCTAAAAGCCCGAAGCAGGACTTGAGCTCAACCCAGTGGTACGACGAGGCCAGAGTAAGGAAGCTCACCAGAATCCCAAAATCTGCCCTCTGCCCGTTGGTGTGTTTCGAATCCGCTCCCTGTTCTGCGCCCAAACAAGAGCTCCCCGTGCCACTGATTTGAGCATGATGTAGCGATTAGCCCCAGTGCGCCTCTCTAATGAGGGAGCGAAGACGGGGCAGGTTACCACAGCGCAGCCGGTCCGGGGGAAAACTCACGGCCAGGCCTAATGCCTTACAAATGTCAGAGCCTCCCAGCGGCCAGATAAAATGAGGGAGATTAACGGAGCTGTCAGGAGCAGGGTGGAATCGAGAGGAAGGGAAGACGAGGGGGAGATGAGGCGGGCGCGCTTGCTGACACAGATATGAAAAAGGGGCCCGGCGATACGCTTGACATAAATATGCACGCAGGGTATCCGTCTGCTGGGATCAACGCAGACCAGGAGGCCAAGGGCCCTGCTTCAAATGGCTTTTTAAAAAATGCGGCGATGATGAGAGGTCTGGTCTGCCCTTGAGACAACTTGGAAACGTCAATGGGTCCAAAAGGCAGAGGCTAAATGATTGGCTGGGATTGCCATTTCCAGGGAATTAGGGGTGTCCTCGCAACTTGGGCCTCAGCTCCCAGGATTCCTTGGGGTGAGCCATGGTTGTCAGTTTGTTTCCAGAGCCAATTTAAAGTGCTCCTGCTGGTATTCAAAGCCCTAGATTGGCTTTGAAACCGGAAGGGATTGTTCCAGTTTGCGAATGTTCTTTAGAACCCGAACGTCCAACCCGACTTCCGATTGGCTGCAGGAGGTTCCTGCAGCCAATCAGAAGCCGCGCCTTGGTTCCTGAACTTTTTAGAAGTTGAACGGACTTCCGGAACGGATTCCGTTTGACTTCCAAGGTATGTCCATTTTGGTTTTTCTTGCCTCCCATTTCCCCAGTCTTTTTTAAACAGAGTTTTGCCTGATGCAGACTTCCTGCCCCCAAAGCAATTCCCCCTAATATAATACGCTGGCACCCTCATGCCCACCAGTGCTCTAATAAAACCATATTAGAATATGGTGCTAGCAGCGCCAAGGTTGCGGGTTCAAGGGACAGCTGCAGGGGGCTGGACTAGATGATCCGCAGAACCCTTTCCAACTCTCCGATTCTACGAGAACCCTCCGTCACTGTAAACCCATTGGAAGATGAGAAAAGCCCTGCAGATGGCTCATGCCAAAGCAGAGGACAGGAAGGGCATAAAGAAATGCGCTCCTCTCTCGTTGTTATTCACAAGCAGCACCCGAACGCAGCAACAACTCTCCACACTTCTTACTTCCCGAAACTGGTACCCGGAGGCACATCCTGCCTTATTTCCACTCATGAACTTGTCCAATCCTCTTGAAAAGCCCGTGCAAGTTGCAGCAAATTCCTAACTATACGCTGTGTGCATATTACTTAGGAAGACGCTTTTAAAGACCACACTAAATTTTGCCGTTCTTTTATTTCACCTTCCTGCGTCTGTTGCAAGAGAAGGGCCGTATAAATGCTATATGTATGTATCGGATGTGAAGTTTAGTTTTACATGGGAGAATTGCTCTTATATATGGAAATTGTGTGTAACTGTTTTTATCATTAGTTTTTTTTTTGTGGGGGAGGGTACCGCAAAATGACCAAGAGACGTTTTATGAGGAGCGGGTCTTAAAGATGAAATCAAATAAATAAACTGATGTCAAAGTACATAAATAAATGCACCAACAGCTGTAAAAGGCCCAACAGCTAAACCTCCATGTATAGGGGCAGTTTATCTCCGAACAGCAGGTGACGGGATGAATAAGTGGGGAAGAGCTGTTGCTTTTGCTCCCTGCTTGTACAGTGGTACCTCAGGTTAAGTACCTACCGTATTTTTTGCTCTATAAGATGCACCAGACCACAAGATGCACGTAGTTTTTGGAGGAGGAAAACAAGAAAAAAATATTCTGAATCTCAGAAGCCAGAACAGCAAGAGGGATTGCTGCACAGTGAAAGCAGCAATCCCTCTTGCTGTTCTGGCTTCTGTGATAGCTGCGCAGCCTGCATTTGCTCCATAAGACGCACACACATTTCCCCTTACTTTTTAGGAGGGAAAAAGTGAGTCATAGAGCAAAAAATACGGTAATTCGTTCCGGAGGTCCATACTTAACCTGAAACTGTTCTTAACCTGAAGCACCACTTTAGCTAATGGGGCCTCCTGCTGCTGCCGCACCGCCGGAGCACGATTTCTGTTCTCATCCTGAAGCAAAGTTCTTAACCTGAGGTACTGTTTCTGGGTTAGTGGAGTCTGTAACCTGAAGCGTATGTAACCTGAAGCCTATGTAACCTGAGGTACCACTGTAACTGTCCTTCCTTCCTTCCTTCCTTCCTTTCTCTCTCTCTCTCTCTCTCTCTCTCTTATACACACACACACAGGCTTTTTAGTTGCTGTCACTGAATAGAGCCTCCAGAGGAAGAAGCAGTCTACCCCAGAAGTACTAGCAGAAGGAGATAGGGATGAAAAACAAGGGTCTGCCTTTGTGCCCAGAGGCTTCTGGGTGGATGCTTCACAGCACAGGGAGCCCTTTGTCTGTGAGAGTCCTCCCACCACACACACACACACACACACACATATGCCACAACCGCCTTCCCCTTCTTTTCCTCCCCAACCTGCCTTCCCTTTCTGTCTCATTTACAGATTCTGGGCCAGACGTCTCCCCAGGGTGGCATTAAGAGGAAGCCCCGAGGCAGAGAGAAAAAGGCGAGACGGAGGGGAAGAAGGAGTGGGGAGCAGGGAGGGAGCATCATGGCGTAATTTACCTTTAATAGATTCAATTTGGGCGGCCGCGGGCTGGTGGGGGCAAGCAGCCATCTTCCTGATTCGGGGGCCGAAGAATTCGATTTGCCAGGAGCCGCCGTCAATTAGCTTTTATTGAGGCCATTTCTCATCCGCAGCCGATGAGGGAAGGGGAGAGGAGGGGGGAAAGAAAGAGAAAGATTCCCTACCTTTTTTTAAAAAAAATCTCCCTAGGAATATTCCTGGCCCTTTTTAACAGTTGGGTGCCAGACAGGAACTCAACTGGTGAAGCTCACCTAACAGGGAGAGCGGTTAACTGACCTGGGGCAAGGAAGCCTTTTTTTGTGGTCCAATTCCTTCACAGACAACCTTCCAAGGGCCACATGCCGGGGTGGGCAGGGCAAATCAAGAAGTGGGCAGAGCAACAGCAGCACCTCTTAATCTTTGCTATAGGCAACCATGCAAAAATCAGAGGTTTTTACATATATGCACACTCCTTCCAGGTAAGCAAGAAGCATTATTTTTTTTTTTTAATAATAATTTTTATTACATTTTTTACAGAAATAACAGAAAAATCAAAGAGTAAGAAAAAAAAAGGACAAAAAGAAAAAAAGTAGAAAAAAGAAAGTTCACAACCACTTCAATGACTTATTTCAGATTTCCATTGGACTTCCCCCGTCTCCCACATAATGCATTCCTGACAATAAATTTATCAGCAAATTATACCCTTGTTTCGTGTGTTTCTTTATATTTTCAATTTCAATTTAGATTTAAATCTCTTAATCACCATATACTCCAAAAATATACCATAATATCATTTAAACCTTAATTCCTTCATAAATCTTATCAAATTTCATAAATAGTTAAATTTCGTTACTGGGGCTAAATTCCAAATCATACGACATCTTATGTTTCATATAACTTATGATACTTTTGCAAATAGTCTTTAAATTTTTTCCAATCCTCCTCCATTGCTTCTTCTCCCAAGTCTCTGATCCTTGCAGTCATCTCGGCTAATTCCATGTAGTTCATCAATTGCGTCTGCCAGTCCTCCAGTGTGGGCAAATCTTGAGTCTTCCAATATTTAGCAATGAGAATTCTTGCTGCTGTTGTGGCATACATAAAAAAGGTTCTATCCTTTTTAGACACCTTCTGGCCGACGATGCCCAGAAGGAAATGATCTATAATGAGTTAAAAAAGGTGTTTAAGCACACTTTTCCCAAGAAACCAGCAAGAAGCATTATTGGCTGGGTTGCCAGACCTCCAGGTCTCTAAATTTGCTGGCTTCCTCCTGAGGCTACTGGCTTTGGACGTTTTAAGCCAAAAGGTAGCTTGGGAGCCACATTTGCCCTAGGGGAATCCTCCTTCTCCAGGATGGCAAGGTCGGGGAGGCATGCCCAGCATCTGAAAAGGGCACAATCCATGGCTGGCACGCTGCCTTTCCTTCTCCACGAGGCCAAGAGCTGTGTGAAACCCTGCTTTCAAATCTGCACATTAAGGCAGGAATGCCACCAGTGACTCTCACCACCCAGTAGAAAGATGTGACAGGGTGGACTGCCCCCAAATACACACTCTTATTGGAGACAAAAAAACAACAACATTACAACAAAGCTGGATCTTGACCAGAGCTGAAGCCCTGAACCTCTTCTTCAACGTCAAGGTTTCAGCGTCAAGTGGGATATTTTAGTTTAGACAGAAGGCGAGTCAGAGGTGACATGGTGGAGGTTTCTAAAACCATGCAAGGAATGGAGAGAAAGGCTTTTTTCTTCCCTCTCTCAAACAACAAAACTTGTGGGCAACCAACAAAGTTGAACGCAGGAAGGTTCAGGACAGATAAACTCCCTTCACACAGCGCATAGTTAAAATGGCAGCTCTCAGGTTCATGGAAGAGACAGCTATTGGAGGCTGTGCTCTGCCTCCACGGTCAGAAGCAATAATTCTTCTGAATATCAGTTTCTTGTCCTCAGGTCCTGTTTGTCGATTTCCCTCAGGCATTTGGTTGTCCACTGTTGAGAACAGGAGGCTGGACTAGGCTGGCCATCGGCCATTATGTTATTGAGTCTGCCTCCAAAACCAGGTTTTAATTTATGCACCTTGGGATCTTGCTGAGGGTCTTCTGAACATGGGCAGAGTGCTCTTTGTTGGGAGTGGCTTGGGCAACCCAGTCAGATGGGTGGCATATAAATAAAATAATTATTATTATTCAGCTTTAGGACAAGCACGTACAATTGCTATACAGTGGTACCTCAGGTTAAGTACTTAATTCGTTCCGGAGGTCCGTTCTTAACCTGAAACTGTTCTTAACCTGAAGCACCACTTTAGCTAATGGGGCCTCCAGCTGCCGCCACGCCGCCGGAGCATGATTTCTGTTATGTACTGAGAACAATAGGATCCAAATTGCAGCAGTCTGATTAGTCCTAGAACAATAGGATTCAGAATGCAGCAGTCTGATTGGTCCTAGAACAATGCAGCAGTATGATTGGTTGGCAGGAACCACCCAATCCTGCTCCAGATTGAAGTGAATCCACAACCTGATTGGCTTACAGTAGAATTCTGGAATTAGCCAATCATGTGCAGCCCATTGTGTAAATAATGTATATAAGGCAGATACTGGGAGGGGACTTCCATTCATTCCTCCTCACCACTATGAGCTGAATAAAGAGCATGAAATCACTTTGCGACTCTGAGTATATTTCAATTTCTGTTCTTATCCTGAAGCAAAGTTCTTAACCTGAAGCACTATTTCTAGGTTAGTGGAGTCTCTAACCTGAAGCGTATGTAACCTGAGGTACCACTGTACAGTGGCACCTTGGGTTGCAAACACCTCGTGTTACAAACACTTTGGGTTACAGACTCCACTAACCTCGAAGTAGTACCTCGGGTTAAGAACTTTACCTCAGGATGAGGACAGAAATTGTGTGGCGGCAGCGGGAGGCCCCAATAGCTAAAGTGGTACCTCGGGTTATGAATGGTTTCAGGTTAAGAACAGACCTCCGGAACGAATTAAGTTCGTAACCAGAGGTACCACTGTTGTATATCCAGGGGTTGCAACCAACCAGAAGAAATTATTAGCTAAGCCTGAGCCCTTGGTTGCCATATTTTAGACATGATGCTCTCTGGCACAGGTGGGAAACCTCAAATGTGGCTCTCCGAGCCTTTCAACCTGGCCCTCAGGACTCTCCCCCAGGCCTTCCCCTTCACCAGCCCCGCTTCACAGCTTCTCTGAGTGTTTCTGCCTGGATGGACTGTGCCCTTGAACTATGATCATGCTTCTTATTTGCCTGGATGGAGATCGGAGAGGGACGTGCATTTATAGAAACTCGCCCACTGAACGAAGGCAAGATTTACACCCATTGCCATGCCCACTTTCCCCTCTGCCCCTATGTGCCCCCCCCTAGAAGAAAATGCGGCCCTCAGGCTGGAAAATATTGTCCACACCTGCTCTCCTGCTCCTGAAAAAATAAATAAATCTGGATTTACTATTTCCCTATCTTAAAACCCTGTGCCGGTTCCTGAAATTGAGTCTCTTTTGCCTTACAGTATACGGCGGCTGGCGAGTTTCACCTGGCAAAAAAGGAAAAATCCGGGCCAGGCAGAAACCTTGCATAGGATCCTCGGGGGAAGAGCAAGGAGGAGGTCTGCTGCTGCTTCTGCTGGGGCCTACGTCAGCCCGGCTGTGCAGCTTGCAGGCAAAACCATAAAAACTCTCCTCGGACGTGACTCGCTCGCTGCAGCGGAAGGCAGCAGTGGCAGGCAGCAGTGCCAGCATCGGTGGCTCAGAGCTCTGGGGAGAGGAGGAAGCTGCTTGAGAGGAAACCAGGCATCCAGGCACAAACATGCCAAGATGGGAACAACCTGGGAAGCCGCCTTCTGATGAGTCAGTCCGCCCAGCTCAGTGCTGTCTGCATTGACTGGCAGCGTCTCTCCAGGGTTTCAAATGGGGGAGTCATTCCCACAGCCCTACCTAGAGGCCAAGGATTGAACCTGGCGCCGTCAGCAATGCTCTAGCACTGAGCTATGGTCTTCCCCTTAAAATCAAGCAAGATGCTAGTCCTCAAGCTTCTGAATGAAGGGCTGATTTAAATAGGAAGCTGCCTTGGTCCCTCTTGTTCTGTAAAGTGGTACCTCAGGTTACATACGCTTCAGGTTACATATGCTTCAGGTTACAGACTCCGCTAACCCAGAAATATTACCTCAGGTTAAGAACTTTGCTTCAGGATGAGAACAGAAATTGCGTGGCAACGGCACAGTGGCAGCGGGAGGCCCCATTAGCTAAAGTGGTGCTTCAGGTTAAGAACGGACCTCCGGAACGAATTAAGTTCTTAACCAGAGGTACCACTGTATTGTCTATGCTAATGGGCAGCAGCTCTCCCAGGTTTCAGACAAAGAGTCTGAAGGACACAAAGAACTGAACCTGGGACTTTCTGCATGCAAAGAAGGTGTTCTGCCAGTGGCCGACAGGCCTACAGCCCTTTCCCTAGAAATAGACATGGGGTTGCAGGTGGCGCTGCGGTCTAAACCGCTGAGCCTCTTGGGCTTGCCGATCAGAAGGCTGGTGGTTCAAATCCCCGCGACAGTGGTGAGCTCCCGTTACTTTGTTCCAGCTCCTGCCAACCTAGCAGTTCGAAAGCACACCAGTGCAAGTAGATAAATGAGTACCGCTGTGGCGGGAAGGCAGACAGCGTTTCTGTGCACTCTGGTTTCCGTCACAGTGTCCTGATGCGCCAGAAGCGGTTTAGTCATGCTGGCCACATGACCTGGAAAGCTGTCTGTGGACAAACGCCAGCTCCCTCGGCCTGAAGCAAGATGAGCATCACAACCCCATAATTGACTTTGACTGGACTTAACTGTCCAGGGGTCCTTTACCTTTTTTAGAAATAGGCATCCTAGTCCTGATGTTTCTAAACAAAGGCCTAATTTAAATATGAACCTAGGAAGCTGATTTAGTTAAACCAGTGGCCACAGGAACAGAGGAAGCTGCCTCCAGACCACCCAGTCCAGAATCCCCTAAATGTACTAAGGCAACTGCTCCCTTCCTCTACCCACCGGCTCTGGGACTGATGGTTTTATGAGGGGTGGTGGGTGAAGGGGGTCTTTAAAGCTGCATTCACACCATATATCCAAAGCGCTATTTTTCTAGAAAAAGAGGTGCCAGAACTCACCACGAACTCTTCTTGTTCTCTTAGAATGGCAATAGTGCCCACCTGAGAAATGCCGGAACTGAGTTCCGGCTGAAAAAAAGGCCTGGCACATCTTAACCATCAAATTTTATGAAATAAGCCAAGTAAATTTTTAAACAGTTATGGTTCCCCCCTCCTAAAAATAAATAAATAAGGGAAATGTAGTTAGTTAAGGGTGCTGAAACTTGTTACAAGACGCAAACACACCCACACCCAATTCTCTCCGTGGAGCCACAAGTTCCTGGGAAGAGGGATGATTGTTAAACCCTTCTGGTTTCAACGGGTTTACTCTGAGTGAGACATGATGCCACCCATAATGAATTTTGCAACATCCTTAGAAACAAAACAAAAAAGCACTTACCTAGAAATGTGGCGAACTGAAGACTGAGAAAGCGAGAGCCGCCCAAACTGACAAATTTATGCACCCCTGCTAGGCTTGCCATATGTCCTCTTTCTCCAGGACATGGCCTTTTTTCCATGGGCATGTAAAATGAGTCCCGTCGTAGCGACCCATAGTTAAAAGCAGAAGTCGGCAAACGTGTCCTCTTTTTCTGCTCTTCAAAATATAGCAACCCAAGCTACCTGTTGCTTGATTCGAAACAGTTTGCTAGGAGCTCCGCCCTCGGGTCTTTCAGGCTCCACCCCTTCCGCAACCAAGCTCCTCCCCTGCTCTGTTTTGTGCCGCCAGGCTCCGCCCTCCTGGACAGTCTCAGGTTTTGCCAGTTGCACTGGCAAGTGTCCCAGGACCTGAGCAGAATCAGGTTCCAACCATTGGAGGAAGAGCAAAGAGCAGAGAGTAAGGCAATTCCAGTAAGGCTAAAAGGATACCGAGGGCCAGGTAGGCCGAGAGGAAGCTTAACAGAGACCCACTCTGAGAGACCCTCATAACAACCTCCTCCAAACGCCAAAGCACCCTGAACTGAGGTCAGAGCAACAAGCCCTGGAACTTTATAGCAGTCCGTGGCACGGGATTGGCCACCCTTGGTCACCTGACCCCTAGGAACCAGAGGATTCTGGGCTGTGATGCCGGCACTTCCTTCTCAAGCCACCTGCAGTTCCCTTTGCTGACCAGCGGCAGCACTAAGGAGCGGAAATTCAGAGATGCTGGAATCCCTCTAGCACAGGGGTCAGCAAACTTTTTCAGCAGGGAGGGGGCCAGTCGACTGTCCCTCAGACCTTGTGGGGGGCCGGACTATATTTTGGGGAAAGAAAAGAAAAAAAAGAACGAATTCCTATGCCCCACAAATAACCCAGAAATCCATTTTAAATAAAAGGACACATTCTACTCATGTAAAAAGACGCTGATTCCCGGAACATCCGAGGGCCGGATTTAGAAGGCGATTGGGCCAGATCCGGCCCCCAGGCCTTAGTTTGCCTACCCAGGCTCTAGAACAAATCCACGTGTTGGATAAGTCAAGCTATTCTGGGTTTGGCACGGTTAGAAGAGGTGCCTTAAAAAAAATAAAAACCAGCCCCCCCCACGCTACTGCATCTTTAAAGGTCACATGCACACCATTCATTTAAAACACTATGGCTTCTTCCCCCAAAGAATTCTGGGAGATGTAGTTTGTTAAGGATGCTTAAGAGATCCCTATCCCCCTCAGAGAGAGCTACAATTCAGAGTCCCCCGTGAAGGGGACTGACTGTTAAACTACTCTGGGAAGATAATACAGTGGTAACTCGGGTTACATATGCTTCAGGTTACAGACGCTTCAGGTTAACCCAGAAATATTGCTTCACGTTAAGAACTTTGCTTCGGGATGAGAAGAGAAATTGTCTTCCGGCGGCGTGGCGGCAGCAGGAGGCCCCATTAGCTAAAGTGGTACTTCAGGTTAAGAACAGTTTCAGGTTAAGTACGGACCCCCGGAACGAATTAAGTACTTAACCCGAGGTACCACTGTAGGGGTCTCCCGACAGCTCTCAACACCCTCAACAAACTACAATTCCCAGGATTCTTTGGGCCGAGGCCATGATTGTCTAAAGTGGTATCCTAATTCTGTGCATATATCGTGTGAATGTGGCCTAAGAACAATTTGATACACAGGAACTGGAAAATTATCCTGGTTAACAACTTCGCCTGCTATTAATCACAGCATGTAAGTATTCCTGATAAAAAGAGATACCGCCTGCCTCAGGGTATTAGTTGGTCTTTGGATGGGGTGGCAATGGGCTGTTGAATTTCCAAAGTACTTGGAATATGTATCACACTTACCTTTCAGGGCAGCGATGTTCAAATATGATCATCTTTTTCCCCCTTTTCTTTAAAGAGCACACCAAGTGAGAACAGAAATCTGGAAGCGCAGCATCGGCTGAGCCCTATATGAAGAGCGCAGGGCAGGCTGGTGTTGGGTGAGTTGCACCCAAGAATTGATGCTCTCAGTCAGAGCCTTGCACCAGCCAGAGGTGGGCAACTTAGGGCCCAAGGGCCTCTGCCTAATGTGAGATGCTGCACTAAGGATCTGACAAAGACCTGAGTTCAAATTCCTCCCTGCTCTTCAGATATGAAGCTTGCTGTGTGAACCTGGGCCAGTCACCTGCTCGCTCGGCCTAAACTACTTCACAAGATTCTTGTGAGAACAGGGGAAAAATGGCGAGAGAACCATATACTGTACAGTGGTACTTTGGTTCTCGAATGTCTCTGTTGACGAACATTTCAGAACCTGAACACTGAAAACCCGGAAGTAAATGCTTCCGTTTTCGAATGCGCCTCGGAAGTCGAACGGCTTTCGCTGCGTGCTTTTTCAATTTTCTCAACTGAATTTGCAGACAGCCCGTCGCGCCTCAGTTTTCGAACGTTTCGCAACTCGAACGGTCTTCCGGAACAGATTACGCTCGAGAACTGAGGTACAGTGGTACCTCAGGTTAAGTACTTAATTTGATCCAGAGGTCCGTTCTTAACCTGATACTGTTCTTAACCTGAAGCACCACTTTAGCTAATGGGACCTCCTGCTGCTGCCGCCGCGCCGCCAGAGCACGATTTCTGTTCTCATCCTGAAGCAAAGTTCTTAACCTGAAGCACTATTTCTGGGTTAGCGGAGTCTGTAACCTGAAGCGTATGTAACCCGAGGTACCACTGTACTACTGCATGTTGCATGGCGCTCGTCAGAGTAAAGGTGGGGGTATCAATGCAATAATTAAATAATTTCACGTCGCTGGGAAGTGAAACACAAAACCAATGGGGTGGTGGAAGGAAATGGGGACTCTTCTGCAAGTGATCAGCTCTAACCCTTTGGGGGAAGCCCAGGGGGGAGAGAGAGGAAAAGGTGAATGTGCGAGAGAGAAAGGAAAGGGTGTCAGAAAGAAAGTGAATGGAAGGGGGCAGAGAGAGGAAGACCCCCATGCACTACTCCCAGTGGTGTAGCGTGGGTTGTCAGCACCCGGGGCAAGGCAAGTAATTTGCGCCCCCTAACCTGTGGATTTGCGCCCCCTAACCCTAACCCCTAGATGTTGCGGCCGGTGCGGCCGGCCCCCCCAGCACCCCCACGCTACGCCACTGACTACTCCCAGCTCCCCAACAATTACCCCCAAGGAAATGCAGCCCTTGGCAGGAAAAGTTCCCCCACCCCTGACTCCTGGGCAAGTCTAGTTTATTACAGGCATGGGGGAACCTCTGGATGTTGCTGGCTTCTAGCTCCCTTCGCCCTCAGCCAGCATGCCCAATGGTCACAGACGGTGAAAGCTGTAGCCCAACAACACTGTGGCGGGTGGGTTGTGCAGGGGGAATACGGTCTTCATCCCTGCCATATTGCACAGTGGGGAAATGAAATGGGGAGGAACTTTTGGGCCAGGAGGAAAACCCAGGGGGCCACGTAAGCACCCTTGATTTATATCCTCCTGGCCAAGGGCCCATCTCGTCCAGTATCCTGTTCCCACAGTGGCCAAGCAGACAGCTCCTCAGAGAATCCCACAAGATCCTGGCCAGGGCCAGATTTAGGTCTGATGAGGCCGTAAGTTACTGAAGGCACTGAGGCCCTTTATATGTCCAGCTGTCCTTTGTCAACAACAAATTGTCACTGTTTTTTGTGTTGAATATATGCTATATAGTAATTTATGGACCTAATAGGTATCTAAAGCACATAACAAAATATGTGTTTTATCAAAGTGATTGTTTTTTATCTTGCGGGACTTGACATCTTTCCGCAGGGCCTGCAAGACCACCAGGCCTTTGGCCAGGGCACAGCCTGACTCCCTCCCTCGGCAATTTTCGCGGAGCTCTGGCCCAATGGTTGCCAGTGGCTTGAATTAATTAATTAATTTTATAATGAATGATTTTAGAGTGTTGTTTATGCTGTACTTTTGTACTGTTTTATTTTTGTTAGCCATCCTGAGCCCGGCTTCGGCTGGGGAGGGCGGGATATAAATAAAATTTATTATCAATATTTTTTATTATTATCTTATATTTTGGAAATGTACATCCAGGTTTTTTTCCCTTTTTTGGGGGGGCCCCCAAGAGAGTGGGGCCCTGAGCTATAGCTTGTCTAGCTTATACGTAAATCTGGCACCGATCCCGGCCCAAGAGCCCTCTCGCAATTGCTCTCTTTATCCTCCACGTGGCCCAGCTGTGGAGATGGGACTTTCCTTGTGCTCCTTTGATTGGCAGGTGTTTGCCGGAGACCTGACGGGCCAGATCCTGGCCTGGCGTCACCTGTTGCATCTTCGGCGGGGTGGGCAGCTGGGAATGGGGACGACTTGCGGCGGCAGCCAAGCTCCTCCAAAGCCGCTTGGAGCGGGATCAGAGGAAACGGAGCCGCGTTTGTACATAAAGGTCCGTGAAATCAACATGCCGTGGCAGGCCTTGGCTGCTGCAGCTGCACAACACTCGACAACGCACCCCCCCTGCGCCCCCGGAGCACGCATACGATGCTTAGGCTGCCACGCTCCACTGCAGGCAGAACCGATACGGGGGGAGGGGGGGAGGGAAAGTGTGGCAGGGTCCCCAACACAACAGGAAGACAGGATTGAGTCAGACCATTGTCAATACTGTCTGCACAGGCTGGCAGTGTTTCTCCAAAGCTTTCAGGGAGCAGCCAGGAGATGCCACTGGAGATTGAACCCACAGGCTAGATAGGCTACGTCCAATCTTACCAAGAGAGCAGCCAGGAAACACTGAAATTCTCTTGCACAGGGCTCCATTGGATTGAATGGGGCTGCCATCATTTACTGGGAGTCATTCTGGACTCACAGCTGTCCATGGAGGCGCAGGTCAATTCTGTGTCCAGGGCAGCTGTCTACCAGCTCCATCTGGTACGCAGGCTGAGACCCTCCCTGCCCGCAGACTGTCTTGCCAGAGTGGTGCATGCTCTAGTTATCTCCCGCTTGGACTACTGCAATGCGCTCTATGTGGGGCTACCTTTGAAGGTGACCCGGAAACTACAACTAATCCAGAATGCGGCAGCTAGACTGGTGACTGGGGGCGGCCGCCGAGACCACGTAAGACCGGTCTTGAAAGACCTACATTGGCTCCCAGTACGTTTCCGAGCACAATTCAAAGTGTTAGTGCTGACGTTTAAAGCCCTAAACGGCCTTGGCACAGTATACCTGAAGGAGTGTCTCCACCCCCATCGTTCTGCCTGGACACTGAGGTCCAGTGCTGAGGGCCTTCTGGCGGTTCCCTCATTGCGAGAAGCAAAGCTACAACGAACCAGGCAGAGGGCCTTCTCGGTAGTGGCGCCCTCCCTGTGGAACGCCCTCCCACCAGATGTCAAAGAGATAAACAACTACCTGACATTCAGAAGATAATCTGAAGGCAGCCCTGTTCAGGGAAGTTTTTAATATGTGACATTTTAGTGTATTTTTCATCTTTGTTGGAAGCCGCCCAGAGTGGCTGGGGAAACCCAGCCAGATGGGCGGGGTACAAATAATAAATTATTATTATTATTATTATTTACTACTATTACTGTAGCCCCCAGCGCCCCCTAGAGGACGAGGACGTTGCGGTCCTTATTCCTCTCCCGCTGACCTTTTCCCTACGAAGCAGGTTTATGGGGGATCCGGTTTTCTAATCAGGGGGCAGTAAAAGAAGAAAAGGGAAGGAAAAACCACACACACAAATCTGTCCCCGCGCCCACATTTGTGCGGCGCAGGCCCCCCTCGTTGATTTGCAGGCTTCTGCCGGCAATTGCCCGGGCTCCTAGCGATGCCACCTGCCGCCGTTTTACGGCCGACACTAATTCTGCAGCCTTGATTTGCGGCGGGGGTTCTAATTGCCTCGTTTAGGCGTGGCGTTGGTGCAGGGGCCGTTAACGTCAGCCAGAGTTATACCGCGCTGCGCCGAGGGCGCTGGGGGGGCGAGGAGGGATAAATCCTACAAGCGTGCGAGCCGGGGAGGGTGGGGGCACGGCTGTCTGCGGCGAGAAGGGGGAGGCGAATGCGGCTGGTGGCTTTTGTGCCGCGCGTGGGCGCAAACGGCCTCTCCAGCCCCCTCCCCAATCCAATTGAGGATCAGCAGGCAAGAAGCGCTGGGGAAATCGATCCCGGTTAAAAAATCAGGGGAAGGTTCCTGGCGGGGAGAGAGCTGATCAGGCAATAGAATTAATGTGCTATTGGGGAAGCGGTAAAATCACCTGCGTTACAGGTTGCCGGGATAGATATCGGCTCCGAGATGCGTGTTCACAGGATTAAGTAAATTATTAACATTTGGCCAGGGGCTGGGAGGGGTTCGAATTCTGCGGAAAGAAAGGGAAAATGGATTATGTAACCTGCGCACAGGAACAGGAAGCTGCCTGTTCAGGAAGACGTCAGGCCACCAGGACACATCTGGCTTAGTACTGTCCGCGCTGACTGGCAGTGGTGCTCCAGGGTTTCAGGCAGGGGAGATGCTGGGGATCAGAGTTGGGGCCTTCAGCATGCAAGACACGTGCTCTACAGCTGACCTATGGCCCTTTTCTTAAATACAATGGTTAAGAGTCTAGTCCTCATGGCTTTGAATAAAAAGGGCTGGTTTAAATACAGTGGTACCTCGGGTTACATACGCTTCAGGTTACACACTCTGCTAACCCAGAAATAGTGCTTCAGGTTAAGAACTTTGCGTCAGGATAAGAACAGAAATCGGGCTCCGGCAGCGCAGCGGCAGCAGGAGGAGGCCCCATTAGCTAAAGTGGTGCTTCAGGTTAAGAACAGACCTCCGGAACGAATTAAGTACTTAACCCGAGGTACCACTGTAGAAAGTTGCCTCATAATCAGACCATTGGGATTGATGCCTTCTGCAGAAGCTGCACCACAGAATTACGGCCCTTCCCCATGGGCTAACACCACAACCCAGAGCAGACACAGGGCAAATTACGCAGAGAGGAACCTAATTTCCTACTAATTTCGCTCACCATGCATGGAAGAGGGGGCTACACAAGTCACAGAAGCCCCTGAAACTCGACAGGGCCCAGTGTTGCTGATAAGTGGCATTTTTATGTTGTGAAGCGCCGTGAGATCGACGGCGGTATGCAACTTTAATAAATAATAATAAAATAATGAACTTGAAATCTTGCTCAGCTTTGGAGGGTTAAGCTAAGTTCTGTCCAAAAGCAATTCTTTGCAACAATATGGTCATGCTCATAAAGAATACCAGCATATGCATAATGGCACATGTTCACGTCAACTGGGATTTGTGCAGGAGATCTTCCCGGTGGATAGGGCCCCGTGGGTCAGACCTGCCTGGCTTCCACTCTCAGTTCACATTCGAAATCTGCCACCGCAGGTGGGCTGCCTCGTCGCGTCTGACCAGCAGGCAGTCCAGAGCCTTTCGCCCCCCAAAAAGTGGGCTTTCCATTGCCCCCCCCCAGAAGCTGGGACCTCCCCACTGCCCCTGCGAGGCGGCACACGAAACCGATTGGCATGGGCTGGGTCACCCGTTGCCACGGTGCCGGCGCCGTTCCCCCACTGGGCCCGGCTCGCCGCGGCGTCTACACTAATTGCTGGCAGGCGGTCCGTAATTAAAACTTCCATCGTGACATTTCCTGACATCTCAATATCAAACACTGCAATTAATCCCACCCGCCTGTAAGGTCGCGGTACCGAGCGGCTGGGGGAGAAGAGGCGGAAGAGAACAAAAGGGAGCCAAGCGGAGCAGAGAGACGCCAGAGACCTCTTTTTTCTGCCCCGCACGGAGCTCTGGGCCTGATTTCAGAAGTTGCCATCATTGGTGCCTGCCTTAAAGGAGGGGGCGTCCTCTCGCAAGACCCCCTGCAATCGCTGCTGGGACAGAGGCATGCACCAGCCTTCGCACCACCGCCAACTGGTACTCCATAAACTGCTGAACTACAACTCCTGTAATCTCTGAAACACCAGCCGTGATGGCTAGGGCTGATGGTAGTAGTAGAATTGCAGAATTATAAACTTGGAAGGGATCCCCTAAGGCCATCCAGTCCAACTCCCTGCAATGCAAGAGTTGTAGTTTGGCACCTTCAGATGTGGCTGGACTCCAGCACCCACCACTCTTGGCCACTGGCTGATGGGAGCCGGAGTCCAGCAATGTTTTAGGGTCCCCATTCCAGCAGAGAACCATCTGCAATCACCGCTGCCACCGATACCGAGCTATACCATTGGGTCTAGCTCGGTAAGCCTGCTGCGGCCAGCAGCGGCCTCCGGGGTTTCAGACAGTAGGTACCAGGGCTGGCTCAAGACATTTTGCTGCCTGGGGCGAAAAACAAAATGGCGCCCTCCCCCAAGGCACATACAGAAGCTAGTTTGATCGGGAGTTGAATCTTACTCCGACGCTGGTGAGAAGAAAGTGTATTTCACTGCAGTTGAGGGCAGCAGACCACGTGGCCCTTGCAGCTATGTGCCCTCCCAGCACTTTAGCACCTGCCGCCTGAGGCAGCTGCCTCAATCTGCCTCATTGTAGGGTCGGCCCTGGATTGGGGGACAATCCCAGCCTTACTTGAAGCCGCTGGGGATTGAGCCTGGGACCTTCTGCACACAAAGGAGATGTTCTGCGACTGAGCTATGGCCCTTCCTCCTCAGGTTACAAAGAGTCCAGTCCCCTTCAGATGACCTCTGTTTGCTAATTCCATTTTTTAAGGCTACTGGACAGGAGCGGGGAAGAGATCTGGCTACAACTGGAAGGAGAAAATGGTGGATTTCGTGACAAAAGAGCCCTTAAGCTTCCCACTGCCACCATTCTACACACCCGCCAGCATCCAAGGGCGAGAAACATCCCCAATAATTCGCCCTTCCCCAGCCTAAAACCAAAGGGACACAAGTTCAGATCTCTTGCCTAACGCACCCCCTGACTTCCTGGAAGCAGCCCCTGTACAACAGGAGTGGGGAATATTTATCAGCCCCGGGGGCCACATTCCCTTCTAGGAAACTTTTTGGGGGTGGGCCAGTGGCCAAAGAGGGTGGGGCAACAAATGCTAATTGTGCCTTTGTACAGTAGGCTGCTATTTAGCACACACCGACACAAAACCTTCTCTATCCTGCAACCGAGGGGCGTGTTCAGAGTCCAAGGGACATTCAGTTCAGGCAAAAGCACCCAAAAGAGGGTGCGATGCCAGGGTACTGAGGGGCATGGGAGAGTTCTGAGGGCCAGAGGGAGACCGCCCCCAAAGGGCCGCATCCGGCTCAAGGGCCTGAGGTTCCCTGCCACCCCCATACGAAATCTCAGCTGCTGTTCCTGCATCCCCAACCCAGCAGCCGAAGACCTCCACATCCCACCAGCCACACAGCTCTCCCAGCCCCGCCATCCCGATATCCTAGCCTTCCCCAATGCCCCTTCCGACTCTTCGGTGGGGGTGGAGGAATAGGGAGATACCTCCGGGGACAGAAAGAAAGGGGGCCGAGTTTCCGAAACAATTTTATCATTTGGCTCAGTCACTGACAATTAATGGCGGGGGTGTGGGGACTCCAACATATTTAAAACGAAGAAGTCGTAAACCAGGAATCGGTGACGCCGAGGAAGCGTCTTCATAGAAGACAAAAGCGCAAGCGTCATCATCGCCGTTCTCGCCGAGAACACAAGGTGGGGGGGGCGGCAGGGGGGGGGCTGACACAGTCCAGTTTTTTGCTTCCGGGCAGGGAAGAGAGAGAGAAGCCGAGCTTGACAGAGACATAAAACAGGGGCAAGGTGGGGGGAGAAGTCAATGCCCCCCCCCTCTTTTAAAGCAGCTGAGCTTCGAGTGTCACGGACTGCAAAATGTCTCTCCCCATCTTTGGCATATCAACAGTCCTGGACACAAATATTGCGAGTCCTTTGCTGCGCTGCGGAAGAGATATTTCAGTCTCTCCCCCACTCTTCCCCCACTCCCAATTCCATGCCACTTCCCCCAAAAACCAAATCTGAGTCTTTTTGGCGAGCCGGAAAATCCCCGTTCCGACACCATCGCAGTCACCAGAAACGGTCAACTTGACCTCCGGCAGGAATGTCACCGTGGAGAATCAACTCCTGTAGGGAAGAGAACAAGAGAGATCCCATTAAGAGGCAGACCAGGGGGGCTCAACTACCAAGCCCTTTCCACACAACCTGGCTTCAGACCGACCCCCCCTCCCAGAACACGTGATATGGCAATTAACCCAAACGCTGCCTTGAAGCATGTGCAGAGTTCCTTCCTCTCCCTTCCTCTCCTTGCGGGGTCCTCGCTGCGAGATCACATTCACCCGCTGCTATACCAGCTGCACTGGCTCCTGTTGGGGTACAGGATCAGGTTTAAGGTGCTGGTTTTAACCTTTAAAGCCCTATATGGCCTAGGACCCTCGTACCTATGGGACCTCCTCTCCTGGTATGTCCCACAGAGAAACTTACGGTCTTCAAATAAAAACATCTTGGAGGTCCCAGGCCACAGGGAGGTTAGACTGGCCTCAACCAGAGCCAGGGCTTTTTTGGCTGCGGCTCCAATCTGGTGGAACGCTCTGTCACAAGAGACTAGGACCCTGCGGGACTTGACATCTTTCCGCAGGGCCTGCAAGACAGAGCTGTTCCACCAGGCCTTTGGCCAAGGCGCAGCCTGACCCCCTCCTTTGGTGATCCTCACAGAACTCTAGCCCAATGGCTGCCATTAAACTGATTTGAATTAATTTTTATAATGAAATGTTTTTAGAATGTTGCACTGTTTTATTGTTATTAGCCGCCCTGAGCCCGGCTCCGGCTGGGGAGGGCAGGATATAAATAAAATTATTTATTTATTTATTATTGAGGAATGTACAGACATTAAGAAGGCTGGGTCAGACCATTCATTCTGTTTCCTGGGAGATAGACTGCGTCTGAACATGGGTGCTCTGTTTAGCTCCCCACATTAGCACACGACCAGAGATTTGCCCCCTCAAATTCAATTTATCTGACTGTCACTAGCAGGTTGACAAATATAGGATTGCTTCCTTACACCAAGAGTCTATATAGCTCCATACTGTCTACACTGACTGGCAGCGGCTCTCCAGGTTTCCGGGCAGGGGACAATTCTCAGCCTCACCTGGGGCCTGACCCAGGGACCGTCAGCATTCAAAGCAGTTGCTCTCTCCCTGAGCTGCGGCCGATACACAGACAATACCCATGTTTTTAGTGCCCTTTGCTGACACGAATGGTCACGCCTCCTCCCGGTCTTTCATATTGGCTTCTGACATTTTCATGGTTCTGTTATTTGATTTTGAACCGCCTCCGCAGATTATGTGATTTGTTCTGTAATTTTCTGCCTTGTCCCTTCCCTCCTAATGCCCTGTTGCCAGTAGCTCAGCAGTTCTGCGGCTGTTTGTTGTCCACTTGTTTTAATCTCCCTTTATCTCCCCACCCCATCCCACCTACCCACTGGCTATTTCCAAAGTTCAGAGGTTAGTGCTGGTCCCTACAGCACCGATGAACAAGAAGAGGGAGAGATTGCCAAGAGGCATGGGGCAGAACCTCAGTTCTTGCAGGGATACCCCAAAAAAAATGTAGGGAGGAAAAAAACCCCAGGGCAGGGGGGGGGGAATCGATGGCTTGCAGGCCAATCGGCACCCACCCGTGAAGCCATTCCCCCAAAATCCTTATATCCCTGCCTGATCACGGAGGTCTTTGAGGAGCCTCTGTTAGCAGACCTCTCTGACTCATATGCACATTTTGCATCCATCGGGAGCTGAGCATTCCATACTGTGAACCCTAGTTCTATGGAACTCCCTCCCGGCTAAGATCAGACAGGCCTCCTTCCCCTGCTGACCTTCCTGAAGCCTCTTTAATTTCAAAAAACAAAACAAAACAAAACCCAGCAAGCATTTTAACCAAATTCTGATCTTACAGTTTTAAGCTGCCTTTGGATAAATGTTTAACGTGTTGTTGAGCTACCTGTGCGCCACCCGAAGGCGGTTGCAATCAAGCTGTATCTATACGGTCGAAATAAATGAGTTAAATGTCCTAAGAGATGTCGGACAGTCGAGCAGGCCAACTCCAGAAGCGGCAAGCTCGCTGTGATGGCCTGGGATTCGGACTCAGAGGCTGAACCGGAGGAATTCCAGCCTGCACAGGAGTCCCCCCCTCCAGAACCAGCTGAGCCAGGGCTGGGGCTTGAGCCTGAAGGGTCCTCACCTGTGCTGGATCCTCAGGAGCAGACACCAGCTGAGGCTGCTCTGGCTCCTGAGGTGATGGAGGACCCATTGCCTGCAGGTGCTCCTCTCCTAGCCCTGTCAGGGGAAGGTGAGGTTGCCTCTGGGTCCGGTAACCCTCCAGCCTCTCCTGAGCTGCAGAGGCTCAGGGCAGAGAGGTGGAGGGAACTAAGTTCCCGCAGGAGGAGTGCTCGCCTCCAGGCCAGGAGAGGCGAGTCACCTGTGGACCGGGGCCGCCCTACGCTTCGGGGCAGATAAAAGCCAGCCAGCCCCAGTCCCAGGTTGCAGGAGCAACATTGTTGGTAGCCTGTTCCTGCCTGCACCCTGCCCTGCGCTTCTGCCAGAGTTCCTGACCTCACCCGACTCCCTGCCTTGGACCCCGCCTCGCCTTTGACGGACAGCCTCCATACCGAACCCCTGACCTCGGACTGGACTTGGACGTTGCCTCTCGGTTATCCCCCGAGACCAGCACACTCGCCTTCCCTGGATTTATTTAAGCAGAGGGTGGGTGAACGGCCGTCAAGGATGCTGAACGTTGTGAGATCCCTGCGCCAAGCATGAGGTCAGGAGAGATGGCCTCTCAAGACCTTTCTGAACTCTGAAATCCTACTCTTTTTGTTCACCTCTTAAGGCACTCTGTACCTCAGGTTACAGTAATAATACTAATAATTTATTATTTGTACCCCGCCCATCTGGCTGGGTTTCCCCAGCCACTCTGGGAGGCTTCCAACAAAGATGAAAAACACACTAAAATGTCACATATTAAAAACTTCCTTGAACCTTCAGACAGCCTTCAGATGTCTTCTGAATGTCAGGTAGTTGTTTATCGCTTTGACATCTGATGGGAGGGCGTTCCACAGGGAGGGTGCCACTACCGAGAAGGCCCTCTGCCTGGTTCCCTGTAACTTGGCCTCTCGCAGTGAGGGAACTGCCAGAAGGCCCTCGGAGCTGGACCTCAGTGTCCGGGCAGAACGATGGGGGTGGAGACGCTCCTTCAGGTATACAGGACCGAGGTCGTTTAGGGCTTTAAAGGTCAGCACCAACACTTTGAATTGTCCTCGGAAACGTACTGGGAGCCAATGTAGGTCTTTCAAGACCAGTGTCATATGGTCTTGGCGGCCACTCCCAGTCACCAGTCTAACAGACGCTTTGGGCTGCGCGATTTAGGGTTGCGCACCGCACCGAACCTGGAAGTAAGGAACGTGTTACTTCCAGGTTTCGGCACTTGCACATGTGCAGAAGTTCTAAATCGTGCTTTGTGCATAAGCGCTGAATCGCAACCCGTGCATGCGCAGCGCTGCGGGTTGCAAACGTGCTTCCTGCAAAGATCACGTTCGTAACCTGAGTGTCCACTGTATATCAAGGATGGGCAACCTGTAGCCCTCCCAGAGATTGCTGGACTCCAACTCCCATCAGCCCTAGCCAGCATGGCCATTGGTCAAGGATGGTGGACTGCCCAGCTCAATACTATCTTCTCTGACTGGCAGCAACCCTCCAGGGTTTCAGGCAGGCGTCTCTACCCAGAAACCCTGCAAAGCAAATGCACTGAGCTACCTCAATTCCTCTAGAAAAAAGTAAGATTCCAGTCCTCATGGTTCCAACTCAAGTGTGGGGGAACCTTTGGTCTACCCTGAGGTTGCTGGGCTCCCAACATAGGATTGGCTATGCTGGGACTGCTGGGAGTCAGAGTCCAGCATCCTCTGGGAAGGCTGCAGGATCTCCCATCCATGCTGTAGCTGTAGCCTGCATTGTAGATTCTGCATTTAATGAGGGGGCCAGAGTCAATATCCTTCATGGTCCTACTGTTATGGCTTTATTTAAACTCTTATTTCTTTATATGATTTCTCTCCTACCCTTCCTCCCAAAGGAGCCCAGGGCGGTAAGCTGCAAGGGATAAAACAAAACAAAACAAAAACATTGCAAACAATTCCAATACAGATGCAGGCTATGATCTTTATATCTGTAACAGGAAGGTCTTCAGAAGGTGCTGATAAGACAACAGTGCCTGGCACCTGCCTAATATTCAACGGGAGGGAATTCCAAAGAGTTGGGAAAAGACCTCCTAATAAGATGATATCTACAGGAGGCCTTCAAAGGATGCGGGTGGCGCTGTGGGTTAAACCACAGAGCCTAGGACTTGCTGATCAGAAGGTCGGCGGTTCAAATCCTCGCGACGGGGTGAGCTCCCGTTGCTCGGTCCCTGCTCCTGCCAACCCAGCAGTTCGAAAGCACGTCAAAGTGCAAGTAGATAAATAGGTACCGCTCCGGCAGGAAGGTAAACGGCGTTTCCATGCGCTGCTCTGGTTCACCACAAGCGGCTTAGTCCTG
Organism: Podarcis vaucheri; assembly: GCF_965113315.1. NCBI lineage: Eukaryota > Metazoa > Chordata > Lepidosauria > Squamata > Lacertidae > Podarcis > Podarcis vaucheri. The sequence continues at coordinate 9,801,728 of NC_138754.1, read as the reverse complement.
CTGGCCACATGACCCGGAAGCTGTACGCCGGCTCCCTCGGCCAATAAAGCGAGATGAGCGTCACAACCCCAGAGTCAGTCACGACCGGACCTAACGGTCAGAGGTCCCTTTACCTTTACAGGCGGCCTTCACTTGGAAAGCACATTGATCCATTGGTTATATAAGGGGCGAGACGATCTTTCAGGCATCCTGGTCCCATGCTATAGAGAGGACTTTCTGCACTAGAACCAGCACATTGAATTTAGCCTCATCACCAATTGGCAGCAAGGGCCGTTCTTTCAACAGTGGGGTAATGTGTTGCCAATATCCTTCCCCAGGGAGCAGCTGAGCCGCCGCATATCGCACCAGTTGCAGCTTCTGGACCAACATCAAGGGCAGCCCCACACAGAGAGCATTGTAGTAGTCTAGCCAAAAGGTTTCCCCTTTGGCCTACCACCACCTTGCCTGCTCCAAGCCTTACCTCCAGGCCAAAGGTCTTCCTCTTGCCTCAGCGGATCCAAACGGAGAAGGGGGTGGGCATACTGAGACTTATGGGGGTGTCCTGCCCCCTTTCGGCTGGGTTGACGCAGCATCTGGGAGTTCAGCTCGTCTCTGGGGAGCAAGGGGTCCAGCTGTGAAGGAGGCCCACCAGTACATCGCCTCTGAGTTCTAAAGTGCCAAGTGAGGAATCCAGCATCCTTGCGAGTCGGGGACAAGGAGGACCAAGCGCCACCCTCGCTCCTCACCCCGGCCTGGAGCCTCTTAAGAGTCCCCGGCCCTGGGGGTGGGGGTGGGGTCAGAGCCACAGGAAGGGTAAGAGAGCCAGCCCCAAGCAGGCCCCGCTGGACCAGGAAGGGGCAGAGCTACGTCCAGGGGCTGCAGCGGCATCTGTGTGGGGAGAACAGAGGAAAAAACGGGGAGTTGTTGATGTTGTTGTGTGTTATGACCATTTGACTGGGTTGCCTCAACCACTCTTGGCAGCTCCCAGCAAAATATTAAGAACACAATAAAACATCAAACATTAAAAACTTCCCTATACAGAGTTGCCCTGAAATGTCTTCTAAAAGTCAGATACAGTGGAACCTCAGTTGTCAAACGTAATCCGTTCCGGAAGACCGTTCGACTTCCGAAACGTTCGATGACCGAGGTGCAATTGCTGGTTGGCAAATTCCTTTAAAAAAAATGGACAAACATGCCTCGGAAGCCGTTTGACTTCCGAGGTGCGTTCGGAAATGGAAGCATTCACTTTTGGGTTGTTTGAGTTCTGAATTGTTCAGCTTCCGAAGCGTTCGACAACTGAGGTTCCGCTGTAGTTGTTTATTTCCTTGACATCTGATGGGAGAGCATTCCACAGGGTGGGTGCCACCACCAAGAAGGCCCTCTGCCTGGTTCCCCGTGACTTCACTTTTCACAGCGAGGGAACTGCCAGAAGGCCCTTGGCTGGATGATGGGAGGTACCAGTATGTACCAAATAGGCAGAGACGTGGAGAACCTTCAGCCCAACCAATCAGGGACCATATTAAATGCACTTACAAAGGTATAAAGCGGGAACTCATGAACCCCCAGATGTTTTCAGATGCCAACTCCCACCATCCCCAGCTGAAATTGCCTGATGGTCAGGGATGATGAGAGTCCCTCGCTACCCCTTATCCCTGCAATTCCACCCTCAAAGTCCCGCCTAGTTCTAATTTCCTTTTCCTTTCTCCCCCAGTTTTCTTAAAATGAACTCTAATAACAAACAGGTTTCAAGAAATGAAGAAACATTAGTTGTTTAAAAAAAGGCACATTGTCACAATTGCCAATAAAAAAGCATCGCATACAGCAGTGTGATTTACTGCGTCAATAATAACACATGCCAAGAGGAAAAGGGTGTGCGGCCTATAACTGCAAAAGGCTCCGTGGTCTGAATCAAAACAGGTACATGTTTTTATTTCAAAAAGGGAGATAAAGAATAACTTCAGACAGCGGTAGATCGAGGCAATCGCATAGACCTGAGGTTACATGGGGCCTTGGTGATTGTATATAAAATAAATGCCAAGGAGGCCACCTCAAGCCTTTTTGGCCCCTGAAAACCTCCAGCTTGTGCAATATTTTATTTCCCAAAAAGGTGATTTGCCAAATCTTGGAATACCAATAATTGGTGCTAATCTTCTCTCTCTCTCCCCGTCTTCCCCACCACCCTCCTTCCTCAAGAGTGTCTTCCGCGTGTGTGAACTCTTTGGCAAAATACCTGAGTGGGTTGCCAACTTTCCTGTAAGTTTTAACAACACCTATTAACACCAGCTTGAGCCACGCTGCACACACTTTTAGCCTGAGGGGAGATAAGCTCCCGCTCTGTGTTCCCGGTGTGGTGTAAAAGTCAAGAGTGTTTGCCTAGGACCTCAGAGGTCAGGGTTCAAATCCCCAACCAACCATGCTTGCTTCTCAGCCTAACCTACCACACAGGACTACTGTGAGGATAAAATGGGGAAGGGGAAGATTCATAAATATGCCACCTTCAGCTCCTTGGGGGAAAAGGTGAGATATAAATGAAACAAATAATAATAAATAAAAGCTTCGCTGGCCAGTTGGGAGCTACCCCCATTTTGCTCAAGGCACAAGAGCAGTCAGGCTGTTTTTAAGGGTCAGTTGGCAACCTTTTCGCTGTCATCGCTGACTGGATTGAAGCCTAAGAACGCATCAGCTAGATCTACTCAGTCAGTGTACATTTCAGCTGCCTCCCCATCACCTCCTCTGTCTTTGTCATGGACAGAGAAATGTGTGATTGTAAGCTCTTTGGAGAAGAGAACTTTCCTCTGTTTGTCATATTCCTCAGTAAAGCACAAGGCACACTGAAGATGCCTTTTTAAAATCATGCGCTTTAAATGCAGCAAACTGCCTTGCTGCTACCCCCTTGCCCAAGCCCCACTCACCCTCGGAGCTGCCTCTCCCACGTGGTTGAGATTTGGGACCCTCCGTCACAGGCTCTACGGCTAGAATAAAAATGAACGGGTCAGTTCAGAAGGTGCAGACAGGACCAAACGTCCTCTCCCGGTCCTTGACGAGTTTTCCCCTCAATATATACACATTTAAGGAAAGCAGATCTAGCTAAAGTGGAACACCCATTATCTAAATCAGGGGCAGGGAAACCTGCAGAGATGGAGGGCCACATTCTGTTCTGGACAAGCTTCCGGGGGCCGCACACCAGTAGTGGGCAGGGCCACAGGGAAAAGGAGGCGGGGGGCAATAAATGCAAATTTTTACCTTGGTACACTAGACTAGTTTCTACACCCAGAGATCAAAGGCATATTCCAGCCAGGCAAAAACATTCAGGGAGGGTTGGGCCAGTGAAGGGGTGTGGCTTAGGGAGAGTCTTAGGGGCCAGAGAGTGAGGTCTCAAGGGCCACATTTGGCTTGAGGTTTTCCTATCCCTGATCTCCAGGTTGGCTTTTCAGAATTTTCTCCTGGTCCTTATTGGAGAAGTGATTGCTGAACAATTCAGGTGTTCATAGGTCAGTTAATTTCTCTGTCTGGATTATTTACTTGGTTCTCTGTACCGGGGGGCGGGGGCGGCAGGGGAATCCCTGCTGATGCCTATTATTCACCACATCCCTGCCTGAACAAGACGGACAGACAATAGATGGACTCACTGGTTGTCTTGCAGCAAACTGAAACCCGCAGTTTCAAGCAGCGTCCGGGACTCTCTGCAGTGGGGATAGCTATGGGGAGGGAAAGGACCCAGAGAGGGCGGTCAGAATTCAAGAAAGTCAAACCTCCCAGCCCCAAACTACAGCCCCCATAACACTTTGGGGGAAGCACGTGGTTAAATGACGGAACTCGCCCCCTCAGGAGGCAATCATGGCCACCAATTTGGATAGTTTTACAAGAGGACTGGACAAATTCACGGAGGAGAAAGCTGTCAGTGGTTACTGGCTGCGGTGGCTGAGCTCTGCCTCTGCAGTTGGAGGCTTCTGAATACCATTTGCTGGAAACCACAAGACGGGAGAGGGCTTCTGTGTTCGAATCCTGCTCGCCGGTTCCCCAGAGGCATCTGGTTGGACAGGATGCTGGCCTAGATGGGCCAATGGCCTGATCCAGCTCTCGTTATGTTCTTCCAAGGAGCTCAAGGAAGGGAACAAGGTGTCGCTGCCCCCTCCTCCATTTAATCCTTGCCACAACCCAGGGAGGCAGAGAGAGAACTGGCCTCAGAGCCACTCAATGAGTTTGTGACCAAGTGGAGGTTTGAACCCAGGTCTCCCAGGCCCCAGTCCTGCCCTCTAACCACTACACCACATAGGCAGTCAAGGGCAGGGTTAGGGCTCAGTCACAGATGCCATAACAATGAATGGGTGAGGTTAAGTTCACAGATTATCAGAAAGGGTCCAGGGAGCACCCAAAGCTTAGCCACTGTCCGAACAGGGCTATTATTTCTGAATACTGCTGCCACCTCGAGCTCCCTGGAGAAAAAGGTGGGATATAAATGCAACAGATAAACACACCATATCTTAAACCCTCTGTGTGGCCTTTGGATCAAGAGCGTGATATAAATTTACTAAATCAATAAATACATTTGAATACAAATAAATACATTTTTTTAACCCCCCCCAAAAAAAATCACACATACACACAGAAATGTAGCAGAGAAAATGCTCCTATACCCTATCTTCTGTGGCAAAACCCAGCCCAAAACTTGTAAATTAAAAGTTTGCTGAAATGGCAAAATTAACTGGGAAGCTCAGGGACCAAGAAGACAAGATCTTTTTTTAAACACAGTTGTAATGTAACAGGATGTATGGATAATTTAGAAAGATTAAAAAAGGGGAGAAGTAGGGCTATGCAGTTGAAAATAGGATCAATAGGGCCCATGGAAGGGTTTCGAGGCGGGGGAGTCAGGAGATTCAGAGTAACATTTGGATTTGGAATGGGTTTTTATGCACCGTATTATTCGCTCTATAGGACGCACCCGACCATAGGACGCACCTTGTTTTACAGCGGGAAAACAAGGGGGGGAAAATTCTCCCTCTCTCTGCTCAGAGCCCCTTCAGCAAGAGAAACGGAGCCCCTTCCATTTCTCCTTCTGCTTCGCTGAAGGCGCGCTGCGCAGCTCTCCCTCTCTGCTCAAGCCGGGAGAGTCTTGCTCTCCTGGCTTCAGGCGGCTATCCCTGAAGCCTGGAGAGTGAGAGGGGTAGGTGCGCACCGACCCCTCTTGCTCTCCAGGCTTCAGAGAAAGCAACGCAAAGCCTCCGGAGCGCAGAGGGAGCGCATCCTCTGGGCTTCGGAGGCTTCGCGTTGCTATCGCTGAAGCCAAGGAGCCTGCATTCGCTCCATAGGATGCACACACATTTCCCCTTGATTTTTGGAGAGGGAAAAGTGTGTCCTATAGAGCGAAAAAGACAATAGATTATTGAAAATCAAATAAAAAATTATTTTTTTAAAAAAAAGTTTGTTGCAGCACTAAATCCCATTCATAACTCTCTCTCAGAGAAAACCTTGTACAATTTGGCCCTCAAGTCGACTCGGAACCATCCCATGCCAGCCAAAGGCCCAACTCACAGATATAGTAGTAGTCATGGCCCAGCTGAAACTCGAAGCCCAGCGAGAAAGGGGTGAACCTCTGGATTTTCTCCGAGAAGCGGACCGGCCCGTAAGGAGCGTAGGGCCGGTTGCACTCCCAGCGTTTGAAGGCTCCCGGCGTCTCGTAGCAGCCCCGGTAGCCCTCAATGTCCACCATGAGCAAAGTGAAGGATTCTGGGCTCCCCGCTGCCAGCGGCTGCTCGTAGTGCGGGCAGTAGATATCCAGGTAATCGTTGATGGAGACCTGGACGGCATAGTCTTCTTCAAGGAATCTGCGAATGGGGAGAAGCAAATCAGTCAGCCGCCAAAGCGATCAGGGGATAGGGAGGAGCTTTGAGCCAGAGGGCCACATTCCTTGCAGGGCAACTTTCTGGGGGCCGTGTGGGTTGGGCAGGGCCACGGTCGAAAGCCGAAGAAGCAACGGCGGTAAACCTTTGGGCAGTAGGCTGGTGAGTTGCTACGAACAGACTTGCCCCTCTGTTTCCTACATCCTGGCAAGGAAGAGGCATGACCAGGGTTCGAGGACACATTCCAGCCAGGCAAAAGCACTAAAGAGTGGCCAAAACAAAGTCAATGAGAGATGTGGCCTGGGTAGAGTCTTAAGGGCAAGATGGAGAGAATATGTATTTTTTCTGTGCCCCTTCCTAGATGGGGCACTTTCTGGAAGGAGAAGAACCCGGATTAAAACGAGCCTGGCATCTAAAAAACAGCAAGAAGGGGTAAAAGGGTGACCCAGTGTAGTATTGGGCGCAAAAGGAAGATCCCTAAGAATCAGCTTTCTTTAAAAACAAAGCACCACCCAACAGCAATTAAGTTTCTAGTTCTCATGGGCAAAATAGGCCAAAAGCATGCAGTGAACAGAAGCCAGGGGAGCTGCAGAAGACGGAGAAGATTATCAGAGAGTTCTTTGGAGACACGTCAGAAATTCCATCAGTTGGAGAACACCACGACTCTCCTTTGAGCTAAGACCGGATGCTGAGAACACGAATGCCAAGCCTTTCCTAATCCGCGTTGGCATCCAGTTTGCTCCCAGGCCCTTATTTAAGGTGTGGCCGATGACTCCTCAAGTTTCCACATCAAAGGCCAGCAACCTGAACTACAACTCCCACTGCCCCTGACCACTGGGCCATTCTGGCTGTGGGAGTCGGAAGACAACAGCAGTGCAGAAATCTTGGGTTTGAGTGTTGCCTTAGGTCTGCAGCAGGGATGGGAATCTGTCTCTCTCCTGGCATTGCTGGACTACAACTCCCATCATCCCCCACTGTTGGCCATGCTGGCTGGGGCTGATAGGAGTCGGAGTGCAACAACAACCGGGGGGGGGGCCACAGGCTCCCCACCCCTGCTCTAGGCACAGAGGAGTCTCTTGGATTGGAGGCCCAATGGTCAAGGATGATGGGCGTTGTAGTTCAACACTGTTCCCTCCACTCCTGCCTTACATAAATGTCTTCAGACGGCGCACTCTGAGCATTGCAAAAAAAAGCATTATGCCCGTTCCGAAAAAGAAAGCATTTCACAGGTTTGCTGTGGTTTACACGTTCGAAAAGTCCCTGAGGGAAAATGCTGGGATTTTCCCAAAGTTAATTAAATATAATTCACAGCTCCCATGAGGCAGAAAACACCCACCCGTGGAAAGAAGGTATCTGTAATCTCCCCCCCCCACCTCCTTCAACAGGTTTACCTCTCATCCAACACTGAAATGTGGTAGAATTACTCCATCGCTTTAGCAGCGCCTGACTGAGAGCAGCCAAAAAGCATAGCGGGCACTCGTGCAGAGGGGCAACCAGTGCCCTCCTCCGAGGGCAAGTACTTTATAGCATCATTGGGCATGACTAAACAAGCCAGACACATCTGATTTCAGCACTGAGAAAGCATTGCCTGCCTCAGAAGGATCTTAGGCTAGAGCAGGGGGTCACACGGGGGGGCAGCGGGCACCCTCATTCTGCAAAATGGTGCTATCACTCTCAGGGGAGTTGTGAGGGATTTCTGGACTATATTGCTGCAAGTTCTTTCTGAGCTTGCCTCACAGATTTTATCTTAATCCTGTGGTATATTTTACCTCCCTTTCCCCCCCCCAATCGCAGCAGTGCCATCCTGTTTCTTTCGCATTCTTGACCAAAACCATTTGTCTGTAGAAGACTCCTCGCAACAGAAACCTTCACCTAGCAATCCTGAAGAAGTTTCTCTCTTAACACACAAATCCAGCCCGTTCTTAACCTGAAACTGTTCTTAACCTGAAGCACCACTTTAGCTAATGGGGCCTCCTGCTGCCGCCGCGCCGCCAGAGCACGATTTCTGTTCTCATCCCAAAGCAAAGTTCTTAACCCAAGGTAATATTTCTGGGTTAGCGGAGTCTGTAACCTGAAGTGTATGTAACCTGAAGCCTATGTAACCCGAGGTACCACTGTATTCCTGAATACTCAGACTCCACTTGTGTTTTTTGTTGTTGTTAAAGTTTGTGAAGAGTGACATCTATGGCGCAACCATATTTTGGAATACTGTGTACTGTTCTGATCACCTTACCTCAAAAAGGATAATCTTAGGGTTGCCATATGTCTGGAATTTCCCGGACATTCCTGGAATACTGTAGTTGGAAGGGTTGCCTGGGCAGAAATCGTTCTTGCCCAGGGTTAGGGTTAGGGTTAGGTAGCCGTGTTGGTCTGCCATAGTCAAAATAAAAATAAAAATACTGGAAGGAATTTTTTTATTTTGAAATCCAGCCCCCCTCACAGACTTCTCTTCATCCTAGTATAAAGCCCAAGGTTTGATGATGTACAGGGAAGGACTCTCTCCAAAAGCACCCCCCAAAAAAGTGAGGGGGCACAGCCTTTGCAGGCGCCCCCCACCAACTGCTTCGATCCAGCTGCCCAGCTCTGCTAAACAAGCAAATGTCAGCTCCGATTAATTCACGTGACTGGAAGCAAAAAGGGTCAGCGGGGAGCCCCCAGGGCAACGGGCCGACAGCCCAGCCCCAAGACAAAGGACCCCCGACTAGGAGTGATGCATCGTCGGGGAATGTGGCAGCCAAAACCCACGCATGGGCGCATGACCCCCTTGCAATGCGCCACCAGGAAGTAACGGGCATGTTTGGCGGGGATGGCTTCGGTATGTCAAAAAAAACACACGGTCACAGGCAGCCTCAGGAACCTAGGAATCAGAACTTTGGTCCGTCAAGCTCTGGCTGGCAGCTGCCCTCCAGGGTTTGTGGCAGGAGTTTCCACGGCTCTAGCTGGAGAGACCAGGATTTGAACCCGGGACCTTTACAGTATGCAAGGCAGATGCTCTGCACCTGAGCTATGGTCCATCCGCATGAAACAAAGCAAGATTCTAGTCCTCATGGTGCTAAACAAAGGGCTGATTTTTAACAGCAACAGGTGAAGCTGCCTTATACCAGCTCAACATTGTCTACACGGACTGGCAGCAGCCGTTGAGGACGTTCCCAGCCCTTTCTGGAGATGCCAGGGATTGAATCCTGGGTGCTCTGTCGCTGACCACAAAGCATCTTTCCCTAAAGGAAAAGTTTCATGTTTGCCTGAAGGAACCCAAAGTGTCAGAACTCGAACTCAAGGCATGGACCAAACTGAGGGGTATGAAGGGATGCTCAAGTCAAGAGAACTTCAGCACTCCCAATCTGCATCCAAAAAGCACATGGCCGCCTGTGACAAGGAAACCACAGCAGGCCAGAACCGCCCGGCCTCTCCTAGAATAGCTCCTCAGCCCTTGCACCAGCACACAACACGTTTGGTCATTTGCCAGAGCTGCCTGCTAAGGCCTGCCCTAGTTGCCCCTCAAAAAGAAAGGTTTCACCGACAAAAGAAGAATGGCAGACAAAATTAATGGACCACGCAGAATTGGATAAAATGACAGGAAGGACTCGAAACCTGCGGGACCAGAGATTTACAGAAGATTGGAAGAAATATACGAACTATTTGAAGAGCAACTGTAATCAACAAATTACGCTAGTAGGACTACAAGAAGTTTTGTAAGGAGAAACGTATGAAATATTGCAAAGAAGAGAGATATTAGTTATGAGATTTCAACGTAATAGTGAAAGTAAGAAATGTATATTAAGTGAAAATTTTCAGATATGATTGATGGAAGTCAAAAAATTGTATAAGATATAAAAGTATGTTTAATAATTGTTGAAAATGATATGTTAAAAAACGAATAATTTATATTTTTTTTTTAAAAAAAAGAAAGGTTTCAAGCACACCTTGGGTGACACCATTTTAAATTTCCCACAATGCCTCAGGGTGACACTGCCATGGCCACTTGGTGAAGAAACCAAAACGATACCAGGAGCCACAACCAGAGCTCCTCCAGGCTCCCATCTGTTCTTGAACTGCTCCTTCGCCCGCTCTTCTCAGCCCAACCCTACAAGGCTGAGACACCATGATGGGTCTGCGGTCACCCAGCGCGCTTCACGGCGGAGGCCGGGGTTCAAATCCCCCACACTGCCACGAAGCTCACAGGGTTGCTGCAAGGGTAAAATGGGGAGAGCCATGTATGCAGCTCCTTGGAGGGCGTGATAAAAGAAAGAATAAATCCTCAGGCAGGCGGGAAGCCGTCTCGCCCGCCCTGTTTCAAACCACATGCCTGTGATGCCCCCTCCAGATGTTGCTGGACTACAACTCCCATCACCCCCAGCTCCTGAGCCACTGGTTTCCTGGAATATCCTAACCAAAGTCCTGTGGTCTTTTGAGACAGGGCTGTGGGCTTCCAGTGGCTGGACTACAACTCCTATCACCTCCTGGGGCTATTCCATCATGGTGGCGGGGTCCCATGGAAGCTGTAGTCCAGCCACTCAAAAGACCACCACCTCATCATCATCATCATCATCATCATCATTTTTTTATATCCCGCCCTCGCCAGCCGAAGCCGGGCCCAGAGCAGCTAACAACAGTTCCAGCAAGCCAGCGACTCATAATAATAATAATAATAATAATAATAATAATAATAATAAACTGTTCCAGCAAGCCAGCGACTCAGGCCCTGTAGCAAACTTTGCTCCTGTTTTGAAACAGATAAACGGCGTTTTTAAAAACACATGAAACAACAACATTCCCAGTTTATCATTTGGATTGACCTGTTTTGTCAAGCTCTTATTACATTTGAGTTTGGGCTTCTTTGGGCGGTGGATGCTTTTGACAGGAGCTGATTTCGTCTCCTCAGGTTTGACTCCCCGTTTTAATATCCTGCCACATAAGGGCCTCCCGTTATTACAGCACCGCACAGCCAAACAGATTAATCTGAAACTAATATGCAAACGCCTGAAACAAACAAAAACAGGAAGAAGACATGTCTCTTCAACGTGACAGGCCTTATTCATCAGTACATCGTCCAGAACCGGTTTGAGGGCCAGCACAATGGCGCCTTCACCTGGCGGTAAATCGCAGGTGAGCCCTGCCTTCCTCCCTGCGCCAGGAGCTGGTGGCGACAGCGGTTGCACCCCAGTGCCTCCCAGGACCAGGGCAAATGCTCCTTCCCTTTCAACATCACGATGCAACGCTCTATCGCCATGGTGATACATCGTGATGTTGGAAAGCAGGTATCGCCCCAGTAGCCATCGTGGCTAATAGCCTTTGATAGCATTTTCCTCTGTGAATTTTGCCCAGTTCCCTTTTAAAGCCATCGAAACCAGTCACCGTCACTGCCTCTTGTGGGAGTGAGTTCCATAGAAGAGGATTCTGTTCTCAAACTTCCTCCATTCAGCTTGGGTGGATTTCCACAAGGCCTACTGTTTTTGCCATTTTTGAGCTTTTTTTTTACAGAAATCGGCAAGAACGATTTCTGCCCAGACAACCCTTCCGACTACAGTATTCCAGGAATGTCCGGGAAATTCCAGACGTATGGCAACCCTAAGATTATCCTTTTTGAGGTAAGGTGATCAGAACAGTACACAGTATTCCAAAATATGGTTGCGCCATAGATGTCACTCTTCACAACCTTTAACAACAACAAAAAACACCAAGTGGAGTCTGAGTATTCAGGAATACAGTGGTACCTCGGATTACATATGCTTCAGGTTACAGACTCCGCTAACCCAGAAATATTACCTTGGGTTAAGAACTTTGCTTTGGGATGAGAACAGAAATCGTGCTCTGGCGGCGCGGCAGCAGCAGGAGGCCCCATTAGCTAAAGTGGTGCTTCAGGTTAAGAACAGTTTCAGGTTAAGAACGGACCTCCGGAACGAATTAAGTACAGAGGTACCGCTGTAGCTTCCAACTTTCCCCTACTGTTAAGTACAGGCCCGGGCACATAGCAAATCATTACTGACAGCGGATATGACATTTGAATGGGCTTGGAATGGCATTTAACCCCACCCCTGCGTCCAAAATATTGTAGGCTGGCCACGTGGCGAACGAGGAATCCCCACAAGAAAACCACGACTCCTTGATACGTGGGGAGTGCGCTGCTGCCGTTGTGCACCGATTGCGCAAAAAACCGGACGGATCGGAAATGGCCAGGGTGGAGATCCTGGAAAAGGCAAGGATCACCGCTCATTAATTAGGAGCACCAATGACCTATTTTACTGTTGTGAAGATCGATGAGATTAGATACTGCTTGCTGTCCTGGAGGAATTAAGGGCTCGAGTGGGCGAGTTGCGGGAAAACACGCGGGTTGTCTCTTGGCAGCTTCTGTTTTCGCTTTATTGCTGAAGTTTCTGAACTGGATTCTTAACGCAGCAAAGAGTTAAAACTGATGGTCAACAACTTGAATAGCCAAACCGGTTTGAAGTCCATAAAATGATACTGCTTTCATAATTTTTCACCTGGCAATATATCGCGAATCACGATGTTTGCTTGTGTGTGTGCTATGCAAAAATCACAACATGGGAAGAACCGTGAAGCTAGCTAATTATTATTGTACTTGTTGTTGTTTTTAAATCATTTATAACTCATCCATCTAACTGGGTTGCCCCAGCCACTCTGGTTGGCTTCCAACATCTATAAAATCATAATTAAACATTAAAAGACTTCTCTATTCTCATATCAGACATTGTGATAAATCAGTTTATCATAACATTTAGCTGGTGATATATCACAAAGTTGAAAACCAGATCCATCTTTATTGTGATATATAGACACAGCACAATGTTTAGCTGGTGATATATCGTGATGTTGAAAACCAGGTACAGTCAAACCTTGGTTCTCGAACGGCTCTGTTTTCGAACGTTTCGGCTCCCGAACGCTGAAAACCGGGAAGTAAATGGTCCAGTTTTCAAACTTTTTTCAGAACCCGAACGTCTTCTGTTTTGAGTTTCCCTTTTAAATTGAGGCTTCCACTTTCAGTTTTCGGTTTTCAAATGTTTCGGAAGTCGAACAATGTTCTGGAACGGATTACATTCGGGAACTGAGGTTCCACTGTATTAGGCAGCCCTACATACAGCTATCAATGGCTACCAGCCTATTCTCTGCTGCCTCCATGGATCGAAGCAGGTATGTTTCTGAACACTGGTTGCTGGAAAGAACAGGAGCGCAGAGGGCTCTTGTGCCCGGGTCCCGCTTAGAATCACAAAACTGTAGACTTGGAAGGGATCCAGCCCTCTACAATGCAGGGATCCTGCTCACAGCCATCCCTGGGTGGGCTCGAACCACCAACCTTCTGGTTAACAGCCAAATGCACTGATCCACTGTGCAACTGGCCTAATGTTCCCTTGGCCCTATCCACCGGGTCCTTCTTATGATTGGAGGAACGGACCCAGTGGGAGGAGGGGTTGACAATTTCCCAGCTTTTTTGGAGGGGGGGAATAATCACCCCCATTTGCTTTTCTCCCACTATACTATAGGGAAAAGATAGAGGACATCAGTATCTTTCCCCCCCAACTGGTGGAAAAGCAACTGGGGGACGGCGGAGCTTCAACAAAAAGGACCCCGTCCTATCACCGCAACTCTGATTAAATTTGGATCTGGTAGCAGCATTAGAGAAAAACACACACACACCCCACAACGGAACAGCCCGCATCTCGTTTGACTCAACCGTGAACTGCTAAGTAAGCAGGGTGTGGAGAGGACAAACTTCACACAGAGTCAAATATTTATATAACCAGATTTATTTACCATATTTTTTGCACCATAACACTCCCTTTTTTCCTCCTAAAAAGTACGGGGAAATGTCTGTGCGTGTTATGGAGGGAATGCCTACGGGTGGCATGCCTACAGATTTTCCTCCTCTAAAAACTACGTGTGTGTTATGGTCAAGTGCGTGTTATAGAGCGAAAAATACGGTATTTTTACAGTCTACACAACCTTGATTTTCACCAATTAGCCAAGAGCACCCGCAGACATTCAAAACAAGTTAGGTCTGTGTTACTTGTTTCCATTATTGGAAATTTAGTCACCCAACTGTCCCCACATCCCAGGAGGATCCTAATATCCAGGGTGGATCCTATCAGTGGTGTGATTTCGGAAGTTGGCCATCCACTTTGCACTCGGAAACCTCTTACGAGAGCGGAACCAAGTTTTGCACAGTGGTCTTTGAGATCCAGAACTAAGTTTTCTATATGTTTGGATACAGTTGGGCGCCATTTTGAATCAAGATCGCAGGTGGACTCTTCCCAAACTGCACTGATATCTTAGGGTTTCTTATCATCCCCGAGCAACTCAGGTCTACAACTGCCGGTGTATTTTAACTTGGAGGAAAGGCCCACTAACTGCAATGGGACTTACTCCCACGTAAGCCAAGGAGCAATGCAAAAACCATCCACATGTAAAATGTTCTATCTAAAAAGCATGGATGGACAACCGGTGGGTCTGGAGCTAATTCCAAAAGACCTTTGGGAAGCAACGAATTCTCTAGGTTTGCTTTGCACCAAAGTTTCTCCGTGTTAAACCCCAGTGGAAAGTCTCCTGTTTGAAACCCAGGAAGGCAGCTGCTGCCGGTCAGTGTAGATGGCACAGAGCTAGATAGATCAGCGGTTTGACTTTCAGTAGAAGGCAGCTTCTTTTTACCGTATTTTTTGCTCTATAAGACTCACTTTTCCCCTCCTAAAGTAAAGGGAAATGTGTGTGCATCTTATGGAACGAATGCAGGCTGCACAGCTATCCCAGAAGCCAGAACAGCAAGAGGGATTGCTGCTTTCACTGCGTCACGATCCCTCTTGCTGTTCTTGCTTCTGAGATTCAGAATATTTTTTTTCTTGTTTTCCTCTTCCAAAAACTAGGTGCGCCTTGTGGTCTGGTGCGTCTTATAGAGAGAAAAATACGGTGTATTCCTAAGAACTGTCGGTTTCAAACCCTGCCGGACAAAGAGGAGGAGAGGGAGGAGGTGGTCACACCCTCCCCCATCCAAGAATCATGGGAACTGTAGTTTACCCCCTAACAGAGCTACAGTTCCTGGCACCCTTTAAAAACCACCATTCCCAGGATTCTTTGGGGAGCAGCTATGTGCTTTAAGTGGATCGAGGCAAAGAGAGAGAAAGGAGGAACAGAAACAGAGGGAAAGGGAACCCCAATTTGGGGTCTGAGCCTCCCCCACTGACTTCAGGCCTGCTGGCATGGGTCCATCACGCCACAGAGACAACCCACAAGGGAATGTAGTTCGACAGCAAAAAGCTTGCCCCACTGCCCTGCAGCCCCAAAAGTCTGGCTAGGATTTGCAGCTACTAATGTTTGGCGAGATGCAAGACAGCCGAGGTGTCAAATTCTCAGATACGGGAAACTTTTCCCCAAATCTCAGCCGTCTGAGGCTTGGGGGCAGCCTTGGTTTCAAGAGCCAAGGAAACACGCTTCCCAGAGAACCTTCTCTAGTATTTCTTCCAGAGTTCTGCAGCTTTAGAGGCAGGGTTTTTGTTTGGGGGCGGGGAGGCAGAGTTATGCCTTCGCCCTCGCCAGGTTAACGGCACCTCTGGAGTTGTTGTTGTCTTACCTGCATGAGAAGCTTTGTAAAACAACAACAGCAACCACCTCACAATGACTAAACAGAAGAGCGCTCAAAGCCTAGATTAAGAGCATAGCCAGGGCTGCGAGGGTTTTGCAAGAGAGGGTACAAAGTTCGGAAGCGGGCAAATAATAGGCCCCTTTTAAAACAGACGTGAGAACCGAGGTTGCAAAACAGGACGTCCTGTTAGTTTCTTATCCAGAATCCCCAACCTAGATGTTGGTGGGGTGAGGGAGCACAAGGAGGGGAGGGTTGCCACATTCACTCACCCCATAGAAACCACCAAAAATAGACATGTACATGATTGCTGGGTGGACAGAGAACAAGAATGTAGGTGAGAAAGTGTGTTTGTTTGTTTGTTTGTTTGTTTGTGCATACGAAGAGAAGTGTGTAAGAGTGTGTGTGTTTGCTTCAAAGAGCATGGGTGCGCGCATACAAGCGCATGGCTGCTGTATGCGCGCACATGTATGCAAGTGGGCATGGTGCCCGCCAGACATTGTTTGTCTACTCCAAACCCTATCACCCTTGATCCTTGGCCTTGCTGTTTGGACCGTCTAGCATGGGTGGGCAAACTAGGGCCCAGGGGCCAGATCCGGCCAATTGCCTTCTAAATCCGGCCTGCAGACAGTCTGGGAATCAGCATGTTTTTACATGAGTAGAATGTGCCCTTTTATTTTAAAAGCATCTCTGGGTTATTTGTGGGGCCTGCCTGGTTTTTTTACATGAGTAGAATGTGTGCTTTTCTTTAAAATGCATCTCTGGGCTATTTGTGGGGCATAGGAATTCGTTCATTTCCCCCCAAAAATGTAGTCCGGCCCCCCACAAGGTTTGAGGGACAGTGGACCAGCCCGCTGCTGAAAAGGTTTGCTGACCCCTAGTCTAGAGGGGTTGGGAGCTGGGGGCATTGCTATACAGCGGTTCTGCTCCTTCCTTTTGGGAAAGTGGTGTTGGGGGGATGAGTGTTCAGACCCCTGGGCTCTCACTTGTGGGGTGCCTCAGGGTTGCGTCCTCTCCCCCATGCTTTTTAACATCTATATGAAGCCGCTGGGAGAGATAATCAGGGGGTTTGGGCTTGGTGTTCATCAGTATGTGGATGATACCCAGCTCTACCTCTCTTTCAAGTCGAAACCAATGAAGGCGGTGAAGTGTCCGGAGGTGGCTGGAGGATGGATGGTGGCTAACATATTGAGGTTGAATCCTGATAAGACAGAAGTACTGTTTTGGGGGGCCGGGTGGGTGTGGAGGACTCCCTGGCCCAGAACGGGGTAACTGTGCCCCTGAAGGATCAGGTGCACAGCCCGGGAGTCATTCTGGACTCACAGCTGTCCATGGAGGTCAATTCTGTGTCCAGAGCAGCTGTCTAACAACTCCACCGGGTACGCAGGCTGAGACCCTACCTGCCTGCAGACTGTCTCGCCAGAGTGGTGCATGCTCTGGTTATCTCTTGCTTGGACTACTGCAATGCGCTTTACGTGGGGCTACCTTTGAAGGTGACCCGGAAACTACAACTAATCCAGAATGCGGCAGCTAGACTGGTGACTGGGAGCGGCCGCCGAGACCATATAACACCGGTCTTGAAAGACCTACATTGGCTCCCAGTACGTTTCCGAGCACAATTCAAAGTATTGGTGCTGACCTTGAAAGCCCTAAACGGCTTCGGCCCAGTATACCTGAAGGAGCGTCTCCACCCCCATCGTTCAGCCCAGACACTGAGATCCAGCGCTGAGGGCCTTCTGGCGGTTCCCTCACTGCAAGAAGCAAAGTTACAGGGAACCAGGCGTAGGGCCTTCTCGGTAGTGGCACCCACCCTGTGGAACGCCCACCCATCAGATGTCAAGGAAATAAACAACTGTCTGACTTTAAGAAGACATGTGAAGGCAGCCCTGTTTAGGGAAGTTTTTAATGTTTGATGCTTTATTGTATTTTAAATATTTTGTTGGAACCGCCCAGAGCGGCTGGGGAAACCCAGCCAGATGGGTCGGGTATAAATAATAAAAAATTAGTAGTAGTAGTAGTTTGGAGGGGACCAGGGTTTGAGGCTGTGTTTCAGAGAGGGTGCACATGAGAGTTGAAAGGGATTTTCTTTGTGGCAGGGGGAGAGGCAGTGAGAAAGGGCAGATAAGTTTTTGGGAAGAGACCCAGAACGCAAGTACTTTTGGTCCTCCCGACCATGGGCCTAGCTGGCCAGAGCGGCATTCTTGAAGGCAGCAACATGTACCGTCTCTCGCAGCAGAGTGCTGTATTTTTAGCACACACAAACACAATCTCAACCGAAGGGTTCTTCAACATTAAAGCCTCACAAGCAAATAACTGGCTCTTTTGAAAGATGAAGACGTATCAACAGGGGCAATGGAGACTGAAGTGGAGTAAAAAGGCACAAGAAACAGAGGGAATTTTCTTTTGGAATTCCCCCTGTGCAAATCTGCTTGCAAAAAACCACCACAAATTTATATACCGTCTCTCCTACCTTTTCATTCAAAGCTTAAAAAGGAAACCTACACCTGTAGAAGGAATATAAAAAATGTATATATATCAATATTGCACTTTCACACACCCCCCCAAAAAAACCCAAAATGTTCAAGTTTTCTACAAAAATGTTCTGGATGATCCCTTCCACTTCTTAGCTCTGCTCAGAACTAAATCTCACTGAGTTTAATGGGTCTTACTCCCAAGTAAATGTGAACAGGACTGAAGCCCAACCACACCACCTCAGCTGGGATCATTGGGCTGGATGCGACCTAAATTCAAGCCTAGAATAAGCCCATACAAAGCCCATCCAGATATTTGCTGGACTACAACTTGATAATTTCTATAATTATGCTCAGCACAGGGAAAGTGAAGAGCTTTTCTCCCTCTCTCCCAACACTAGAACTCATGGACCTCCAAAGCTTTGGGACAGATAATAGAAATGACTTTTTTACATGGTACATAGTTAAACTGTGGAACTCACTGCCACATGAGTTGAAGTCCGACTATATCAGAAGGGAACCACTCTGGCTACCCTTGCGATAGAACTTCAGTTAGTCCCAACAGATCTGCTCTAAGGATAATTAAATCTCGAGGCAATCCACAGTTTGCAAATTTATATTCCTTTCTTAAGAATAAAGAAATAGTTTTTTTAAAGACACACACACAATCTCCAACAATGAATTCTCAAAGCCTCTGCCAAAGGCCCAAATGAATATAGTGAGTCTAAAACTGAAAT